>NW_028274823.1:88004906-88321525 GCF_037043125.1 Eumetopias jubatus | reverse complement strand
CATTGAAGAACACATATTCCAGTCATGAAATTTTGAGAGAGATAGAAAAGGGAATGAGGATCCAAATTATAACTTAATGAGAAGTGAGCCAAGATCACAGCTGGATTTCAGCTATAATATTTCCCAGATATTATTGTTTTGATTTTCTCCATTCTTGTGGAATGCCTATTAGTTTTTACTTTGGACTAAGTGAGATCATTTCTGTTTTACATTTACTTCTCTCTTTTCCACATTTTTGTCAAAATTGGTTTCCATTCATTTTATTTTTTAAAGGATTTTATTTATGTATTTATTTGAGAGAGAGCATGAGTGGGGGGAGGGGTGGATGCAGAGGGAGAGAGAATCTCAAGCAGACTTCTGTGCTGAGCGCAGAGCCCCATGCTCCCCTCCATTTATTTTAAAGTAATATTTATTTCACAATTTCTGTAAATTTTCAGGAGAAAGACTTTTTGTTTGTTTTTTCTTTTTTCATTAACATGCTATTCTTATTTTATGGATTGAATATTTTATAAATTTCCTTGAGGATGCTTCCTAGGGTTTCTGCCTAAATTCTCTGCTCACTGGAAAATTCTTGCTTGGGAGCTCTCCCTTCTGGATGGAGCTGACTTCCCTCTGTCTGAGCCTCATGTCCACGTGCTTAGTTGGGAACCAGCTTCTGTGGAGATTATCCCTAAATTCCAGAGATTACAAGTTTTTGCTTGGGAAATATTAATGTTCTCCTCAGTAGAATTTGTCTTTTCACATTATTTTGTCTCTGAGGAAATCATTACTGCTGAGCAGTTCTTGCATTCTGGGTGAGGAGAAGCATGGGGCTGGTTGGCTTTTCAATGCAGTGCATCTTCATGTTTTCTGTCTCAGGTCAATTCCACTGTCTTTAGTATCTGGCCGTTCTAATACTGAAGCTTTCTGCATTTCTGTCAGACCAACTTGCTACTTGTAGATTATATCCACCTTACAAACTCAAAGACATGTTGTTCTCAGGCCCATTTTGCTGGTTACTGTTACCGCTTCTTTTCTCTTTCTGTCAAGAAATTTATTTTCCTCTTACCTTATACTGATGGTCTTCTCATACTCTACTTAGACATTTATACCTGTATGCACTATTTATTATCATTTTATGGGAATTATGACAGAGAAGAAAAAGGCATATTTGTTCAATCTTCCACTTTTCAGTGACTGCTCAGAAACTGAGAAGCTAATATGCTTTGCAGCAAGCAGAAAGTGAATACGACTCTGGAAATTGCATATGAGGGGGTGGTAAAGACCACAGGAAATACTTGAAATGTGTGTTCCAGGAAGATCAGGTAAGTCACCTGAGCTGGGGAAGAGATAATTGACATGAGTTGAAAGCTTGTGGAAAGGTAGAGTGCCTCTCACTTAATATTTTTGAACCATATTCTAGGAGCCTGAAAGTACTTTTTTAAATAGGAAATAGCATATGAAATCCTAATCAACTTTTCCTAGTGAGATACAATATGTTTTTTTTTTTTTTGTAGAATGAAGCCACATTTTTGTCCTTGATGTCTTTTATTTTAATAATACTAAATTTATTTTTTTTATTTTTTCTTAATTTTATTTATTTATTTGAGAGAGAGAATGAGAGAGAGCACATGAGAGGGGGGAGGGTCAGAGGGAGAAGCAGACTCCCTGCCAAGCAGGGAGCCCGATGCAGGACTCGATCCCAGGACTCCAGGATCATGACCTGAGCCGAAGGCAGTCGCTCAACCAACTGAGCCACCCAGGCGCCCTAAATTTATTTTTTTTTAAAACAAATTCTATATATACTATAGTCGCTAGACAAGAGAGACCTCCAAACTGTTAGAGCATCCAGGTCCATGATTTAATGCTGGCTGAAATGAGGACATAAATTACCCATCGTATCATTATTTTCCCACCAAGAAAAAAATAGAACTAAAGCTTTGTACTTTGTCAGCTTGTCTCCTGGGTAATGGAAGAGGAGGCTGAGCCCGAATAAATGTGATGGGAGGGATACAGTGATTCAGGTTCATATTGAGCTGTGGTTGTAAGAGATATTTACACACTTAATATTCACATAAAATTAATGGTCTTTAAAATTTTGTCAGCAGAAAAGCCATTATTCGTTATGCTCAAACACAGAATAACCACCTGCTGCAATCTTATCTTGACATGGCAGAAGAAATGTACTAGAAGAAGCAAGACCATAAGGTACCATTTTATTTCTGGTAGATCAAATATCAGGATTTGCCAGAATCCTATGATATTTTTAGAAGCAGAATATTTCTTTTCAGAACTTGATACTAAACCCATGTGTATTTGTTGAATGTTTAACCAATGAGGTTTTCCCAAGATGCTACTTTTATCCTGAATTTACATTATCCTGGATCACTTGATTACTGGCCAATGCTATAATCTCACACAGTGATTCAAAACGTATAATAACCTGCCCTCAAAATGTATGCAAAAATAAATTGATTACAAGTATTATTGGATAAGTGACATAAAATACATGAAAATAAAGAAAATTGTGAGTTCAGAGGAGGTGATATTACCTTGTTCTGGAGAGGTGATGTTACTAGTAGGTTCAGGAAAGGAAAGTTACCAAATGAAATTAATATTTAAGCAAAAAATCTGAGGGTACAAATAGGTACAAACCCAGGTGTCTTAAGAATTTCAAAGAAAGTGAGCATGGTGTGTGAGTGAAGAAAAATCATCCATTAAAATATATGAAGGGTTACAAAAACAGCAAAAATACATTATTTCATAATTCATTGAGCCATAATATCTATATGGAGTTTTGTAAAGAATTTATGCGTATGCAAGGATTTATTGAACATGGGCATTTTGGCCCATTGCTGTAGTCTCATTCCTCAATCGTATTATTATTTTTTTCTTTGAAAAACAGAAAAACAGTATTAATCAGCTTAAAAAGTTTGTTTTTAAGATCAGATGAAGTATTGAATGTGATAGCATATTGAACAGAAAAATGCACAGTGTTAAATGAAATATTAATATAAAGGCAGCCATTTTTATTGTTTTTCCTATTAGTACATCAAATTACACTTCTTATTTGCTTGTAAATAACTTATTGTGAAAAATGGCTAATGTTGAATTTGTGTTAATCCCTCCCTCAACTTTGACACCACATCCGCAGTCTAGGAAATGAGGCAGCATTATTGGACCCCATTGGTCAAGTTTTAGCCTTTAGAATTATTCATTTTTTATAGGCAATTATGCCTCTCTTCAAAATCACTTATCAACATTGACCTATGCAAGTCATAGTCAATATTATGGTCACTCACAAGTGTGTTTGTTCACAAGGGGCACAAAGAGGTGCATTGAGAACATTGGTACACACTTTCTGTTTTTGTCAGTATTTTTAATTTTTATTTTTCTTACAAAGTGCAGAGTCTGCAGGGGAAAGGTAAAGATCAATCTTATGGGCTACACAATGGTTCATTTGAAGTCCATTCGACCATGTGATGTGTTGTGCTGCTCCAGGGAGCATTTTGGACAACAACTATTCTCTCAAGTGCCCACATTTTGTTGAAGGAAGATAGACAATAAATAACGAAGCAAATAGTTTTGATAGTACTGTGCTCAAAGAAGAAAAAAAAATCCAGAGTGCTGAGTGGTAATGGGGAACCTTCTACTGTGGTTAGGATGGCCTGCGAAAGGTTGTGCTGGCTCAGATACTCAGGCAAGCATGGTTTGAAGAGAGGGGCGATGACCAAGAGCGGGCAGCCACGCTAAGGTCTGGCAGAGAGTGCAAAGACCCAAAGGCAGAAGGAACTGGCATATCTCAGTGAAAGAAGAGAGAAGATGGAGGCTGAGGATATACAGTAGACTCTTGAACAACATAGGGGTCACGGGCACTGACCCCCTGCACAGTTGAAAATCCACCTCACTTTTGACTCCCCACAACCTAACTACAAATAGCCTACTGTTGTCTACTATAAGCCTTACTGATAACATAAAGTCAGTTAACCACATATTTTGGATACTATATGCATTATGTATATGTTCCTTACTCTTACAATAAAGTTAGAGAAAAAAATGTTAAGAAAATAAAAAGGAAGAGAAAATACATTTCCAGTGCTCTGTTGTATTGAAAAAAATATCCCTGAATATGGGTACCTGTGCTGTTCGAACTGTGTTGTTCAAAGGTTGACTGTATTTCCTTTTTTAAGTGCATGTGGGTAGGAAATGGTTTATAATCCAAAAGAAATTCTTAGATTTCTTGCCAAGGGGAACAAATTTAGCTGTTAATATAGAAAATTAGCATAGAGGACCATAGGGGAAGGGAGAGAAAACTGAATGGGAAGCAATCAGAGAGGGAGACAAACCATGAGAGACTCTGGACTCCTGGAAAAAAACTGAGGGTTACAGAAGGGAGAGAGGTGTGGGATGGGGTAACTGGGTGATGGGTATTAAGGGCACGTGATGTGATGAGCACTGGGTGTTATATGCAACTAATGAATCATTGAACTCTGCATCAAAAACTAATGATATACTATATGTTGGCCAATTGAACATAATAAAAAAATTGGGAAAAATTTGCAGTTTTGAGATAATACCACTTTTGATTTTTCTCTAGAATGCATTGTTTACATGTAGTCTTTTGGTATATAGTTTGCCTTTGTTTGACTCCATGCATGTTCATGTTCTTGCAGTACTGTTTAAAAGGATATTATAATTATCTGATGAACTATAAAGGCTACATTATATTCTTAACTGTGGTGGCCATATTCATGGGTGATATCTTCTGGCACTTATCATCTGTATTTGATTAGTCATGGAATTGTTTTGAAAACTAGAAAGGAAGAGCAAAAACATGTCACAATGATATTTCCTTAATGGCTATTTAAATTTTTCTTTTGCAGTTGATTTTGTATGTGTGTGTGTCTGTCTGCATATGTAAAACACTTGAAGATTTTTTTTTCTCAAAGTAAAGCATGACCTTTATTGTTTTGATTCTAAGTCAGTCATCTCTTCTGGCCTTAGATATTACTGCCATGTGCTTCCAAGAGACTCACGGCACTAACCCAGCATTTACACACAGATACAGCCTGAAACTATATGTAACTTACGTATTTTCTATTTGTGTGAGACACAGCAACCCAAGGGGCGGCGGTGGAAAGATTTTAACAGAAGTCTAATGGGAAAAATCGGATGAATGAACGTTCTTTAAATACATACTGCTTTCCAAATGTTCCCTTCTTGTGTGGTCAGCATTTGCTTTTATTACTTTGGAGTTGAGAAGGTCTCAATGTCACACACACATACAAAACCATGCACAACCCACCTACAAGGTAATGTTGGTATTCAGCATACAAAATCAGACATTAAAATTGTAGGTAGTTAAGTCCAAGCAGATGCTTGCCAACAGCATTTATATCTTTGATTAAATTTTATTTTGATTTATTAATGGGACTATAAAATTCCTTAATGAAGCATATTCACAGAACCAAAGCAGAGAGGATTATTAGCTGGGCTTGTATTACTGAAGCCATAAAAACTAAGAAGTAAACATAGAAAACACAATGTCAGATTATTTATGGGCCCCTCATTATCATACGTATTTTTAAGGCTGCCTGTACATATCTGGGTAGACTTGGCAGCAGATGGAGTGAAACAATACAACTAGAAAATATAAAAACAGTTCCACAGGTCTCAGATTACTTAGCAATAGTGTATTGGGATGTGCAGGGCAATGAAGATCGAGGGTAGGCTGTCACTCAGCATATTGAGCCAGGGAAGAGCATGTGGGTTTTGGAATTTAGGAACAAGTGAAGATTGGGAATAAGAGTTTATGAGACCAAGGCTCAAACTTATAGAATTACCACTTTCTGGGAGAGAAAATAAACTCTAGAAGTTTGAGAGAAGATTCAAGGGAAAAAAACCAGTTATTAATTTTATCTTTTAAAGTTCTAGGGTTAGGATGGTATTTATGGCCTGGGAGAGAAGATTCCATCAGCAGCTCAGGTGAGGAAAGGGAATTCTGACCCAGCCGTTGCTCTCAAGTTGCAAGCAGGGGTGGGACGTGGTGTCAGAGCTTGGATAACTGTGGGCCTCAACATGGGGAGCCCATGAGAAGTGAAAGACATTTCCAAAGGCCAGGAGGCAGCACTGAACTAATTTTGACAGGGAAGGGGAGACCTGATGTTCTATTCAGCTGCACTGGAATAGGCCAACTTCTCCCGCTTTGAACAACAACAACAACGCTCTCTTGCTCTCTCTGTGGCTTCCTTCCCCTTCCTCCTCTGTAGACCCATGACTGCTTTCCATTCATTAGGTTTACTACCAGAGAAAATACATTCAAAACCATACACCCTTGGAATCTTCTATTCTGCTCTTGAAAGACAGGTACATGTTTCTCTCCTATCAGTTTTCTCCTATATACAGTTCATGGTTGTGTTGTAAATGAAGTGCTTCAGATTTGGGATGGGGAACCATCATTAGCATGCTTTCGAAGAAAGTCAATAATAAAAACAAGATACTGCAAACTCCATAAAGCTTGAAAAGTTAAATCATTTTCTCTGCTTGGCTTTATGATCCCTCCAAACTTTGCTGTATTACCTCTCCAGCCCAGCCTGTGGGCAAGGGTGCACTCTCAAAACGGGCAGAAAAGGAAAGCTCTCTTGCCATGTTTGATTTTTCTGCTCAGTACAGGTAAGTTCATATCCTTTCTCATTTGGGCAGTGTTTAGTATATCTAATGACTATTTATGTAAAACTGATCTCCCATTTGATTGAAAATGTGTTGTTGAGAATGGAATTCATGTTTGATTCACATTTGTATCCTTTCAGCAAGCACATATGATGTGTTTTACGCAGTTGGTATCTACACATTTTTTTAAACAGTTTGATTCCCAAGCTCTATCAGCTTGCTCTAATCATTGTGAAACAGCCTCTTGATTGATTCTGTTCTGTTGAGAGCCTAGAACTCCATGATGGCTGAACGCTGAAGTGAACGGGGTCAGTTCAGTGCTGCTGCATTGCTAGCAGTGTGCTGACCACAGCACCTTGGTAGGTAATACTTAACTTACAACATGTTCTCTTAGGAGTTGTACTGTAGTGCTAACAAGATATTAGGCATCCAAATAGTCCCACCTTCTGTTAGATCACTTTAAATTATATATGAGCTACATTTTTTCAGAAATTTATGCAAGACACTGTGCAGTGTTCTGTATGATTTATGTGTTTAATCATGGTTTACTTATCTTTCTGGTAGAACTTCATGTGTTTAGCATATAGATGAGATCATTCTTTTTTCTTCTTGTATTTGTGTGTCCGTTTTTTGAGTCCATTTTTTGTAGTTTTTTAGTATATGGGTATGAAAATATAACTGAAATGCTTTATTCCAGTGTAGAAGAATATTATCTGTGTAATGAGAGATTTAAAAGCACAATGAATGCATGAAATGCATGAATGATGATACATTTTTCATTTGGTTCAAACCCCTACTCTTATATGGAGATTGTTGTTGATAAGCCACAGAAAGCCAGATAGATTACAAGTTTTAAGTGGGTATCATGCAGTGCAGTTATGATAGATTTTATGTTATATACACAAATATTTCCAATGGCATTTGTTTAGATTTTTGCTTATAAGTAACACAAGCCCATTTTGAAGTAGCTTAATCAAAATATGGAATCTGTTATTAGGACCTTGGTTGCCTCATTAAACTCACAAAGAGAAATGTGGCTGGGTGACTTGTCCATTGTTAAGAATTTCTCCATTTTTCCTTTCTCCTTCTCTGCGTTATTAGCTTCATACTTTTCTCTTTTTCTATTGTCATGCCACTTCCATTTCTCAGTTCTACATGACAGAACATATAGTAGCTGACAGATCCCAAGGTTATTATTTTATAGTGTCAGCCACTAGGAAGACAGCAGCTATCTTATCATCCTTGGGAATTAATTGATTGGACCAGCTAGGCTAGATACTCTCCTCTGACCAATCTGTTATGGCCTGAAGTGGGATAATATTGAACCATGGCTGTTCTGGCTGCCATACAACAATGGCATGACTGTGAAGAGGTACAAAGTAGGAATGCTGGTCAGATAATTCCATGGGTTTCCAATACAATTAATCCCTTAGAATCTGAGCACACATACATATCTTTCATTTCAAATAAAAAAACATCACAGAATATACCCATGTATTGAAGGCTGAGGAGTAGACACATGGGAACATGTCCTTGGGCTGGGTAGCTTGCTTTAGCTAAGGCAGTTCTGAAGAATGTCTATCACCGAAGGCTGGTAGCATCCCCAACAGTTGGGGGAATAAGTTGTTGATCCCTGAGCTGGAATCTGGGCAGGCAGCACTGCATACATTATAATGATTCCCTTGTGTTTCCAGGGTACATTTTCTGACATAAACCCAGAGAATAGCTCCTCTAATATTCCAGGGAGTCTCTGTTCATGGAAAAACAGTAGAGGAATGATAATTGGATGAATGATAGCCCTCCCTGATGAATACAGAGTAGGGGTCACAGCTGATGCTTATCTTCCTCCTCTGCTGTCAATGCAGAAGTGCTCTCACTCTCAGTATCTCTTCTGCTCTCAGTGGCTTAAGTGGTAGTGTGATCCAGACCTCATTCTTGAGAGGGCTGAGCCCCTAGGCACCATTCGCTTCTCCAGCTATGGCTACTATTGCATTTATCAACAAACCTGGTCAAGGGGTACCAAGAGGCACCCAAGTGGGTCACTTGTGTATGAGCATATTTCTTCCTGCCCCCATTACTGATGACCATGGTCTATAAAATACACCAAGATGACAACTCCTTACCTGCTGGGTTATCACAAAGAGCCCCAAGAGCCCAGGCAGCACACATTCCTTAAAGTTTAATGAAACTCTTGCTGTATATTTTGAGCTTGTAGCACGGGACTTCTCAAGCTGCAGAGCCCAGAATTGTGAGGATGGGAAACACCCATTCTCCAACAGGGATGCTGGAAATGACAGTAACTAGGGCCGCTCTCGCTTCCACCTCCTTCTTCCCGTATGCATTCATCCTCACTGTAGGGAACAGCCATATAGAAAATTCTTGACTGAGTGCAAATTGCATCCTGGAAGAGGGCACCGTATCCTCACAAGGCTGTCCCTATAACACTCTGTTCCAGAAGGTTGGCAGTGTCTGAATGATGTGACGTGTGATATGACTAGTTGATTCTGTGTTTGGGTGCTTACCCACGTTTGACTCTTCTTTGCTGTATAAAGCAGGTTCTTTGGTCTGATGTGATATTACATGGCATCCCATGTTAAAAAAAATACACATTTTTAAAACTCAAGGGTAGTGGGGCGAACTATAGCTAAGTAGACAGCAAAGCAAAGCCAGGCCTCAGATTTGTTTTTATTCTTGGCCAGATGAATTGCTGTGCCTTCCTGGGTGCAGCGCCAGTGTGGCCTGGCTTCCTCGTCAGTGTATCTTGGCTATCCATCTAGCGTATAGGAGGCGATGAGAGACAGATTTTGAAGGGGGTGCATGTTGTACTATAGGGAACATAGGAATGAACAGACTGGTTCAGGGGCAAGTCTCTATGGTCTTCAAATAAATCCTTGTAACATCTCCAAGCATTCACAGCAACCTATGCGTCAATCCAGAGATTCACAGTTTAGGTCTCAGGATTCTATTCTTTCCCAGCAAGGACCTTGAAATCTAGACTCAGATTTTTACCTTCTTTGATGTTCTGTTACTCACTTGAGAGTCACCACTTCCAGCCTTTTTTCCCCAGTTCCACTGCCCACTGTTTTTCTGAAACCTCCTAAATGTCTGATACATTTCCCATAAGATAAGATTCCAGTTTACCAGGGTTGAGAGTTTCAGTAATTGTACTGATACTTTATGCCGTGTTTCGCTGCAACACAGTCTCTGGAAGGCCGGAGCCAGCCCCATGGCAATGGGGCAACTTTAATCCATTTTCATTTGTTATGAAACTAACATATCTGGAATTATTTTTACCATTTTGCTTTGTGTTTTCTATTGTGCTTTCTCTGTACTTTTAAAATTTTCTTTGTATGCACTTATTACAGTGATTACTTATGCTCATATTACCTCCTCTACTTGTTTGGAAGTTATATATTTTATTGATATTATTTTAGAAGTCACTTTTGATCTCTAAATGCATACTCAATTTAACACAGTGTAAAAATTAATCATTATCTTTTATACTCTTCTAAGAGAATACCTTAGCTTTGAGTAGCGTATATATGGTGCTCAATCTTTCTGTCTCTGTCTCTCTTCCTTTCTCTCATCTATCTGTATACCATCTGTTATTACACACACACACACACATACGTGAATTTCTTTCCTTTTGAAAGAATTGTTTTAGATATATGTATTAGTTTCTTGTCTCTGCTGTAACAAATTAGCATGAATTTACTGGCTTAAAAACAGCATACGTTGATTATCTTATAGTTCTGAATGTGTTTCTGTATGCTAAAATAAAGTTGTTGGAGGCCCTAGGGCAGAGCTCATTCCCTTGTCCTTTCTGTCTTCTAGGGTACACCTGCATTCTTTGTCGTGTCAAGTCTTCATCTTCAAAGCCATCAATGAAGTCACCCTGACTTCCGTTATGGCTGTCATGTCTCTTTCTTTGACTCTTTTAAGGGTTCTTGTGATTACACTGGACACTTTCAAATAACCCAAGAGAATCCGAATATCCTCAACTTAATCACATCTGTGAAGTTCCTTTACCATGTAAGTACATCCACAGGTTTGGTGATTAGGACGTAGGTATCCTTGGGCAGCCATTATTCTGCCTACCACCATATTCCTTCAGTGGCCTGTGAGTGATACAGACTTACAGTCATGAACTGAAGTCTTAGCATTTGCTCTAGTCTCTGTATTGACGATAGTCTTCCCGCAGCACCTCTGGCATCTACGGCTGATACAGATAAGTTTGTTGTCAGTGTAATTGTGGTCCTTTACTGCAAATCTGCCTTTTTTCTCTAGTTGTTTCTGAGGTTTCCCCTTTTCTTTAGTATTCAGGATTTTTCCACAGTGGTTTATTTAAATATATCCTATTTGGGTCTTTTTGTGCTAAAATTTTTAAATTTGTGGTTCCATGTTTTCACTTCAAAAATAATCATATTCATTATTTCTTTAAATATAGACTACTACACATTTTCTTTTTACTGAACTACTTTTATTTATTTATTTTATATATTTTTATTTTAATTCCAGTATAGTTAACATACGGTGTTATAGTAGTTTCAGGTGTACAATATAGTGATACAGGAGTTCCATACACCACCCCATGCTCATCACAAGTGCCCTCCTTCATGCCCATCACCGATTTCACCCACTGCCCCATCCACCTCCCCTCTGATATGTTTTATTTTAAATCAGTACCCTCAGTTAAAGTTGTGTGTTTTTTTTTTTAACAAGAACATTTTTTACTTGATGCATACTTCAGAATACATGGTTCTAAAAGATATATATGAAACATTCCATCCAAGAAATAGAATATTGGGCATAACTTCAGTCTTCATAAACGTAATATTTATGTCTCTTTTTATGTGATTTAACCCACGGATCCTTCTGTGTGTACTTGAACTACTTTTAAATATGCATTGTTGCTTTACAGTCTATTCTCTATACCTCTGACATAAACACTTTCAATTCTTTCAGAGTTTTGAGTTTTTGAACTATTTCAAATTAACTAATTTTCTTTCTGTGATAAATCAGCTATTAAATTTATTCTTTGAATTTTTAATTTTAACATGTTTTTTGAAATTCTTTGTTTTCAAAACAGTATTTTATATTTTAAACTGTTCCATTCTTCATGGTGTCAATTTCCTGCTTTTGCCACTTTAGTTTCTACTTTCTTCTTTAGGATCACTGTAAAAGGGTATTAATTTTTCAGGTTCTGGTATGTGCTAATTCTCTAATTATCTTCTTGGTTTCATCAGTTAATTCTCATTTTAGGCTGGTTTTGTGTATGCTTTACAATTTTATGCCTTCCACGTTTTAATTTTCCTTCTCTACACATTGCCCACTGACTCCTTACCAACTTCTCTAAAATGTAGGCTCTACTGTCCTGGAAGGTTCCTGGATTTTGGCTGCTACTTCCATTCTTCAGTTTTCTCTTGGGTTTTGGCACATGGAAATTACTTTTGAGCATAATTCTTTTGAACAGTGTGATTGTTCATAGCTCACATTTTATTTACTCATTTGGTTTAGCAACAAGATTATCCTTTTATACCAGCTTATTTTGGTCTCTTGCTCTAATTGTGTTTCTCTGAGAACTCTCTAATTTGCTGATGTCTGGTATAGTCTTTGTTTTTTAGGATTTATTTATTTTGAGAGAGAGACAGAGAGAGACAGAAGGAGAGGAGTGAGTCTCAAACAGACTGCGAGTTGAGAATGGAGCCCAACACGGAGCTCCATCTCACAACCCTGAGATCATGACCTGAGCCGAAACCAAGAGTTGGATGGTCAACCAACTGAGCCAACCAGGTGCCCCCAGAAATCCACATTTAATATGTGCCCCCAAACTACCATTCCAGAAGTGCTAAAAATTATCATAAAATTGATAGTTTTTAAATTTATATTTGTCTGAATTTTCAGGGCACATATCAAGAATGTTATATCATCACTATTTATTTATACAAATAAAAAAAGAGAATTGTATGTAGGGGCACTTTGTAAGCTGTATCACAAGTGACCATAACCTTCAATCCATAATGATAAGGTCTGCCAAGTTGTTTTCAGTTCCGTAACCACCTCACATCTTTCAGCAGCTAGGTCAGTTACAGCAGCTTGAAGATCAAAGGAAAATTCTGCACAACCTCAAACTTATGCAGAAGGGTATTCCTTCTGCTAAAATGGATCTTTCAATATATTGATTACCTGAAGAGGTAATCTTCAATGTTGCTAACTAAAACAGACAAATTAAGAAGGGTAAGAGTACTTCTAGCTTGTCTTTAACACAACTACAAACACTTTGTGTTACATCAATTCACAGGCCTGTGTATATGAGAAAAAATTGAGCTCCCATTCTTGGCTGATTTCATCAGTGGGAAAATACTTTCTTTCTCTTTAAGACTGGACATTTTATGGGGCGCCTGGGTGGCTCAGTCATGAAGTATCTGCCTTCGGCTCAGGTCGTGATCCCAGGGTCTTGGGATCGAGCCTCACATAGGGCTCCCTGCTCGGCAGGAAGCCTGCTTCTCCCTCTCCCACTCCCCCTGCTTGTGTTCCCTCTCTCACTCTGTCTCTCTCTGTCAAATAAATAAAATCTTAAAAAAAAAAAGACTGGACATTTTATAAATCTATTAAATTACCAGTTTAGCTTCAGGTTATTTTGATTAACTCCAAGGTAGGAAATGTAATCCAGTTTTGTTTCATTGTCAAATAGCCATTTAAGAGTTTCAGCTACTGATGACAGAAGGGGAGAGAACCGGTCAAAGGACCTGAAATGAAAGCCTTTTATCAAAATTTCTCAGCCGAGTAAAAACATTGGAAACTGGTTATTGGAAAAGATATATCATTGATATTTTCAAATCATACCGTAATGAACCAAAAAAATTTGAGCATCACAATATCTTTCATTTATAATACAACAGACACTTCTTATTCTTTACTTTTGCTCCCTCCTGCCTAATCAATTATGCAGTATGGTTAGGACCATTTTTGCATTATTAGTCATAGAATTAAATACGCAGTATATAAATTCATAGAACTAGCAACTCAGTATTTTAAGTTAAATAGCTTTAAAATTTTTTAAATTACAATTCAATCTCTAAAACATGTTTCATGTTTTTTATGGATGACAACTCCAGCTGATAAATCCAAAACATCATAACCCTTGGTAATAGCCACAAAGTAACCATATGTTCACAGTCATTGCCCTTATGTTACACTGCTTCTTTGTTATTAGCTTGTGCTCTCTCCCCTCCTTCTTTCTCTCTCTCTCTCTAAAAATAAATAATTAAATAAAATCTTTTTAAAAATGTGGATTTCTGGACCCCAAACTCAGAGATTCTGATTCAGTTGTTAATGGACTGATAGTTAAGTATCTGTCTTTTTTTTTTTTTTAAAGATTCCACCAACTACAGGACTAAACACCAAATATAACATTGTTTCTAATTCAAGGCTTCTCAAATTTTGAATTACTTCAGAATCGCCATGAAGATAGAAGAAATAGGCATGACCAGAACCTACCCAAATCTACTATATCATAATCTATAGTGATACCACTTTTTATTAATAATTTCTATAGTCATTTCTACATGTCCATCAAAGTTTGAAAACCATTTATTTAGTAATAACAATCTAATTTAGCCTCACCAGAGCCTTGGTTTCAACCTACCCACTGTGATAAGAAATTTTCCATTAGTGCTTGTGTAATTTGTGTGCCTTTGGCTGCTATAATGTATATCTATATTGTGCCAATTCATATCTATATCTTTGTATATCTGTAGGTATATGTCTCTGTTTATGTCTATATCTACATCTATCTAGATAATTATATATAATTATATATTGTAATGAACAGATTATTATTTATAATATATCTGTATATAATGTGTAATTTTCACCTCTTTGGACTATATCTACTTCTTAAAGTACACCTGAGGTCTTTGAAGGAATTATCTTGGTTAAAATCTTTCTTTTTACCATAGAAAAATGAGGGTGTTCTCTTTTACTACAAATGAATTATGCAGTAAAAAAGAAAAGAAAAACTCTGCTTGTTTGTCTTTTATCTATTGCATAAGGATGGAAGTACCTGATTTATCCAGTTTCCAGGGTGTAGCTCAGCTGTTTTAAAATTCACTTATTATTTTATAGGAAGATTTAACCATTGAGCAGTGAACAGTCATCTTTAGCACTTCTCCTCTTTCCATAAAAATTGCTTAAGAAGAGAGTTTTTGCTCTTAGATGTTAAGAAACTAACATGTTTCTATTTTTTTTTAAAGATTTTATTCATTTATTTTGACAGAGAGAGACACAGTGAGAGAGGGAACACAAGCAGGGGGAGCGGGGAGGGAGAAGCAGGCTTCCCACTGAGCAGGGAGCCTGATGCGGGCTCGATCCCAGGACCCTGGGATCATGACCTGAGCCAAAGGCAGACGCTTAATGACTGAGCCACCCAGGTGCCCCAGAAACTAACTTGTTTCTAAATAATTACTGATTCAAAAATCAAACAAGGTTCCAGTGGTTTTGATTTCTGTAATAAGGGCTTTAAATTTGTCTTCTAGAATTTTTTTCTAAAAAGTACTAGGATTGGTGATATCTTTTACCTGGTATATGTGAATTGATTATATGTATGTTGATTATATGTTGATTGATTGTACTTAACTCACTGGATTGTCTTACAGGCCATAGTTTGCCAACCCCTACTCTGGGGGGTTGGCACACCCCTTGGGCCTACAGAATGTGGCCTCTTGAGGTGAGCCAAGAAAGTGTTTTCACTTGTAAAAGATTTATAAAATGAGGAGGAGGAGTTGGGGAGGAGAGGCAGGAAGGGGAAGAGGAAGTAAAGAGTATGTTCAAGAGATCCTAAATAACTGATAAACCCTAAAATACTTAGTACCTGGCCATTTATAGGAAAAGTTTTGCCAAGCCCTGCTCAAGGGGAAGGTCACATTTTTCTGTTTCTTTGTATGTGAAGTAAACTTGGATTTTCTAGAACATTGTGAGTGGTATGTGGTAGGTTTTGTTGTATTCCTTTGGAAAAGTGCAGATTACTGTTTCCATAGGCAGTGATTTGGTTGGACTTTAACTGCAAATCATGTGTTTTGGGCAGCAGCTCAAATATCAGTTCCATTGAATTTACGTGGTTTCTGTCTCATGCTTGCAAGTTTATTGATAACAAAGGTTTATAGTATTTATGCACAAAATTTAGGGCTTGCCGTCTCTGGTTTGCTTCTTTCTGGGATTTTTCCCTTCATTTTTCAGGGGCTGAGGGGTTGACTCAAACACTGGCCTTTTTTTTTCTTTTAAAGATTTTATTTATTTATTTGACAGAGACACAGGGAGAGAGGGAACACAGGCAGGGGGAGTGGGAGAGGGAGAAGCAGGCTTCCCGCGGAGCAGGGAGCCCGATGCGGGGCTCGATCCCAGGACCCTGGGATCATGACCTGAGCCGAAGGCAGATTCTTAACGATTGAGCCACCCAGGCGCCCCTTTCTTTTCATATTGAAAAAAACTATGGTTGTTCTGTCAGAGATTGAGCCACACTGTGTAGCTGCCAACCTTGCAGCCCTCAGGTAAAAAACTGCCAAAAAAAAAAAAAAAAAGGGAAAGAAACACTTTATGGTAGTAGTCTCTTCTTTCAACTTTTTTTCTAGACTTATTGACATATAATTGACACATAACATTGTGTAGGTTTAAGGTTTGATGCATTTATAAATTGCAAAATGATTACCTCCATAGCTTAGCTAACACCTCCATCCCATCACATAATTACCATTTATTTTAAGATCTACTCTCTTAGCGCCACTCAACTATGATGCAGTATTATTAGCTATAGTCACCATGTTGTACATTAGATCCCCAAACTTGCTAATCTTATAACTGGAATTTTGTACTCTTTCATGATTATTTCCTCATTTCCCCCACCCCTCAACCCCTGGTAACCACCCCTCTCTTCTTTTTCTATTCTCTTCTCTCTTTTTTAGATTACACATATAAGGGACAACATATAGTATTTGTATTTCTCTGCCTGACTTACTTCATTTAGCCTAATGCACTGAAGTTCCTTCCAAGTTGTTGGAAACAGCAGGATTTCCTTGTTTCTCATGGCTGAATAATATATATTTATATATCTATATATATTCATATGTAGACATGAATATTTTACATATATATATTCAGATACATATATATGAATATTTTATTTGTATATGTATATATGAATATATATATGGCTATTTGAATATATCTATCTTT
Source organism: Eumetopias jubatus (assembly GCF_037043125.1). NCBI lineage: Eukaryota > Metazoa > Chordata > Mammalia > Carnivora > Otariidae > Eumetopias > Eumetopias jubatus. Next base: position 88,304,647 of record NW_028274823.1, on the reverse strand, counting down.
ATCCATTTATTTGTTGAAGAACACTTAGGTTGTTTCCTTTTCTTGAACATAGTAGTGCAGATATCTTTTTGAAATCCTAATTTCAATTTCTTTGAATAAATACCCAGTAGTGGGATTGCTGGATCATATAGTAGTTCTATTTTTAAGTTTTTAAGGAACCTCTACTGTTTTCCATAATGGTGTACCAATTTGCATTCCCACCAACAGTTCGCTAGGTTTCCATTTTCTCCATACCTTCACCAATATTTGTTATCTCTTGTCTTTTTGATGATAGCCATTGTAACAAGTGTGAGGTGATATTTCATGGGGTTTTTTTTTTTTATTTGTGTTTTCATGATGATGAGTGATGTTGAGCATCTTTCCATGTTTCTGTTGGCCATTTTTATGTCTTCTTAGAAAAACGTGTATTCAGGTTCTCTGCCTAATTTTTAATAAGATTATTAGTATTTTTGCTTTTGAGTTGTATGAGTTCTTTATACAGTTTGGATATTAACCCCTTATCTGATAAATGATTTGTAAATATTTTCTCTCACTCTGTAAGTTGCCTTTTCATTTTGTTGATTGTTTCTCTTGCTGTGCAGAAGCTTTTAGTTTGATGAGTTCTACCTATTTATCATTGCTTTTGTTGCTTATGCTTTTGCTGTTATATCCAGGAAATTGCTGCTGAGACCAATGTCAGGGAGTTTTTTCCCTATCTTTTCTTCCAGAAGTTTTACAGTTTCTAGTCTTTAAGTCTTTGTATAAAGTTCATGTTTGTGTATGCTGCAAGGTAGGGGTCCAACTTTAATCTTCTGCATGCAGTTATCCAGTTTCCAGCACCGTTTATTGAAGAGACTATCCTTTCCCCAATGAGTGTTCTTGACTTCCTTATCAAATGTTAGTTTACCATATATTTGTGGCTTTATATCTGGGGTATCAATTGTGTTCCATTCATCTATGTGTCTATTTATATGGCAGTGCCATACTGTTTCGATTACTATAGCTTTGTAGTATAGTTTGAAATCAGGAAGTATTATGCTTCCAATTTTGGTCTCCTTAGAATTGCTTTGGCTACTCGGAATCTTTTATGGTTCTGTACAAATTTTAGGATTGTTTTTTCCTATTTCTGTGAAAAATTCCATTGGAATTTTCATATGGATTACATTGCTTCTGTAGATGGCTTTTGGTACTATGGACACTGTAACAGTATAGTTTCTTCTAATCTGTGAACATGGGATATCTCTCATTTATTGGTGTCTTCTTCAGTTTATTTCATCAAAGTCTTATAGTTTTCAGTGTGAAGATCTTTTGCCTCCTTGGTTAGACTTATTTTTAAGTATTTTATTGTTTTTGATACTGTTGTGAATGGGATTTTTTTTCCCTTTACTTCTTTTTCAGTATTTTGTTTTGTTAGTCCTTTTTTCCAACTTTTAATTCTACTCCAGAATCTCTGTCTTTTGTTACTTCCAGGTTTTTCAGGTAGTCTTTTAAAAATTTTTTCCGTCAAAATTCACAGTTAGTGGTTTTTATATTTAGGGTGGTTGGTCCAGTAGAAGAGTATTGTGCCATACATATTAGAAGCAGAACATGTTTTAGTTTTTTGATTTCTTCAATTCATTAAACATTCTTTCATCCTGGTTTCATCTTGTTTCTCATGCTACTAATGTATCATTGCAGATATATTATCCTTTAGCTATGATGTCTCCTGTGTGTGTGGTGTCTTTAGGGTGACATTGTACTCTGGTCTGCCCATGACAGTCATATTTTATACTTGTTCTTACATAATTATCAATATTCTTTCCTTTCACTAGTAAAATTTCTTTTTTAGTGATAAACTATATGGTCACTGCAGCCATGACTATAAAATGCTAAACTTTGAGGACTTCTACTGCTCGAAACAGTTTACAAATGAAAATTGCTCCTGCCAAGGTGCAACAGGTTACTTTGTGATGTTCATTTAAAGTTGAGATCTGATGAAATTGGAGTGACTTCTTAAGGACTTCCAGAGTGACTTCTTCGTACTTGGTTATAGGGTTTTCTTTCTCCTCCAAGTTAATGAAGAGTATAGGGTAGAACTCTTCCCATGGAATTATTTGTTTGTAAGTAGTTTTTAAAATCACTCTTGGGGAAGAGGTAATTTTATCACCTTAGATATATGTTTCCATAAAGTAGAGGTGGATATTGCCTGGATGGTGATATACACCTTATCATTTCTGTTTCCCCATGCTTAAGTTTTTCTAAGTATTTTTCTGTGTCACATACAATTTTATTTATTTATTTTTTTTAAAAGATTTTATTTATTTATTTGACAGAGAGAGAGACAGCGTGAGAGGGAACACAAGCAGGGGGAGTGAGAGAGGGAAAAGCAGGCTTCCCGTGAATCAGGGAGCCCAATGCGGGGCTTGATCCCAGGACCCTGGGATCATGACCTGAGCTGAAGGCAGATGCTCAACGACTGAGCCACCCAGGCGCCCTGTCACATAGAATTTTAATTTAAAAAATGGAGATTTACTGAAACTAATGTAATATTTTGTGTCAACTATACTCAAATAAAAAATATAGATTTATTTTGCCATTTTGAAAATTTCTTTTTTCATTTATATCTTTATTATAAATGGAAATTAGAACTTGAATTTGATTTATACTTGCTTACCTTTCAGGCTTATACAGTTTTCCCTGTATGCATACTTTAAGCAGTTAGACTTTGATATCCGATAGATTTGGGTCAAAATCTCAGCTCTCCTATTTTGGAGCTAAGTAACTTTGGTTGTTTATCTCTCAGAGTTTCAGTTTCATTCTTTCAAAAGGTTGTTGTGTTAAATTTTTTTTTTAATTTTTTAAAAGGTATTTATTTGAGAAACAGCGAGAGAGGGAGAGAGACAGAGAGAGAAAGTGAGAGAGAGCGCCCAGGGTGGGGACAGAGGCAGAGGGAGAAGCAGGCTCTCAGCTGAGCAGGGAGCTGACGTTGGGCTCCATCCCAGGACCCTCGGATTGTGACCTGAGCCAAAGGCAGACGCTTAACCAACTGAGCCACCCAGGTACCCCTGTTGTGAGAATTAAATACACTAAAATATGTGGTGTGTATCACAGTGCTTCTTAGATATTAAGTTTTAAGAAATGAGGACTATTATTCTTATCATCAATGTATATGCTAATGGGAATATAAAATATGGAGTTCCTGGAGTATTTGCTCCAGATACCAGTATCTTTCCAGATGTCCCCAATGAATATTCCTCTATCTTAAAATAAAATGAAAATATGGCTCATTTAAACATCATTTATAATGGCAGAATATTATTTCTCCCAGGGCATGAATAAAATGAATAAAGTAATTGTAAGAGTCTAACATAGTTTTAGTTTTCTTGAAGGACTCCCCAACATGTAGAAAGAGGAACAGTTGTCCTTATGCAGTGACATTAGGTATGTTAAGGCACCATGGGAAAGGATTCATTATTAATGAAAACAGTCTGCTTAAAGTCTTGGTGCTGAAATTTTTAGAGCATCTACTGCTTATTATGAAGAATGGCATTTGCCCAAGGCATTATTGTCAGATTTTAGAAGACATGGAATTTGCAAATGTCTCTCTGGGGAGATGGTAAATTACAAAGAGAATTTGACATTTTCTGCATCTGTCTCCCCAGTCACCTACTACCATCTCAGCTCATCATAGAATGTTGCGTTGGTCAATTTTGTAGGATGTTAAGCACAGGCTGGCCAGAAAACCTATTTACATATAATGAGAATTTTTGGTTTAATTATTAAAGTGTTTTATAAATCTTTAATAATAAAACCTGTTACTCAAAACATTTTCTCTGACCTAATTTTAAAGACCAAAGCTAAAAATTCAGTTAATTAGGTGTGTGAGCTGAATAAAGCATTTAAAACAATAATTTTATCTTCAAAATATATACTTTTTTTGTTACTAGAAAATTTAAGAAAACCATTAATGGCCTAAACGTGAGGAAGAAATGATGGTAATTTCAAGTATCATGTATTAGGTAAAAAATAGCTATCCATTTGTTATTAGAAATAAAATACCCAAACTTGAATGTACATGCTAACAACGCAGCTGTCTTCCAAGGAGATTTATACTGGTTGATGTTACTGTATCTGTCTTTTTTGGGAGTTTCAAGGTAAAGTGTTTGCTCATGTTTAAATATTTCTTCATCATTTACTAATTATTATATTATAGCATTGGTTGTTCTGTATGGGTAAAAGCTACAGTGCCTACAATAGTTTATAAACACAAGTAATTTGCAATAATTATGAGAGTCAAAAATTTGCCCTGACTAACCTAGGAAAGAAATTGTTTTACTTATTTGAATACTATAGCAATTAAGCCAGGTCAAACCAACTGTTAATATAGGTACTGCTTTCTTGGCAAAAGGTACCATATCTTTATGTTCCCATGGTGGCTAAATAATGGCCTTCATGGCCTCCAGTATGCCCATATCCTAATTCCCAGAATCTGTGAATCTGTTATCTTATAAAGCAGTGTGATTAAGGATCTTTGGGAGGGTGTGTATGTGTGTGTATGATCAAGGATCTTGAGAGAGATTATTTTAATGGGCTTGGTGTGATCACAAGAGAGGGAGGAAAATCATAGAGAGATTCCAGGGTTGAAGTAGAGTTCACAGATAGAATTTGGAACCTGCTGCCTTGCTGGCTCTGAAGATGTACGATGGGGGCACAAGCCAAGAAATGCAGCTGGTTTCTAGAAGCTAGAAAAGGCAGGGAGATGGATGCTCCTTCCAGATTGCTAATTTTAGACTCTGACTTCCAGAACTGTAAAGTATAAATCTGTTGTGTAATACCACTGAGTTTTTAATAATTTGGTACAACAGTAATTGGAAACGAACACAGAAACTAATTCCACCCCCAGTGCAGGTCGTGAAGTTGCTTTTGGAGTCTGCATAGGCATATTTAATACACTTAATGTATTTATGATGTATTTAATATACCTCTGTGCTTGAATATAGACTATGAAATCCAACAAATACCTCTTGGTTTTGATGGGTGCTTAGAAGATAAAGGTAGCAAGAGAATGAATTAAAATGATGGATAAAATGTGGCTCAAACTTCTTGGTACATCGCTAAAAGCCTTAATAAAATTTAAAATCTGGGAACGACTTGAATAGTCTTAAAAATGACTTCAGTTTTGTGATGATTTTACATATCTGGTTACTTTATGTGAATATAGGTAATGCAAAGCATTTCTTACAGTTTGCACTTAATCCATATACTGGTGCTCTATACAAATAGGCTTCAGTGATCTCATTTTATCATTCCTAGTATATACCAAGGCTCTCCTTGTTCCAGACACTGTACTTGAAGGTGTGTTGGCATTTAAAAAAAAAAGATTTTATTTATTTATTTATTTGGGAGAGAAAGAGAGAGAGAAGAGCGTGAGCAGGGTAGGAGCAGAGGGAGGGGGACAGGCGGACTCCACACTGAGGGCAGAGCCCGACCCTGAAATCATGACCTGAGCCGAAATCAAGAGTCAGAGGCTTACCCACTGAGCCACGCAGGTGCCCCTGTGTCTTGGCATTTTAATGAATGTGTGCCATCCCACATGTCACAAATAATAAAATATTTTAAAGTGTTTATTACTTTGGACAATAGTCAGTTAATAATTATGGCCCATAAAATGAGAATGCGTTAGACAAGTATTGCTAAATGAGTTTGATGTCACAAATATATCAAATTGACAAATTTTGAAACTTGTGGTTTTTCTTCATTAACTTGGTATCTAGGATATGAAGTGTCAGAGCCTGTGTTCACAGGAACTCTAACCCTAACCCTCAACAACAATCGCAGTGTCACTTTCAATTTGTTTCAGATGGAACTTTTTAATATAGAAACAAACAAGGAATTTAAAATGCAATGCATGCTGAAGTGAAAAATTTAGTAGTTTTCAGTTGAAACTACTTTTTATTACCGGTAAAGTCAAATTGCTTTTATATTTCTGTACTTTTTGAAGCAAGCAAAATTAAACCAGCACAAGTGGATAAAACAAGTCTTAGAAACAAGGGAATTTTCCTAATGCTGTCGACATGATGATGATCATGGTTCATGATTCAGAACTGCTATTTAATTTTTTAAATTGGTTATTGTTTGTATTATCTTTCGGGGATGTTGGGAGTACAGAGTCCCATTCAGTTTTAGAGAGGAAACAACTATAAGAACTGTCTGTGATCATTAGCGAGGAAAGTGGCAAAGGAAATTAGAGTTGGGTGACTTATTTTAGACACAATTTCTTTTTTTATCTTATTTTATTTAAATTTAATTAACATATAGTATATTATTAGTTTCAAAGGTAGAGGTCAGTGATTCATCAGTTGCATGTAATACCCATTGCTCATTCCATCACGTGCCCTCCTTAATGCCCATCATCCAGTTACCCCATCCCCCCACCCACCTCCCCTACAGCAACCCTCAGTTGGTTTCCTATAATTAAGGGTCTCTTATGGTTTGTCTCCCTCTCTGATTTCACCTTAGTTCATTTTTCCTTTCCTTCCCCTATTATCCTTCGTTTGTTTCTTAAATTCCACATATGAGTGAAACAATATAATGGTCTTTCTCTGATTGACTTATTTTGCTCAGCATAACACCCTCCGGTTCCATCCACGTCCTTGCAAATGGCAAGATCTCATTCCTTTTGATGGCTGCATAATATTCCATTGTGTATATATACCACCTCTTCTTTATCCATTCATCTGTCGATGGACATCTTGGCTCTTTCCACAGTTTGGCTGTTGTGGACATTGCTGCTATAAACAATGGGGTGCAGGTGCCCCTTTGAATCACTCCATCTGTATCCTTTGCGTAAATACCTAGTATTACAATTGCTGGGTCATAGGGTAGCTCTATTTTTAACTTTCTGAGGAACCTCCATACTGTTTTCCAGAGTGGCTGCACTAGCCTGCATTCCCACCAACAGTGTAGGAGGGTTTCCCTTTTTCTGCATCCTTGTCAACATCTGTCATTTCATGACTTGTTAATTTTAGCCATTCTGACAGATGTGAGGTGGTATCTTGTTGTGGTTTTGATATGTATTTCCCTGATGCTCAGTGATGTGGAGCATTTTTTTCATGTTAGACACAATTTCTTATAATTTGAAGAATCTTCTCACCTTTTTCCTATTTCTATTTAGTAGTAAGAGTTCACTAGTCACTTTGAAGAATCAACTTAACATATGGTTAAGTTTTTATAACTATGACAGTGAGAAATGTCATTTTCCCTCATTTTATGTCTGTGATATTTGAGGAACATATAGTCTTTAAGTTAATTTTTTACATTGAAGATAGAATATTGATCTTAAATTTTGCTGAAATAAAATAGAAGAAAAGTTCATTAATTTCACACCTTAGCATGGGTATTTTCAATGTTGTGTGTTCTCTCTGAAAGATTTTCCATACACAGGAGAGTATTCCCACATTGAACACACAGACACACAGACACACAGACACACACACACAATTTTGTTAACTGCTTTATCCTCTGTAATACTATATCAAAAGGACATTTCCATGGTGCCACTTACTTTTCATTAATTATGATTTTACCAATATATAACATTTCACTTTGGGATAAAAAGTTTACTAAGTATTACTTTTTAAAAAGATTTATTGAGATTCCTGGTCTAACTCATTTTCCTGCTCCTCCCTGATACTCCAAAGGCTTCAGTGGTTTGGAACTCATATATTGTTAAGGGCATGAGTTTATAATGATACATAAACTAGCTTTGGATCCTATTAGGGAACCAACTCACAACTTTATTTATTTTATATTTTCCAGCTTTATTGAGGTATAATTGGCAAATAAAATTGTAATATATCTTAAATGTACAATGTGATGATTTGATCTATATATACATTGTGAAATGATTACCACAGTGAAGTTAATTTATCTATCACCTTATATAGTTACCCTTGTTTTGTGTGTGAGAACACTTCAGCTCTCCTCTCAGCAAATGTCAACTGCCCAATACAGTACTATGAACTATAGTCGCCATGCTGTACATTAGATCCTCAGAAATTATTAATCTCCAATTCACTGTTTTAAAACTGGAAGATAACGATAAAGATCCAAACATTTAGTTTGCTTTTTTTTTTTGTGAGAACTATGCTTTAGTATAACCATATAACTGATAAGCAAAGTATCCCTGAATAACGGTATTAAAAGCCAATAAAGAAGATGCAGTAGAATTGTGATATTACTACTATCCAGTCCTCATGACATAGGGGATCTTGGCAGTCATATTAAAGGCAGTTAAACTTAGAAAAAGACAAAACAAGAACTTATGTGCATCCTTGGGGGAGCACACACAATACCTATGAATTTTTCTGTAAAAAACTTGATTAACCCTTGGGATATAACCATAAATGTATAGGAAATACAGTATTAGAGAAGTCTTACAGTGGTCAATATTTTCTGAATATCAGACTATGGAAAACTTAATAGGGCAGATTACCTGGTTCTTCAACAAAGAAATTACAAGGAAAAGTACAGGGAGGGGAGTTATATAGATGAGAAGAGTTCTAAGAAATACAACTGTCAGTTGAAAGTTATAGACTATATTTGAATACTGATAAAACAAACTGAAAAAAATGAGACTTTCAGAGAAATTGAACACGAACTGGTATTTGACAAAGTTAAGGAATTATTAATTTTATTTTAGGTGTGATAATAGTAGTATGTCTATGATTAAAAAGCATTATTATCTTTAAGACACATACTGATATCTATGAATGGAATTATATGAGTTGTTTTTGTTTCAAAATAATCCAGGGAGTGGTGAGTACTTCAGTTGGAGACATAATGAAACAATATTGGCTGTGAATTTATAATTGTTAAAACTACCTGAAGCAACTTTTAAAGATTTTTTGAAGCATTCCATAGTAAAAATTAAAAGGTTTTAATAATATTTTCAACTGTCGGGAGGATGTAATTATATAGAAACATGCATAAATACACTTTTAAATATCAATATATGCTTTTATTATTTAAGCACTATATTCAAACAACATATATGTTGTTTCGGAGATAGCTTGACAAAATAAATCTAAATACTGCACACTTATATGACAGTACTCATACCTTGAAAATACTGAAACTGCCAAATTTATTACTTAACACCAACATTATTGAGCATAATCCTGATGTGACCTATAAAAGGGATGTGATTTTTTTTCCTCCAGTGATTCAAATGGGCAATTTACTGAAAAACTGGTGATTTTGTTGTAGTCCAGAATTAAACCAAGTAAAAGTTTCAAAAGACTAAGCAATAAAGGGACAAATGATGAATTAGGAACAAGCCTTATTATATTTATATTTGCATGAAAGGGAGTAGAGCTGATGCATTGCTTCTTGGAATAGTGAATTAATTTCAGCTGCTATTGAAAACCTTGAAGTTTTATTATTTGAATTTTGGAAACTTCTGTAAATAGATTCTAGTAAGTCTGGTGACAACAGTTACCAAGTGGAAATCAGATGATCAGTTTTATAGTCCAGTTCTGCTGTGCTCTAATTGAGTACCTTTTCAAGTCATTTCACTATAGCAGGGCCACTTGGTTTGGAGTTAATATTTTTCATCATTATATTTGTTCAAGCCACCTCAAACAATGCCGGGCATGGGGTATTTGTTCAGCAATTATTTGTTGAATATCTGATGAGTACTTTATCACTCCCTTAGGATTAACTTTTCTGCTCTTTCTTGATGGGAAGTGATTGGATAAGTTCAGGCACTATTAGCTGATAATTATTTCAAGTATCAAACTTTTTAGTGCAACTGATCTCATGAAAAGAATGAACCACTTATATTGAAATTTGGCTTGTCGAGAGAAATTTTGGAGAGAAACTTTAGGTAATTTCCAGAAATCCTTTAAATAAGATTATATAGTTGACTGCCCAGATAGCATTCTCAATGTTAAGACCACCCTCGGGTAAATAATGGCCTTGGTTCCCTGGATTGCCAATAAAATGACAAGGAGGTAGAACTACTCTGGGTAAAGCTAATTCAATTGTATGTGTATCAAATTAGATATGTATTTTAGTCACAAGACCTCACTGCACTCCATAGAATGGATAAAGATAGCTAGTTGACATAGTTTTTGTATATATTTTCCTCTCACTGGGTTAAATAACTATTCTCTTGGAAAGAGCATACACTGTATTTTATAGAGCAATCAGAGTACATTACCTGTGGCTTTTATTAAGCATTAAATGACAAAGATATTCTTAGTTTGATTCACAAAAAAATTGCTTCAGAGACCTTAACCAAAGTCACTGCATTTCTTTATTTTTATTCCTCTAGGCAGTGAACTTTTGGGCAGCACAAAGTAAGATGAATGACCGAGCTGCAGAATATACCTGAGGTAAGAATTACATAATTGGAATCCACACAGGTAACATTTTTTCTGAACTGCTGTTACCTCTCGCAATTGATACCCACCATTTCTGAAACGATCCTACAGTTTTACCAATAGGTTGTGGTCATGTTCAGAGAAACGGTTAAGAGTTGAAAAGATATTACAAAAATGAGTCAGTCTTGCTTTCATTTGCAATTCTAATATATAAAGGCAATGGTCCACAAGATTCTCTCTCCCTGTATTTTCTACTACTTGGAAGAAAAATAAAGTTAGTTTCAATAAGATTATTTTAATTACATAATATTCTTTGAAGGCATGTGACTTATATCAAGGGTTGGAGTCCTGATATCAGACTCTGGATGTCATTTATTAAATACTGGGACTGTGAACTGGTTGTACCTTCCTCAGCCACAGTTCCTATAGGAGGGCACCTGAGCTTTGACCACCTGCTGCATTATGGCAGGATAGGACTATGGGAGACACACCTGGGACGGGGGTCAAACTTGGCTAATTCAGTCCAAGCAAACTCATAGATAAAACACAAGTCGAAAGGAGAGAGATGCTGAGGCACTGAAACTTCTCAGTCCACAGTTGGGATCCCTACAGTGTTGTCAAGCGTCATTTTCCTCAATTTAGTAAATGTCGCCTAATTGCAAAAGTGAGCATTTTATCACTCCCTTTGGATTAACTTCTCTACTATGTTTCTTCATAGGAAGTTTATTTCTTATATTTCTGTGGGGTTTAGATGTTTACGAAGTTCACTCTCATGGAACCCTTTGAGAAAAGCAGGGAAGTTATTATTTTCCCATTTTACAGATTGATGAGCTTGAAGCTCAGAGATGGCAAGGGGTTTGCTCAATAATCCACACCGAGTAACTGAGAGAGTCATGTCTTCTGACACTTCCATTTCAATTATTTTCTCAAACATTCTTTCAATCTATAAGTATTTCTGTAACACATTCTGTGTTTCAGCCTGTAAATAACACATTGTGTATATTAAAAATGAACAAGGTGACGAATGTGGGCAGTAAATCTAATCAGATAAATAAATATATAATTATAATGTATGACAAATGTAGCGAATGACAGAGTAACAGGTAAAGACCTTTCTAAATAACTGAATTTTTAGCCGAAATTAGAAATATATGAAGAAGCCAGACAAGAGAGGTTGGGGTGTGTACTGCAAACACACAGAACAGCGTCTGTGGAGGCTTCTCTCCTGATCTCTGCTACAGCTCAAGCCGTGATTGGGGAATGGCGTGCGGGGGAGGGCGTGGAACGGGTCTGTACCTCTGCTTCAGGTCATGCCTTCTCAAAACGCCAGTGTCTAGCAGTGCCGTTCGTGCGGCTTCTCTGTGAACGTAAAATGCGATGCGTGGGAAAGGCACAACCCGCTCACCTAGTGTGAAGAGAAAGAGTCGATATCAGCAAAAGTCTGCACCTGCGCTGGCTCATGTGATCGCTTGCAGAACGGAACACTCAAGAAGTCCGCTAAAAGGATGACAGCAAGGCCATACCCCTGGTGTTTCCCAAAGAGCTGCCGTTTGACATGGTTTTCCCAAGACCTATATTCTGCCAGCAAGGAGACCTGTAAGAATTTCCTTAAATCATAGAAAAATTTTGTAACTTCTGTAAATATCAATATCTATTTGTGTCATTAACATTTAAAAATGTCCAAGGGAAGGTCTCGTATTTTTAGCAAAAATGGAAGAAATGTACACATTTAAATAATCTCACAAAAAGTACCTGTTTCATGCTTTTCAAATACTCAAATGTCACAGAATTTCACATATTCTTACAATTTTAATAAAATTTATCTGTAAGAAGGCAAAGTGAAAATTTTAATATCCTTATTGAGGTATTGTTTACATAATTATAAAATTTACAACTCAATCTTTTTTTAATTAAATTTATATAGTTATGCAGTTACCACGCCAATCCCATTTTAGAATATTTCCATCGTCCTCCCAGCAAAATTCTCTCATTCCCATTTACAATTAACCCCCACTCCCAGCCTCAGCACCAGACAGCCACCAATCTTCCTGTCTTCATGCATTTACCTGGGAAGGAGAGGCTTTATTAAAAGGATCCATCCATCTTGTGCATTACCTCCAGCTGTGGTTCATTGATACTTGGCAAGGTTCTGAGTGCAAGAGCATTTTAGACCTTGACTTTCTTTTTTTTTCCTTAAATTTTTTATTGTTATGTTAATCAAGATACTTTATATCATTAGTTTTTGATGTACTGTTCCACGATTCATTGTTTGTGCATAACACTCAGTGCTCCATGCAGAACGTGCCCTCCTCAATACCCATCACCAGGCTAACCCATCCCCCCACCCTCCTCCCCTCTAGAACCCTCAGTTTGTTTTTCAGAGTCCATCATCTCTCCTGGTTCGTCTCCCCCTCTGACATACTCCCCTTCATTCTTCCCCTCCTGCTATCTTCTTCTTTTTTTTTCTTAACATATATTGCATTATTTGTTTCAGAGGTACAGGTCTGTGATTCAACAGTCTTGCACAATTCACAGCACTCACCATAGCACATACCCTCCCCAATGTCTATCACCCAGCCACCCCATCCCTCCCACACCCCACCACTCCAGCAACCCTCAGTTTGTTTCCTGAGATTAAGAATTCCTCATATCAGTGAGGTCATATGATACATGTCTTTCTCTGATTGACTTATTTCACTCAGTATAACACCCTCCACTTCCATCCACCTCGTTGCAAATGGCAAGATCTCATTCCTTTTGACGGCTGCATAATATTCCATTGTGTATATATACCACTGCTTCTTTATCCATTCATCTGTCGATGGACATCTTGGTTCTTTCCACAGTTTGTCTATTGTGGACATTTCTGCTGTAAACATTGGGGTGCACGTACCCCTTCGGATCCCTACATTTATATCTTTGTGATAAATACACAGTAGTGTAATTGCTGGATCGTATGGTAGCTCTATTTCCAACTTTTTGAGGAACCTCCATACTGTCTTCAGAGTGGTTGCACCAGCTTGCATTCCCACCAAAAGTTTAGGAGGGTTCCCCTTTCTCTGCATCCTCACCAACATCTGTCATTTCCTGACTTGTTAATTTTAGCCATCCTGGCTGGTGTGAGGTGGTATCTCATTGAGGTTTTGATTTGGATTTCCCTGATGCCGAGCAATGTTGAGCACTTTTTCATGTGCCTGTTGGCCATTTGGATGTCTTCTTTGGAAAAATGTCTGTTCATGTCTTCTGCCCATTTCTTGATTGGATTATTTGTTCTTTGGGTGTTGAGTTTGATAAGTTCTTTATAGATCCTAGATACTAGCCCTTTATCTGATATGTCATTTGCAAAAATTATCCCCCATTCTGTCGGTTGTCCTTTGGTTGTGTGGACTGTTTCTTTTGGTTTGCAAAAGCTTTTTATCTTGATGAAATCCCAATAGTTCATTTTTCCCTTGCTTCCCTTACCTTTGGCGATGTTTCTAGGAAGAAGCTGCTGCGGCTGAGGTCGAAGAGGTTGCTGCCTGTGTTCTCCTTTAGGACGTTGATGGACTCCTTTCTCACATTTAGGTCCTTCAACCATTTGGAGTCTATTTTTGTGTGTGTTGTAAGGAAATGGTCCAGTTTCATTCTTCTGCATGTGGCTGTCCAATTTTCCCAACACCATTTGTTGAAGAGACTGTCTTTTTTCCATTGGACATTCTTTCCTGCTTTGTCAAAGATGAGTTGACCATAGAGTTGGGGGTCCATTTCTGGGCTCTCAATTCTGTTCCATTGATCTATGTGTCTGTTTTTGTGCCAGTACCATACTGTCTTGATGATGACAGCTTTGTAATAGAGCTGGAAGTCCGGAATCATGATGCCGCCAGCTTTGCTTTTCTTTTTCAAGATTCCTCTAGCTATTCGGGGTCTTTTCTGGTTCCATACAAATTTCAGGATTTCCATTTCTTTGAAAAAATTGGATGGTATTTTGATGGGGATTGCATTGAATGTGTAGATTGCTCTAGGTAGCATTGACATCTTCACAATGTTTGTTCTTCCAGTCCATGAGCATGGAACGTTTTTCCATTTCTTTGTGTCTTCTTCAATTTCTTTCCTGAGTATTTTATAGTTTTCTGAGTACAGATCCTTTGCCTCTTTGGTTAGATTTATTTCTAGGTATCTTATGGTTTTGGGCGCAATCGTAAATGGGATCGACTCCTTAATTTCTCTCTCTTCTGTCTTGTTGTTGGTGTATAGGAATGCCACTGATTTCTGTGCATTGATTTTATATCCTGCCACTTGACTGAATTCCTGTAGGAGTTCTAGCAGTTTTGGGGTGGAGTCTTTTGGGTTTTTCACATAAAGTGTCATATCATCTGCAAGGAGTGAGAGTTTGATTTCTTCTTTGCCGATTTGGATGCCTTGGATTTCTTTTTGTTGTCTGATTGCTGTGGCTAGGACTTCTATGTTGAATAGCAGTGGTGAGAGTGGACATCCCTGCTGTGTTCCTGACCTCAAGGGGAAAGCTCTCAGTTTTTCCCCATTGAGAATGATATTGGCTGTAGGTTTTTCATACATGACTTTTATGATATTGAGGTATGTACCCTCTATCCCTATACTCTGAAGAGTTTTGATCAAGAAAGGATGCTGTACTTTGTCAAATGCCTTTTCTGCATCTATGGAGAGGATCCTATGATTCTTGTTCTTTCTTTTGTTAATGTATTGTATCACGTTGATTGATTTGTGGATATTGAACCAACCTTGCAGCCCGGGGATAAATCCCACTTGGTCGTGGTGAATGATCCTTTAATGGACAGTTGGATCCTACTGGCTAGTATTTTGGTGAGAATTTTTTGCATCCCTGTTCATCAAGGATATTGGTCTGTAATTCTCCTTTTGGATAGGGTCTTTGTCTGGTTTTGGGATCAAGGTAATGGTGGCCTCATAAAATGAGTTTGGAAGTTTTTCTTCCATTTCTATTTTTTGGAACAGTTTCAGGAGAATAGGTATTAATTCTTCTTTAAATGTCTGATAGAATTCCCCTGGGAAGCCAAGTGGCCCTGGGCTTTTGTTTTTTGGGAGATTTTTGATGACTGTTTCAATTTCCTTAGTGGTTATAGGTCTGTTCAGGTTTTCTATTTCTTCCTGGTTCAATTTTGGTAGTTGATACATCTCTAGGAATGCATCCATTTCTTCCAGGTTATCTAATTTGCTGGCCTATAGTTGCTCATGACTTTGACTTTCCATATACTCAGTTATTAGGGTTTTTAAAACGTTAGTGGGTGTGGTAGGCAATTAATGCTCCACCCTCCAAAGATGTCCAAATTTTAATCTCTAGAGCATATAAATATGCCATATTAGATGGCAAAGGGGAATTAAGGTTGCAGATGGCATTACGGCTGTTCACCAGCTGATGAGCTCAGAGGATTATTCTCTAATATCTGGATGGGTCCAAAGTAATCACAAGTGTCCTTAAAAGTGAAAGAAGGAGCCAGGATAGTCAATGACAATGTGATGTAACATAAATAGACTTGATCACTATTGCTGGTTTTGAAGACGGGAGGTAGGGGGCTAGAATCTGGGAAAATCAAAGAAATCTATTTCCCCTAGAACTCCCAGGAGGAACATATTCTTGCTAACATCTTGATTTTAACCAAACAACACCCAATTCTGACTTCTGATTTTAAGAACTCTATGATAATAAATTTGTGTTGCTTTTCAACCATCAAGTTTTTGGTAATGTATTAGAGCAGGGCAGAGCTGTTAATTACATAATGTTAGTGGTTAGGACACGTGCCTCTTTTTTCTCATTTAGACTACAAGTTTTCAAACCTCTTGTCAAATCTGGTGACTATAAAAGGGACCTGGCTAATTCTAGAGAAAAGGCTTGGCATCTTCTCTGAGTTCTCTTAGGGAAAAATAGCCGAGTTACGTATGTTAACAGGCAGTTGCTAATCATAAGAACCTTAAACCTTGTATAAATTTAATTAAAAAAAGATTGAGTTGTAAATTTTATAATTATGTAAACAAAACCTCAATAAGGATATTAAAAAACCTTATTCTCTCATCTGGAATTTTCTGGTCCTCTTCTTCAATATATTTATCTTCCTTGTGTGACCAACAAATATTTACTCATCTTCAAAGCTGGAGGCTCCAGGAGACTTTCCCAGTGAATGTTGTGGGAAGTTAGGAACCTGGGCTTTGGGCATCGTGCTGGAAGAGTCCCGCCCTTCCTCACCTGTGCTCAGAAGTCCTTTGTACTCCTCTCCTGATATGGGTTCAGATGATGGTTGGCACCATCAGGAGAAAAGAGGCATTTGCAGCTCTTCCATCTTTACATTTATTACCTTTATAGAGCAGTGCATTGTCTGAACATCAGTAATTGTTTATGCTTAGTTGAACTGATTCTGGAATACAAATCAGAGCTCTTGGAGACTAAAGGAAAACAAGCATACAAATGCAGAATTAATTTTTCCAAAGTAATGGAAATATATAAAGTTGCCATATATCATTCAAATGTATTTTCACTGGAGATTCTGCCCAATTTTTCAGATATTCTCCTGAAAAACTATCCATATTGTATCAAAACCATCTATTTATGATAGAAATTATGGAATGAAAAATTACAGTCACATCATTAATAATCTCAATATGTAACATACTCTTTATGAAGAATAACACATATCGTTTTGTTTTGTATGGGACAATATAATCTTTCTACCACCTATAGTAAATGTTTTCATATCCCATTGAAATCAATGACTCTGAACTTTTCAGTAGAAATAATTAAAAAAACACTGAATATTTGTGTGTGTGTGTATGTACCTCACATCCATAAAAAACAAGTAGCTCAGTAGAAACAGATGCAAGTTTTTGTTTTGTTTTGTTTTTGAGGGCTTCAGTAAAGTATGGACCTAGGAAGTGATCAACACTCTACTACTTTAGAGGTGTTCTCCCCGCTGTGTCCTGCCCTTCTCCCCTCTGTCTGCACCCCTTCTTCATCCCTCCCCTCTCTCTCTTGCTCTCCATCTCTTCTTTCTTTCCTAGCTCTTTTTCCTTCTTGCATTACATTCTCTTCATAGAACTATCTCATCTTAAAACATTGATGTTACTGATAAGGTTTTTTTGGATACATCTTTTTGAAAACCATTAGAAAGGTTCAAATGCAATCTTATCTACATTCTTCATTTAGAGAATATTACTTTGATATTATGTTTTAAACTGGCTGTAATTTGTTTATTGTGACACTAGCAACTGCTTTTCTTACTGAGAGTTTTAATCATTCATACATTTTTATAGTTTAGAACAGCTAAACTTAGAAAATTTTTGAACAATGCATGCTGTAGGCTGTCATAACAAGATTTTGCTTCTACTCTAAAGATGAATGTACTTGACATATGCCAGGGTTTCAGGACAGTTTTTATGTTGTGTATGTTTATGCCAGATACTTTAGTTGTAAAGAATGTATCATGAGGACTACTTTGACTTAAGACACTTATGTATTATTTTGTACTCTTAGCTGAGTATGAGGTTCTGCTGCATATTTAAAACAAGTAATTACCACATGGTGAGTCTGGTAGTCATCACTCAGCAAGCCCGGATTTGGAGAGATTTAAATTAGTTGCTTACTGACTCACAGGGAATTATCCATCTGATTTTCTTATTTAGAATATATAATCTTCAGGTTTTTAAACTCCATCTTTAGCCAGAAAGATTTTTTATCTTTCTAATCCTCCAATGGAAAAAAAAAAAGAGTAAAATATGACTGTTCATCCTGATTCTTTTGTAAAGTTGCATTTAAAGTGTTGTTTGTATATACTTAAATATCTTTATTTAACAATATCGACACAATTTTTTCATAAAATAAAATACAATGATTTATAAGAATGCAGTTTGATAAATTCTGATAAATATAAACAGATATTAAACCACCACCCAAATCAAGATATAGAACATTTTCATCATCTCAAAATATTCCCACATGGTCCCTTATTGGTGAGCCCCCCACAGCCACTGCCCCAGGTGACTACTGATCTGCTTTCCATTGTATAGATTACCTCTGCCTACTCTAGAATTTCATATTAATGAAAATCAGTGTATATTTGTAAATTCTTCATTCATGTTGTATGTATCAATATAAATTGTTCTTTTTAATTTATAAATACCATTTCATTGCATGAATATAATTTGTTGATTCACCTATGGATGAAAATCAGGGTTCCTTCCAACTTGGAACTACTATAAGTTAAAACTTCTTTTTTTTTAAAGATTTTATTTATTATTTGACAGAGAGAGACACAGTGAGAGAGGGAACACAAGCAGGGGGAGTGGGAGAGGGAGAAGCAGGCTTCCCGCCGAGCAGGGAGCCCGATGCGGGGCTCGACCCCAGGACCCTGGGATCATGATCTGAGCAGAAGGCAGACGCTTAGTGACTGAGACACCCGGGCGCCCTAAGTTTAAACTTTTATAAACATTCTTTTTTTTAAAGATTTTATTTGTTTATTCATGTGAGACAGACAGAGAGAGAGAGACAGAGGGAGAAGCAAGCTCCCCAAGGAGCAGGGAGCCCGATGCGGGACTTCTTGTAGAAGTTCTTATGTGGGCACATATTTTTATTTCTCTTGTGTAAATGCCTAAGAATAGAATGAATAGTTTATATAGTAAGGGTCAGTGTAACTTCATAAAAAACCAAGGAATTATTTCCAAAGAAATTGTACCACCTACAAAGCATGAGATTTCTGGAAGCCCCACATCACTGAAATGTGGTCTGTCTTTCTAATTTTAGCTATTCTAGTGGTTTATAGTGATATCTCATGGCTTAATTTAATTCACATTTTCTTAATGATTGATACTATTGAGCTTATTTTCATATCCCACAGATTCATTCAAATATCTCTTTTCTAATAAAATAATTAAGTTACTCATATTCATAACAATAAAGTTAATATTTCCTATTTCATCTTTTGTCAGGTTTTTTTCAGGAACTCTGTCAATTTTATCTAAATTGTTTAATTTACTAATATAAACATGTTCAGAATAATCTCTTTATCATAACCTCAGATGTTTTCAGGATATATGATTTCTTTCAATCGTGATATTATTTATGTTTTTTCTTTTTTTATTTTTATGTCTATTATTTCTAAGAGTTTATCAACTTTGCTAATATTTTTGCAGAATTAATATTTTTCTATGTTTGTGCTGTACTACATTGATCTATTGTCTTTATTATTTGCTTATTGTCTGCTACTTTTCTTGGTTTGATTTGCTTTTTTTTAAACTAGGTTAGATTTTAGATTATCTAGATTATTATTGACTTTTTTCTTTTTTGCTGTTTTAAGCACTTGATGCAATAAATTCCCCTCTATAGGCATCACTTATATTCTGTACATTTTGGATATACTGAGTTTTCACGATCTTTAATTTTCTTTCACTTCAAAGTAGTTCCACATTTTTGCCTTTAATTTTCCTTTGACCTGTGGTATTTGGAAGTGCTGTTCAATAGCTAAATACGTGTTATTTGTTTTGGATATATTTTTATTTTGATTTGCAATTTACTGTAAGTGCTCAGAGATAAGATATATTTTAAATATTCATTGAAATTTATTGAGACTTCGTTTATACTTTTTACAATGGATATTTTGTGCTTGGTTCCACTTGCAAAGACTGTGTGTACAACAGTTGCTTGTATAGCATTCTATAAACACCCATAAGGTCAACTTAGCTGAGAGTGTTATTAAAATATTTTCTATTCTTACATATTTTTGTTGTCCCTTCAACTCCCAACAATGGATTACTAAATTCTCCAATTATGATTGTAGATTTGTTTATGTCTTCCTTTAGTTCTGTGAATTTTCACTGTTATTAGCTATACAATCGGTACTGTTGGAGCTTATTGATGATTTGCTGCTTGATTTCACACTGAAATGAGTCTTGTATGTCTTCTAATATTCTTTTTCTTGGAACTTATTGATAGCAGCATAGGCCAGTTTTCCTTCCACAAGTGTTGGACTGGAATGTCTTTTCCAAATCTTTTCTTTTCCATTCTTTATATGGTATTCCATTGTTTTAGCTGTCTGTGTTTTTATATTCAAAGTCTTTTTTTCTTGTAAAGAATGTATTGACATAATTAAGTCTTGCTTTTTAAAATCCAGTTTGTCAATATCTGCCTTTTATTTTGGAGTTCTTACTGCATAAAATATATTCATTGATAGGTCTGCTATTCTTGCTATTGGTTTTCTATTTGTCCCATTATGCCATTTAACAATCTATTCCATTTCTTCCACTACTGTTGTCATGCTTTTAACTTAAACTTATGTTATAGGCCTGAGAACACATTATTATAACTTTCGCTTTAAACCATTGACTTTCTTTACAGTATTTAAGAACAGAAAGCAAAGATGTCATTTATATTAATCCATATATTTACCGTTTCATCATTCCTTCCTCTAGATACAAATTCCCATTCATTATTTCCCTTTTGCCTGTAGATCTTTATTAGTATTAATTACTGGTGGTATGATTATCCTGGAAAAATTTTTTTTATCAATTTTATTTGACTCAGGAGATTCTGAAATCTCTGTTTAGACTTTTAGCTTTCCAGTTGTTTATTTGTGATGGATTTAATCACACTCTTGCATTACTCAGTTAAGAATTCTGCCAAAAGATTTGAGGGGGATTACTATTGAAATATGGAGAATGAATCTTGCTGATGAAGGAGAGTGAGCAAAGCCATAGAGTTTTATTGAACAAAGATACAGAAAAAGCTCTCAGGAGTGAGATGGGCCCCGACCGGGTTGCCAATGAGGGCTTTTCATCTCTTGTCTTTTATTAGGAGTTTACCAGGAAAGTGGTCAGATCAGTGGCCTGGAACCAGACATGATGCTTGTATTTTGTGTGAGAGATTTTGTTTCTGTGACATCTGTGATTGGTAGATACGTATTGCTAGGTCTGGTTAATCTTTTTTTTTATTAATTTTTTATTGTTATGTTAATCACCATATATTACATCATTAGTTTTTGGTGCAGTGTTCCATGATTCATTGTTTATTCATAACACCCAGTGCTCCATGCAGAACGTGCCCTCCTCAATACCCATCAGCGGTCTGGTTAATCTTTATAGTGAACTTTTCCTTTGAGGCCTGATTAGTTTTTATGGTTATTTTTATTTTCTGGGGTTACAATGTAATTATTAGAAAAACATTTAACCCTAGTAACTGGGATAGGGTGGTCTAAATTTTCCTGATCTCCGCCTTTGTTCTGTCTCAGCATCTGCATACCTGAAATACCCTCAGAGCCTAGGTGGGGCCCCTATTCTTTCCCTCCCTAAAGTCCCACCCTTTCCCTATTCAATAAGAATAATTCAAAAGCAGTAAAAGATGCAGCAGTTATTCTTAGGAGGAAATCAAACCTAACTGGGAAAGCAAGACTGTCATATGGGGATCAGCTAGAAAATTTAAAAAATAACCTAATGGTGTGGGTGTTAAGGGTCAAAGAAATAAAATGAGAAAAGGGGCAGCTTGGCCACAGTGAGAAAGTAGAAATAGGCATGGGATTGGGTGGCCTGGGTGGCTCAGTCGGTTAGGTGTCTGACTCTCAGTTCCACCTCAGGTCCTGAGATCAAGGCCGGCGGTGGGCTCTGTGCTGGGGGTGGAGTTGGCTTAAGATCGTCTCTCTCCCGCTCCCTCTGCCCTCCCTCCCACCCCCACCCTTGTACTCTCTCTCAAAACAGAAACAAACACACCCAAAAAAGAGGCACTGATAAGTATTTATTGAGCACGTGAAAGAACAGATGTATAATTAAATATTTAATTCAAAGGATAATCAAAATATCATTGCTAAAGGTAAAGTATTTAGCACTTTTTCCCTTTTTAAAATTGACATCATAAGATCAACTTAATGTCACCTAAATTTTTGACAAATCAGGAAAACATTGGATATCTCAATATGCAGTCTTCATTGAATGATATCCTATATCCTAAAACTAATCAAGATCTTGAAAGTTTATCTTTTTTTAAAAAGATTTTATTTATTTATTTATTTGAGAAAGCGAGAATGAGAGAGAAAGAGCACATGAGAGAGGGGAGGGTCAGAGAGAGAAGCAGACTCCCTGCCGAGCAGGGAGCCCAATGCAGGACTCGATCCCGGGACTCCAAGATGACCTGAGCCGAAGGCAGTTGCTTAACCGACTGAGCCACCCAGGCACCCTTAAAAGTTTACCTTATCCTTTCATTTTAGCCTGATAAATAATTTTCATCCCATTTCATAATCAAGGCTTGTTAAGGATTTCATCGATGGGAAATCTCTTAATAAGTCAAACTCTAGAGATAAGACTGATTTCTTTTAGTGAGTAACTTTTCCATTTTATTGCTTGTAAATATGTGTTAACACTTTTGGGAATTAGGGTAATAATTTATGCAAAATATTTTATGCATTTTTTTAAAGTTTGTGCTCTGTCCTTTCTCAGAAGGGATAACGGTGAAGTATTTCAAATATTTCAGGGAATTCTCAGCCATAAATTAGTAGGAAGTACCCCAAGTGAAAAGACCTTCCTTTCCTCCAAACAACATTCCTTTTGACAGAGCTTATACCTGTGGTATCTTCAGAACCACAGCCACCCTCTTCCCTTGTGAGGGGTAACAACCAAACAGTCACTTTGAGAGCACACCATTTTCGTCTCCATGCTGTGTCTCCGAGGGGCACTGTTGGCATAGGTATTCTACAGCACAAGAGCTCTGGGAGCAAGACGACATCAGAGGCAGAATTAGAACTTCACAGACTTTCTTTTTGTTTCTCTGTCTGTTCTTTTAAGAGGAGAATGAAATAATTAATAGGCCTTTCACTGGATGAAGAGCACCTTACAGAGAGAGACAGCCAAAGGTGCTGTATCTAGTGTTTTTATTTTTGAGAATATTTCCATTTGTTTATGAACTCCCCTGTATAGTTAGCTCATATGGTGGTTGTGATCCTTTGTGTTGATGACATTATTTTTTTTCTTTTTTTATTGTTATGTTAATCACCATATATTACATAATTTGTTTTGGTGTACTGTTCCATGATTCATTGTTTGTTCATAACACCCAGTGCTCCATGCAGAATGTGCCCTCCTCAATACCCATCACCAGGCTAACCCATCCCCCCACCCTCCTCCCCTCCAGAAACCTGTTTGTTTTTCAGAGTCCATCATCTCTCCTGGTTCGTCTGCCCCTCTGACTTACTCCCCTTCATTCTTCCTCTCCTGCTATCTTCTTCTTTTTCTTTTTCTTAAAATATGTTGCATTAGTTGTTTCAGAAGTACAGATCTGTGAATTAACAGTCTTACACAATTCACAGTGCTCACCATAGCACATATCTTCCCCAATGTCCATCACCCAGCCACCCCATCCCTCCCACCCCCGACCACTCCAGCAACCCTCAGTTTGTTCCTGAGATTAAAAATTCCTCATATCAGTGAGGTCATATGATACATGTCTTTCTCTGATTGACTTATTTCACTCAGCATAACACCCTCCAGTTCCATCCACGTCGTTGCAAATGGCAAGATCTCATTCCTTTTGATGGCTGCATAATATTCCATTGTGTATATATACCACCTCTTCTTTATCCATTCATCTGTCGATGGACATCTTGGCTCTTTCCACAGTTTGGCTATGGTGGACATTGCTGCTATAAACATTGGGGTGCACGTACCCCTTCGGGTCCCTACATTTGTATCTTTGGGGTAAATACCCAGAAGTGCAATTGCTGGATCGAATGGTAGCTCTAATTTCAACTGTTTGAGGAACCTCCATACTGTTTTCCAGAGTGGTTGCACCAGCTTGCATTCCCACCAACAGTGTAGGAGGGTTCCCCTTTCTCCACATCCCCGCCAACATCTGTCGTTCCCTGACTTGTTAATTTTAGCCATTCTGACGGGTGTGAGGTGGTATCTCATGGAGGTTTTGATTTGGATTTCCCTGATGCCGAGCAATGTTGGAGCACTTCTTCATGTGCCTGTTGGCCATTTGGATGTCTTCTTTGGAAAAATGTCTGTTCATGTCTTCTGCCCATTTCTTGATTGGATTATTTGTTCTTTGGGTGTTGAGTTTGATAAGTTCTTTATAGATTTTGGATACTAGCCCTTTATCTGATATGTCATTTGCAAATATTTTCTCCATTCTGTCGGTTGTCTTTTGGTTTTCTGGATTGTTACTTTTGCTGTGCAAAAGCTTTTTATCTTGATGAAATCCCAATAGTTCATTTTTGCCCTGGCTTCCCGTGCCTTTGGCGATGTTTCTAGGAAGAAGTTGCTGCGGCTGAGGTCGAAGAGGTTGCTGCCTGTGTTCTCCTTTAGGACGTTGATGGACTCGTTTCTCACATTTAGGTCTTTCAACCATTTGGAGTCTATTTTTGTGTGTTGTGTAGGGAAATGGTCCAGTTTCATTCTTCTGCATGTGGCTGTCCAATTTTCCCAACACCATTTGTTGAAGAGACTGTTTTTTTTCCATTGGACATTCTTGCCTGCTTTGTCAAAGATGAGTTGACCATAGAGTTGAGGGTCCATTTCTGGGCTCTCATTCTGTTCCATTGATCTATGTGTCTGTTTTTGTGCCAGTAAAATACTCTCTTGATATTGACAGCTTTGTAATAGAGCTGGAAGTCTGGAATTGTGATGCCGCCAGCTTTGCTTTTCTTTTTCAAGATTCCTCTAGCTATTAGGGGTCTCTTCTGGTTCCATAGAAATTTTAGGATTATTTCTTCCATTTCTTTGAAAAAAGTGGATGGTATTTTGATGGGGATTGCATTGAATGTGTAGATTCCTCTAGGTAGCACTGACATCTTCACAATGTTGGTTCTTCCAATCCATGAGCATGGGATGTTTTTCCATTTCTTTGTGTCTTCTTCAATTTCTTTCCTGAGTATTTTATAGTTTTCTGAGTACAGATTCTTTGCCTCTTTGGTTAAATTTATTCCTAGGTATCTTATGGTTTTGGGTGCAATTGTGAATGGGATCGACTCCTTGATTTGTCTCTCTTCTGTCTTGTTGTTGGTGTATAGGAATGCCACTGATTTCTGTGCATTGATTTTATAGCCTGCTACTTGACTGAATTCCTGTATGAGTTCTAGCAGTTTTGGGGTGGAGTCTTTTGGGTTTTCCACATAAAGTATCATATCATCTGCAAAGAGTGAGAGTTTGACTTCCTCTTTGCCGATTTGGATGCCTTTGATTTCTTTTTGTTGTCTGATTGCTGTGGCTAGGACTTCTAATACTATGTTGAATAGCAGTGGTGAGAATGGACATCCCTGCCACGTTCCTGACCTTAGGGGAAAAGCTCTCAGCTTTTCCCCATTGAGAATGATATTCGCTGTAGGTTTTTCATAGATGGCTTTTATGATATTGAGGTATGTACCCTCTAACCCTATACTCTGAAGAGTTCTGATCAAGAAAGGATGCTGTACTTTGTCAAATGCTTTTTCTGCATCTATTGAGAGGATCATATGATTCTTGTTCTTTCTTTTGTTAATGTATTGTATCGCATTGATCGATTTGCGGATGTTGAACCAGCCTTGCAGCCCAGGGATAAATCCCACTTTGTCATGGTGAATAATCCTTTTAATGTACTGTTGGATCCTATTGGCTAGGATTTTGGTGAGAATTTTTGCATCCCTTTTCATCAAGGATATCGGGCTGTAATTCTCTTTTTTGATGGGGTCTTTCTCTGGTTTGGGGATCAAGGTAATGGTGGCCTCATAAAATGAGTTTGGAAGTTTTCCTTCCATTTCTATTTTTTGGAACAGTTTCAGGAGAATAGGTATTCTTCTTTAAATGTCTGATAGAATTCCCCTGGGAAGCCATCTGGCCCTGGGCTTTTGTTTCTTGGGAGATTTTTGATGACTGCTTCGATTTTCTTAGTGGTTATAGGTCTGTTCAGGTTTTCTATTTCTTCCTGGTTCCATTTTGGTAGTTGATACATCTCTAGGAATGCACCCATTTCTTACAGGTTTTCTAATTTGCTGCCATAGAATTGCTCATAATATGTTCTTATAATTGTTTGCATTTCTTTGGTGTTGGTTGTGATCTCTCCTCTTTCATTCATGATTTTGTTGATTTGGGTCATTTCTCTTTTCTTTTTCATCAGTCTGGCCAGGGGTTTATCCATCTTGTTAATTCTTTCAAAGAACCAGCTCCTAGTTTCGTTGATCTGTTCTACTGTTCTTTTAGTTTCTAGTTCATTGATTTCTGCTATGATCTTTATTATTTCTCTTCTCCTGCTGTGTTAAGGCTTTATTTGCTGTTCTTTCTCCAGCTCCTTTAGCTGTAGGGTTAGGTTGTGTATTTGAGTCCTTTCTTGTTTCTTGAGAAAGGCTTGTATTGCTATATACCTTCCTCTCAGGACTGCCTTTGCTGTACCCCAAAGATTTTGAAAAGTTGTGTTTTCATTTTCATTGGTTTCCATGAATTTTTTTAATTCTTCTTTAATTTCCTGGTTGACCCATTCATTCCTTAGTAGGATGCTCTTTAGCCTCCATGGATTTGAGTTCTTTCCTACTTTCCTCTGGTGATTGTGTTCTAGTTTCAAAGCATTGTGGTCTGAAACATGCAGGGAATAATCCCAATCTTTGGTACCGGTTGAGACCTGATTTGTGACCTAGGATGTGATCAATTCTGGAGAATGTGCCATGGGCAATAGAGAAGAATATTTATTCCGTTGCTTTGGGATGGAATGTTCTGAAAATGTCTGTGAAGTCCATTTGGTCCAGTGTGTCATTTAAAGTTTTTATTTCCTTGTTGATCTTTTGCTTAGATGATCTGTCCATTTCAGTGAGGGGGGTGTTAAAGTCCCCCACTATTATTGTATCGTTGTCAATGTGTTTCTTCACTTTTGTTATTAATTGCCTTTAAAATTGGCTGCTCCCATGTTAGGGGCATAGATATTTACAATTTTAGATCTTGTTGTTGGATAGACCCTTTAAGTAGGATATAGTGTCCTTCCTCATCCCTTATTACAGTCTTTGTTTTAAAATCTAATTTGTCTGATATCAGGATTGCCACCCCAGCTTTCTTTTGGTGTCCATTAGCATGGTAAATGGTTTTCCACCCCTCACTTTCAATCTGGGGGTGTCTTTGGGTCTAAAATGAGTCTCTTGCAGACAGCATATTGATGGGTCTTGTTTTGTAATCCAATCTGATAGCCTTTGTCTTTGGATTGGTGCATTGAGCCCATTTACATTCAGGTTAACTATTGAAATGTATGAATTTAGTGCCATTGCAGTGCCTGTAAGGTGACTGTTATTGTATATTGTCTCTGTTCCTTTCTAATCTATGCTGCTTTTAGGCTCTCTCTTTGCTTAGAGGAACCCTTTCAATATTACTTGGAGCGCTGGTTGTGCGTTTGCAAATTCCTTTAGTTTTTGTTTGTCCTGGAAGGTTTTTATCTCTCCTTCTATTTTCAATGACAGCCTAGCTGGATATAATATTCTTGGCTGCATATTTTTCTCGTTTAGTGCTCTGAAGCTATCATGCCAGTCCTTTCTGGCCTGCCAGGTCTCTGTGGATAGGTCTATTGCCAATCTAATATTCCTACCATTGTAGGTTACATATCTCTTCTCCTGAGCTGCTTTCCGGATTTTTCTTTGTCTCTGAGACTCGTAAGTTTTACTATTAGATGTTGGGGTATTGACCTATTTTTATTGATTTTGAGAGGGATTCTCTGTGCCTCCTGGATTTTGATGCCTGTTTGTTTCCTCACAATAGGGAAGTTCTCTGCCATTATTTGATCCAATATACCTTCTGTCCCTCTCTCTCTTTCTTCTTCTTCTGGGATCCCAATTATTCTAATGTTGTTTCATCTTATCGTATCGCTTATCTCTCGAATTCTGCCCTCGTGATCCTGTAGTTTTTTCTCTCTCTTTTTCTCAGCCTCTTTATTTTCCATCATTTGGTCTTCTATATCGCTGATTCTCTCTTCTGCCTCATTTATCCTAGCAGTTAATGCCCCCATTTTTTATTGCACCTCATTAATAGCCTTTTTGATTTCGACTTGGTTAGATTTCAGTTCTTTTATTTCTCCAGAAAGGGTTTCTCTAATAACTTCCGTGTTTTTTTCAAGCCCAGCTAGTATCTTTAAAGTCATGATTCTGAACTTTAGGTCCGACGTCGTACTAAGTCCGTATTTAGTATGTTCCTGGCTGATGGTACTATCTCTTGTTCTTTTTGCTGAGGTGATATTTTTCGTCCTGTCATTTTGTCCAGAGGAGAATAGATGAATTAGAGAACAAAATGCTAACAGGTTAACAACGTCCCCAGCAAATACACTCTATACAAATCAGAAAAGACCTGAAAGCAGGGGAAAAGAAAGGGAAAGAAAGAAAAAAGAAAGAAAAGAAAGAAAAAAAAAACAAAAAGTAAAAGATAAAAACAAAAACAGAACAATACAAAAAAAAACCCAATATGATCAAATATGTTCAGACTAGTGCATAGATCAGTGCCACACACTAGATTTTGGGCACATTTTGGTCTGTTAGAAAAAAGTGCCTCCTAAAATTTTAAAGGAAGTAAGACTTATATATGTACCAAATAAGGGTTGATACAATGAAGGGATGGAATATGACTGTAAAGATGCAAATTATAAAAGATTTTATAAAGGGAATTGATATGATAAGAAGTTGTTTGAAAAAAGAAAGAAGAAGATTTAAATAAAAAAAGGGAGAGAATGTGATCAGGCAGGTGTCTAGAACAAAGCCATACACTAGTGATTTAGGGTATATTTTGATCTGTTAGAAGAAACTGTATCTCAAATTTTAAGGAGAGAACAACTTATATATGTATGCCAAAAATAAGGGTAACCACTATGAAGGGATAAAATATGATTCTAAACATGAAAAATAAAAAAAATGTTTTTTTAAAAAAAGGGATTGATAAGATGTTGGTTGAAAAAGCGAAAAAGAAAAATAAAAAAAATGTTAAAAAACTTAAATTTTAAAAACTAATGAATCATGGTAAAAAAGCCATGAATTCTATGTGCAGTATTCCCCTAGCGCTGGAGTTCTCCCGTTCTCCTTAATCAGTAAACTTGGTCTTGGCTTGCTGGCTGTTCCTGCTGATCTTCTGGGGGAGGGGCCTGTTGCCGTGGTTCCCAGATGTCTTTGCCGGAGGCGGAATTGCCCTGCCCTTGAGGGTCCGGGCTAAGCAAGCTGCTGGGGTTTGCTCTCAGGAGCTTTTGTTCCCTGCAAGCTTTCCGTACGCCTTTGGAGGATGACAGTGAAAATGGCAGACTCCCAATCTCTGCCCCAGAGGAGGCAAGAACTCGGGGCTCCGCTTCTCAGTGCGCCCCCAGAGAAAAGCAGTCACTTCCGTCTCCTCGGTCTCCGGCCGCACTCTGTGCTCACCCGGCCTGTGACCGAGCGTTTCTATCTCTGGCACCTGACCACGTGTGGAGTCTCCAAACCCAGCAGATCCCTGCGGTGCGCTCCCACACTGCTCCTCCCGGGGGAGGAAGGGGGGTCTCCCCGGATCTGCCGCTTGTTGGGTCCTTGCTGGAGGAGCAGTGTCCCGACTGGGTCGCGGATCACAGTTTATGGCAACCCCGAGCTGAGAGCCCGTGCCTCGGCTCCGTCTCTGCAGCCGGCTTCCCCGCTCCGATACCTGGGAGCTCTGCCGCACTCAGGCACCCCTGGTCTTTCTGTGACCCCGAGGGTCCTGAGACCCCACTGTCCCGCGAGGGTTCCACCCCCCGCTTAGCCACTGCAGCGACGTCCCTCCGCGGAAATGACTTCTCAAAGTTCCGATTTTGTGCTCCGTGGCTCTAGCACTTGCCAGAAGCGGCCGACAGAGGCCCCCTTCCCCACCGTTTATCCTCCCGAATATCGCCTCGGATTCACTTCTCTGCACGCCCTACCTTCCAGAAAGTGGTCCCTTTTCTGTTCAGAGAGTTGTTACTCTTCTTATCTTCGATCTCCTGTTGTGTTCATTCGTGTTCAGAATGGTTTGATCCCTATTCAGCTGAATTTCTGAGATCACAGGAAATCCAGGTCTCCTACTCCTCCGCCATCTTGTTCCGCCACTCATTTTGCAACCTCTTATAGGTATTTTCTAAACAGTATGTTCATCTATATCAAGTCAAACACTTTGACTAATAAGATTGTCCATGTTGAATTTATGTGTTTCCTATGCCTTTTGTAGCTGGTAATGTGCCATCAGTTATGTGGGTCAAAGTTGCCCTTCCCAAGGCTGGGGGATAATCAGGAATATGTGTTGCAACCTTTTCCATCTATAGATCTTCTTTTTAACTGGAGATTGAGATGACTTACCAGAGGAAGTTAAGCAACACCTTTCTTCACAGTTGAATAATGTTCTTCCCCCACCTATCTTCCTTACCCCAAGCTAGGGTGCAAGAGTACCTTTGCTATGTGTTCTGGCATTTCGTCTTGATTTCCATAACGATTTTTTCTGCTATAGACAAATGTTTGACTTAAAATAAATTAGTAGATTAAATGCGAAAGTCAGTACCCTAGTAGTGTCCTGAGAAAATTAAATGCACAGTAAGCATATTTTGATATGTGGGTTGCAGAAATCCTGCAGATAGGGTGTGGGAGATGGGAGGAGGATGAGAGGAGTATCTTCCCAAATTTCTTGTCCCATATGTCCAGAACGGTAGTTACGATGAGCTCTCAGGCCATGGTTTTTTTCCTCGTGTGGCAAAAGGAATTGTGAAGATATAATTAATGTTCCTGATTATCAGTTATTTTAAGATTGTCCAAGTAGGCCTAATGTAGCCAGTCACGCCCTTTATTACTTTTTTTGAAGATTTTATTTATTTGACAGAGAGAGAGACAGCAAGAGAGGGAACACAAGTAGGGGGATTGGGAGAGGGAGAGCACGCTTCCTGCTGAGCAGAGAGCCCAACGCGGGGCTGGATCCCAGGACCCTGGGATCATGACCTGAGCCGAAGGCAGATGCCTAATGACTGAGCCACCCAGGCACCCCAGATTTCACTCATTTCTTAAACCTTTTCCAGAGTAGGTATATGATTTTACATTCTCAACAGCAGTGTATGAGTGTTGCAGGTTCTGTGCATTTTTATTTTTCAAGCTGTTAAGTTTTTGATAACTTGTTAAATAGCAACAGAAAACTAATAAATTGTCTTAACAAAATTAGTATATTGGAGTGGATAATAATATTTTTCATCTTTTCGTATGTCCAAGATATTGAAAGTGTTAAAACACAGAGAACAATTCAGAATGCCTTTCAAGATTATCAGCCAGGACTAGCTGTAATAGTTAAGCACGATGATGGTAGATGTATATGTATGAAAAAGATTACAGTAGCATAGAGTATAAAAATGACAGTGAATTGAATTTTCTTATTAAGACTTTTGATTGGAGGGAAAATCACTCCTCTGGAAATCAGTGAAACTTTGTCCTTATTCCTTTTGCCAGATTTCTACTAAGGACTGTGTATATTTGATTCCTCAAGCTTTTTTTTTCTTCCTCTTTTTACCCTTGAGCACGTT
This sequence comes from Eumetopias jubatus, assembly GCF_037043125.1. Lineage (NCBI taxonomy): Eukaryota > Metazoa > Chordata > Mammalia > Carnivora > Otariidae > Eumetopias > Eumetopias jubatus. The sequence continues at coordinate 88,272,841 of NW_028274823.1, read as the reverse complement.
CCAGCATGATATCTGCCCCATCACTCCAGCAAGAGACCTCTCACCTCTTGCTAAATCCAATCAGTAGTCTTCAGTCAGTATATTTCTTTGACCTCTCAGCCCCTCTGGCAATATGAACATTCCCTTTCTGAAACTGTCTCTGGAAGCATCCTCTAGCACACACACAGGATAGCACTAGAGATACTTCTCTCCTTTTGTAGACCCATTCTTCCTCCACCAGTCTATCAAGTGCTGGAGTTACTCAGGTACTGGTCTTGTCTTCTGTCTCTCTACTAAATTTCTGGACGATGTCACCCACAAACAAGCTTCAAATTCCTCTACACCAATGACTGGAATTTATCTTTCTTTCAAGCTCTAAACCCATACACCCACGTACCTTTTTAACACCTACACTTTCATAACACCTCAAACTCAGTATTCAAATACTGACGTCATCTGAATCAGTTTAAAAATAAAAAACAAAGACTAATGACCTTCACCCTGGCAATCTCAAACCTGGTTTTATCTAATACTAATCACTGGGAAAATTGCAGCCAGTCCTATCCATCCCTTGCAGAGCCATAAACCTGAGAATCATCATTGGCACATTGTTTACCCAAACTCCCACTTGTGTTCACAATCTGTTATCAAGTCGTATGGATTTTAATCTCTTAATTCATGTGATTATTTTCATTTCCACTGCTCTTTCAATTATATGTTTCCATATGAAACACGTGCTCACCTTACCCTTTATTGGGATCACTAAAGTAATGTCCCAACTGGTCTTACTGTGTCCACTCTTAAATTTTCTTGTCTTTTATTCACTAACCATCCAGGGTGATCTTTTTAACATAGAAATATGACTTGCCACCCACATATAAGTGCTACTCAATAGCTTTCTGTTATTCATAAGATAAAAACTGGCATCTTTAACCTGGCTTATCGGATCTGGCATAGTCTTTCCCTCCCACCATATGCATTTATTGAGTACTTATCTAAGTATTTACCATGAGTCATGCAATAGGGAGCAAGAACATACCAAAGCCTTGCCCTCTTGGAGCTGCCAGTCAATTGGAGAATTAGATAATAATCAAATAATTTTTGATTGCCTTTGCTTAGTGCTGAAAGCATATCGCATGTATTTTTATATATGGCACTAAGTATAATTCCAACAGGCAAATGTGAGTTTCAAGTTGGTCAAGTGAAGCATAAAAAAATGAAGCTTAAAAACTTAAAAGTGGAATAATTGGGTTCTAGCAGCTGCCAAATGCCAGAGATCACTCCTACATCAATTTACATGAGTATTTTATTTTTTACATTAATCATCCTGCTAATTGTGGATTATGATACATGTCATCTAGAAAACTTCGTAAAATGAATTTGTGTGGTTTAAAGAATAATAGTGAAACACATATGCATGTATTCAGCATCCAGATAAAGGAAGAGTACCAGTTTCTTAGAAGTCCCCTTTACTAGTTATTTTTCCTCTCTCCTCATCCCTGCTAGATGGAACCACTGTGCTAATTTCTTATTGATTAGTCCTTTGCTTTTCTCTATAGTTCACCATCTGTGTACGTATTCCTAATAACCCAATATTTAGTTTTGCCTGACTTCCATATTTCTGTAATAGAAATAATACGGTGTGAGATAATCTTCTTGTGAGATTTGCTTCCTTTACTTAGCTTCATGTTTTGAGATACACACATCTTTGTAGATTTGGGGCTATATTTGCTTTCATTTTTATGGATATACCACAAATTTTTATGGATATAAAGGGCATCCCAATTACTTGCCACTTCCTGCTCGAGAGATTTGATCAAATGAGTAGACCAGTTAACTTGTTCAAGTTCCTTAATCTATAATGAAGAGTACTACTCGAGACAGTCTCATAAGAACATTTATTGAGTACCATCCCTGTAAAAAGTACTATACAAGTTGGCTGTTGTGGGAAGTAACTAGTAGGGTAAGGCCACTCTTAGTTTTAAGGAGATTTGGCCTAAGTGAAAGAAGAGAAATGCACATCACAATGAAAGGCATTTATTATGTAGAACTAGATAAATGCATTGTTTTTGATACATGTTTTAGGTGTGCAGAGGAAAATATAGCATGGCTTTAAGAGAGTTAGGTTCTGTAATAGATAAAATGAAGGAAACATTTTTTTCCTAAGTGGGTCAGGTTTTTAAAGTGCTGATACATTAGTAAAGAGTTAATGCATTAGACTCAACTAATTAGACTATCAGGAGTAAAACCTGAGTTAACTACCTAGCAAAGAGAGGGAAGAGAAGGAGAGGAGTAACTGGAACAGTCGAAGGAAAAGGAGCACACACAGGTAAGAGGAAGCCCTAGGGCAGCCTCTAGAACAGGTTCCAGTGGCCTCATACGGTTTGAAACAAATGCTTACAACAGTCATAGATTTAAAGATAGAATGTCGTAGCTGGGTTACCTTAGGAAACATTGCCATTCTCTAGGTTACACACTTAAAAACCTAGAAAAAAAATCTTACTTTGTGTTTATCTTTTAACATTTGTGTTCCTTTTTAAAATTCATCTATTAATTTAAAAATCTTATGGAGTATCGGCTTCTGACAGAATGTGACCATACTGCAATGGAATTAGAAAAAACAAAATTATTGCAAAAATAAATCCACTTGGGAAATAATACAAAGAAAGAAAGCAGAACATAACTGTCTTATTTTACAAAGAAAATCAAGGCTAAAGCTACAATTATTGTTGGAATTATAATTAGTGCCATATATAAAAATACATGAGATATGCTTTCAGCACTAAGCAAAGGCAATTATTGAGCCATAAATTAAATCTCAGAATGCAGAATATATTGAAAATAAATTTATTAAACATTTGGCTCATTATACTAGAAAATATTAAAATAAAACCCAAAGAGAGTAAACTGAAAGGACTGGTAAAAATAGTAACAGGAAAGAAGGTAAAGAAAAAATATAAAATTAGTTGGATCAATAACACCAAAGTTTATGCTCAGGAAAGACAATTAAAATAGAAGAAACTTTGGCAAATCTGAATTAATTTAAGAAAGAAAAGGAAGGTAGAAGATGAAGAAGGAGGGGAAGTAGGTGGGGGAAGGGGAAGAGAAAGAAGATCGAGGAAAATAATATCAATACAGATATAAAAAACATTGAAAATATTTTCTGTTAACTGTGATAGGATGTCTAGGCATGCCACAGATCTTTGGACCCTAAAATCTTTACCAGTATGACAGTCTCTACCTCTTTGTACAGCTTGTCTCATGTTCTGGCACACCTTGGTCTTACCAGGGCATCCCAATTACTTGCCACTTCCTGCTCAAGAGATTTGATCAAATGAGTAGACCAATGTGATATTCTGCAGAAGATTCTGATAATGATAAAGAGAATTACTGTGGCCCTGAACAGACTGTAAAATTGTTCCAGATGGGAGCAGAGTACTTTTTATTACCTTTTTTGGTTGAAAGAATGTATTTTCAAGATCAGTAGACTCTTAGCCATTGTCAGAGGCTGTACTAATCTGTTCTGGTAAAAGGACGATGTGGGGCACTGTAGTGATAATTGGGACAACCAGTTAGATAACTTCAATAGGTGACCACCACAATCCATCTCATATTTGTAGAAACCATACTGGTAAATTAAAAAATGATAGAATGGGACAACTACCCATATACCCTTAAGTCTTTGAGGGGTGTTCTTAACTGCCATTCCACAAAGCACGTAGTATTGCTCCTGATTTTCTAGCTTTATCTCAGGGTGGTGAGGTAGCAGGTCAAGGGCTTCTACTTGACCTTAACCTTATTTTGTTGCCTCCTAATCCACAATTCAGTGAGCCCATTTTAGGGTTCTGCCAGCACTTTAGAATATCTGCCCTGATTCTCATTCTGCACAAAAGATTCACAAGAACCATGTTTCAGTTTAGAAACTTTCTGTTATTTTGAAACCTAATAGAAACAGAAGAGGAAAGGAATCTACACACAGATGAAGGTGATAGTTAGGAGTAAATGAGAATAAGGCAAAGTTACATCAAATTGGGTACTTAAAACATCCAACCTCATCATCTGGGGAAGCCCTGTGTAGACAGCCGGGCTGGAGTCCCAATTGAGAGGCCTCGGCAGAGCGTCCTCCTCTCAGGTGAGACTTCCTAATGACCATCCCCATAAGGGTCATATTTATAGGGAAACAATAGGGTTTGAAATTAAACATTTGTTTGCCTACATGCAGTTTAGAGTGAATTGCATTTCTGTGTTACCGTGGTTTTCTATTTTCTTTTTTTTTTAAGATTTTTATTTATTTGACAAGAGAGAGAGACAGCGAGAGAGGGAACACAAGCAGGGGGAGTGGGAGAGGGAGAAGCAGGCTTCCCGCTGTGCGGGGAGCCCGATGCGGGACTCGATCCCAGGACACTGGGATCGTGACCTGAGCCGAAGGCAGACGCGTAAGGACTGAGCCACCCAGGCGCCCGGTTTTATATTTTCAAGGAGCCTGGGCTGTATGTGTCTGCTTCCCCTCCCAGATTCCATTTCGGGGGCCAGCCCAGTCTAGAACAGGAGGGGCTGTGAGGCAAGATTTGTAGCTCTTGGCATCCAGAACAGAGGGCCAGTTCTGACCTGGAGGCCAGATAATATATTTTAAGTAACCAGGTTCCCAAGGTTATTTACATAGCATGAATCTCACAAACATGTCCTATCCTGCTTGCATACACGCAAGGCCAGGTGGTCGATTATGCAGGACAAATCACAGGCACATCTGTCCATACGAACAATTATGCATTCAGGGACTGGAGAAATAACCACAGGATGACCCACTTGACTCAGTGTAAAAAGAAATGGGCCAGTTCTTCATAATCTTGTGGCTGTATGTCCATACTCTAACATGGGGGTTATTGTGTTGCTCTGCATCCCTAGAGCAGGGTTAGCTCAGATACTGTATCAATGTATCAACAGTTTTTAAATTATCTTGGTATTGCCCTTTTCCCAATATACTCTTGAAATGGCCAGAGATTCTTCTGAGGAAGAATTGGAATGGATGGTACACATTCTTGCTATGGACTTGTAGGTTATTTTTTTAAGAGAACCTTTTAATTTTGTTCGAGAGACACCTTTTAACCCATTGTTATTGAGTTTGAGCAAACTGATTCACACCTGGAAACTGAGCAAGGGCTTTTGTCAGCCTACTGCTCAGCTACATTTCATTATATAGATCAAGCAACAGTCTCACTGGATGTCCGAGTATCTCATGTTGTAATACCCATTGCAGCAGATTTCTACCTGTGAGGCCTCCCTGGTTGCCATTTTGATCTTATTGCTTATTATGGTAATATTTCCTCCTTGCCTCTAATGGTCAATTATTGCCAAGTGGCTTCCGGTATTCTGGAATCCTATCATCACCAAATGACACTAGAGAATCTAGTTCCATAGCAACATCTACTGTTATCAAGCCTAATTCATAAATGGTAACCACTACTGGGGTTTCATCAATGCCAGTCCCCTCCTTCATTACTACATTTGTTACTACTGTGGGCATGTGGAACTTGATCCTTCTGGAATGTCCGGTAAACAGTACAGAACACATCTCTGATTTGCCCCAAGCAGGGGGATGGGAAGCTTGGGTATGTATCCATTAATTCCTGTTTGTTTTTTGGTGAATGCTGGGCAGCGGTATGCTGGTAGATGTTTACCAATCAGCTGTATGAACAAAGAGTCCTGATTTGTAGTATCTGCCAGGTTCTCTGATGGGAATTACTCTCACTATGGCCAAGTTCCAGAAGGTGACATCGCCGGTGTAGAGTTGTGACGAGAAGCATGGTAGCATCACCATGTGCAATCTCCACCCTACACATTCAAGAAGCCACTTAAACTGGCAAAAGCATAGGGATAGTAAAATGTGGAATGATTAGCAACTGTGGGTTTTGAGCATATTTTACCCTTGTTTTTAATATACTTTAATCATAAGTTTATATAACTTAATTTTTAATAATTGTTGTGTCTAAGAACCAGATTTTAAAATTCCTGAAAATTTAACAAGCAGCTTTTGCACACTGGTGCACATGACACCCACACAACACTGTTGCTGTGAATGATAGCTTCCCTACCTCTCTTCTACCTCCTACCCTTAGCAGCTCCATTAGAGGAAAGAGTCCTTTGGAGATTGGCAGGTACTTGCAGCTGGAAATTAGCACTGTGCCTGGGAGTGGCCAGTACCGAGGATGTGCGGGTCATTGAAAGCATCTGTGACAGTCCTTATCTTGAGGAATTCATGAAAATGTGCATGGGTAGGACTTAAATTATTCGTTTCCTATAGAACCAGGAACAGAATTCTTCCTGCACACTAGCAATGCCTTAAACAGCCTTAAGTCTTCACTATCCCTATGTGCAGGGGGAGGTATCCACTATCCAAAGGCAAGTATTTCCAAGGTCTCAGACTAGTAACTAGCTAAACAAAGCTTTTAACTCATGTCACTCTGAGCCTGAAGTGTGAGTTGTTTATTTCAGAGGCTAGTCACGTGTGGTTTTTTCGATCATGTTATATCACACAAGTAGGATAAAGATTTAAGTCTGTTTTTTGAAAATCCCAAGAACTATAAAAAACTGGAATAAGAAATATGTATCTTGTCTAGATTTCTTTTCTTTTAAGATTTTATTTATTTGAGAAAGAGAGAGAAGGAGCAGTGGAGAGGGGCAGAGGGGGAGAGAGAGAGAGAGAGAGAAGCAGACTTCCTACTGAGCAGGGACCCTGATGTGGGACTCAGTCCCAGGACCCCGAGATCATGATCTGAGCTGAAGGCAGACATTTCACCGAGGCCACCCAGGCAGCCCTTGTCTAGATTTCTTGATGGGAAATATTTATATCAGAAAAGTAGCCTCAGTTGGCAATTGGCAATACAATAGAAATTAATTTGGTCAGAAAAGATTGCCCCTTTCTGTCTCAGCATCCTGTCCATCTACCTAGGAAAAGGTAAAGTTTTTCCAAGGGGAGGTTCTTCATGAAATGTCTATTCTAGGTGGGTATGAAAAGCAGTGGTTTTGGCAAAAACTCTCTGAAGGAAAAATTAAAATTAAACAAAATCCTCTTATTCAAACAGTATTGCTCTAAGTGGTTTCCAGCCTGAGGAACAAAGAAACCCCAGAACTTTTCTCTTTAAAAATTACTCAGAAACTTACCTCAGAAAAATACCTGATTAAGAGATAGGAAGAAATGGTGAAGAGAAACATCTTGTGATTATGTGACTGGTTGTGAAGTTGAACAACTTCTTCTGAGTTCTTCATAATTATATCCATTTCCCTTTTCAAAGTCTGTAAGTTTCTGTTGAGTCCCACTTTGCTTTGAGATGACTAAAAGTATAGAAAGGCAATGATGCCAAATAAAAAGGAACTGTAAGAAATTAAGCCAGAATTTAATAGTTTACGCCAAGGCTTGGCACGTGTTTTGTATAAAGGGCCAGATGGTAAGTATTTTATGCTTTGCAGGCCAAGAGGTCTCTTGGCATAGCCCAAAAGTAGCCACCGACAATAGGTACATGAATCAGCATGGGTGTGATGCAATAAACTATTTACACAAAAAGGAAGCAGTCTGAATATGGCCTTCTGGACATAATTGTAGAACCCTGATTTAGGCTAATGAACCATATTGCTAAGTCCTGATTGTTCTGCTTTTTAATTATTTATTTATTTATTTTTTTGCCAATAGTACTATTAGCTTTATTTTTTTTTCCATGCAAAATGTGCCCTCTTTAATACCCATCACCAGGCTAACCCATCCCCCTACCCTCCTCCCCTCTAGAACCCTCAGTTTGTTTTTCAGAGTCCATCATCTCTCCTAGTTCGTCTCCCCCTCTGACTTACTCCCCTTCATTCTTCCTCTCCTGCTATCTTCTTCTTTTTCTTTTTTCTTAAAATATGTTGCGTTATTTGTTTCAGAAGTACAGATCTGTGATTCTACGGTCTTGCACAATTCACACCATTCACCGTAGCACATATCTTCCCCAATGTCTATCACCCAGCCACCCCGTCCCTCCCACCCCCGACCACTCCAGCAACCCTCAGTTTGTTCCTGAGATTAAGAATTCCTCATATCAGTGAGGTCATATGATACATGTCTTTCTCTGATTGACTTATTTCACTCAGCATAACACCCTCCAGTTCCATCCACGTCGTTGCAAATGGCAAGATCTCATTCCTTTTGATGGCTGCATAATATTCCATTGTGTATATATACCACAGCTTCTTTATCCATTCATCTGTCGATGGACATTTTGGCTCTTTCCACAGTTTGGCTATTGTGGACATTGCTGCTATAAAAATTGGGGTGCACGTACCCCTTCGGGTCCCTACATTTGTATCTTTGGGGTAAATACCCAGTAGTGCAATTGCTGGATCGAATGGTAGCTCTATTTTCAACTGTTTGAGGAACCTCCATACTGTTTTCCAGAGTGGCTGCACCAGCTTGCATTCCCACCAACAGTGTAGGAGGGTTCCCCTTTCTCCACATCCCCGCCAACATCTGTCGTTCCCTGACTTGTTAATTTTAGCCATTCTGACGGGTGTGAGGTGGTATCTCATTGAGGTTTTGATTTGGATTTCCCTGATGCCGAGCGATGTTGAGCACTTTTTCATGTGCCTGTTGGCCATTTGGATGTCTTCTTTGGAAAAATGTCTGTTCATGTTTTCTGCCCATTTCTTGATTGGATTATTTGTTCTTTGGGTGTTGAGTTTGATAAGTTCTTTATAGATTTTTGGATACTAGCCCTTTATCTGATAAGTCATTTGCAAATATTTTCTCCCATTCTGTCGGTTGTCTTTTGGTTTTGTGGACTGTTTCTTTTGCTGTGCAAAAGCTTTTTATCTTGATGAAATCCCAATAGTTCATTTTTGCCCTGGCTTCCCGTGCCTTTGGTGATGTTTCTAGGAAGAAGTTGCTGCGGCAGACGTCGAAGAGGTTGCTACCTGTGTTCTCCTTTAGGATTTGGATGGACTCCTGTCTCACGTTTAGGTCTTTCAACCATTTGGAGTCTATTTTTGTGTGTGGTGTAAGGAAATGGTCCAGTTTCATTCTTCTGCCTGTGGCTGTCCAATTTTCCCAACACCATTTGTTGAAGAGACTGTCTTTTTTCCACTGGACATTCTTTCCTGCTTTGTCAAAGATAAGTTGACCATAGAGTTGAGGGTCCATTTCTGGGCTCTCGATTCTGTTCCATTGATCTATGTGTCTGTTTTTGTGCCAGGACCATACTGTCTTGATGATGACAGCTTTGTAATAGAGCTGGAAGTCCGGAATTGTGATGCCGCCAGCTTTGCTTTTCTTTTTCAAGATTCCTCTGGCTATTCGGGGTCTCTTCTGGTTCCATACAAATTTTAGGATGATTTGTTCCATTTCTTTGAAAAAAGTGGATGGTATTTTGATGGGGATTGCATTGAATGTGTAGATTGCTCTAGGTAGCATTGACATCTTCACAATGTTGGTTCTTCCAATCCATGAGCATGGAACGTTTTTCCATTTCTTTGTGTCTTCTTCAATTTCTTTCTTGAGTATTTTATAGTTTTCTGAGTACAGATCCTTTGCCTCTTTGGTTAAATTTATTCCTAGGTATCTTATGGTTCTGGGTGCAATTGTGAATGGGATCGACTCCTTGATTTGTCTCTCTTCTGTCTTGTTGTTGGTGTATAGGAATGCCACTGATTTCTGTGCATTGATATTATAGCCTGCTACTTGACTGAATTCTTGTATGAGTTCTAGCAGTTTTGGGGTGGAGTCTTTTGGGTTTTCCACGTAAAGTATCATATCATCTGCAAAGAGTGAGAATTTGACTTCCTCTTTGCCGATTTGGATGCCTTTGATTTCTTTTTGTTTTCTGATTGCTGTGGCTAGGACTTGTAATACTATGTTGAATAGCAGTGGTGAGAGTGGACATCCCTGCCGCATTCCTGACCTTAGGGGAAAAGCTCTCAGCTTTTCCCCATTGAGAATGATATTCGCTGTAGGTTTTTCGTAGATGGCTTTTATGATATTGAGGTATGTACCCTCTATCCCTCTACTCTGAAGAGTTTTGATCAAGAAAGGATGCTGTACTTTGTCAAATGCTTTTTCTGCATCTATTGAGAGGATCATATGATTCTTGTTCTTTCTTTTGTTAATGTATTGTATCACGTTGATTGATTTGCGGATGTTGAACCAGCCTTGCAGCCCAGGGATAAATCCCACGTCGTCGTGGTGAATAATCCTTTTAATGGACTGTTGGATCCTATTGGCTAGTATTTTGGTGAGAATTTTTGCATCCCTGTTCATCAGTGATATTGCTCTGTAATTCTCCTTTTTGATGGGGTCTTTGTCTGGTTTTGGGATCAAGGTAATGCTGGCCTCATAAAATGAGTTCGGAAGTTTTCCTTCCATTTCTATTTTTTGGAACAGTTTCAGGAGAATAGGTATTAATTCTTCTTTAAATGTCTGATAGAATTCCCCTGGGAAGCCATCTGGCCCTGGGCTTTTGTTTCTTGGGAGATTTTTGATGACTGCTTCAATTTCCTTAGTGGTTATAGGTCTGTTCAGGTTTTCTATTTCTTCCTGGTTCAATTTTGGTAGTTGATACATCTCTAGGAATGCACCCATTTCTTACAGGTTATCTAATTTGCTGGCATAGAGTTGCTCATAATATGTTCTTATAGTTGTTTGTATTTCTTTGGTGTTGGTTGTGATCTCTCCTCTTTCATTCATGATTTTGTTGATTTGGGTCATTTCTCTTTTCTTTTTGGTAAGTCTGGCCAGGGGTTTATCCATCTTGTTAATTCTTTCAAAGAACCAGCTCCTAGTTTCGTTGATCTGTTCTACTGTTCTTTTGGTTTCTATTTCATTGATTTCTGCTCTGATCTTTATTATTTCTCTTCTCCTGGTGGGTTTAGGCTTTATTTGCTGTTCTTTCTCCAGCTCCTTTAGGTGTAGGGTTAGGTTGTGTATTTGAGACCTTTCTTGTTTCTTAAGAAAGGCTTGTATTGCTATATACTCTCCTCTCAGGACTGCCTTTGCTGTATCCCAAAGATTTTGAACAGTTGTGTTCTCATTTTCATTGGTTTCCATGAATTTTTTTTAATTCTTCTTTAATTTCCTGGTTGACCCATTCATTCTTTAGTAGGATGCTCTTTAGCCTCCATGTATTTGAGTTCTTTCCGACTTTCCTCTTGTGATTGATTTCTAGTTTCAAAGCATTGTGGTCTGAAAATATGCAGGGAATGATCCCAATCTTTTGGTACCGGTTGAGACCTGATTTGTGACCTAGGATGTGATCAATTCTGGAGAATGTTCCATGGGCACTAGAGAAGAATGTGTATTCTGATGCTTTGGGATGGAATGTTCTGAATATATCTGTGAAGTCCATTTGGTCCAGTGTGTCATTTAAAGTCTTTATTTCCTTGTTGATCTTTTGCTTAGATGATCTGTCCATTTCAGTCAGGGGGGTGTTAAAGTTCCCCACTATTACTGTATTGTTGTCAATGTGTTTCTTTGCTTTTGTTATTAATCGCCTTATATAATTGGCTGCTCCCATGTTCAGGGCATAGATATTTACAATTGTTATATCTTCTTGTTGGATAGACCCTTTAAGTAGGATATAGTGTCCTTCCTCATCTCTTATTACAGTCTTTGTTTTAAAATCTAGTTTGTCTGATATAAGGATTGCCACCCCAGCTTTCTTTTGGTGTCCATTAGAATGGTAAATGGTTTTCCACCCCCTCACTTTCAATCTGGGGGTGTCTTTGGGTCTAAAGTGAGTCTCTTGCAGACAGCATATGAATGGGTCTTGTTTTTTAATCCAATCTGATAGCCTGTGTCTTTTGATTGGGGCATTGAGCCCATTTACATTCAGGGTAACTATTGAAAGGTATGACTTTAGTGCCATTGTATTGCCTGTAAGGTGACTGTTACTGTAGTCTGTGTTCCTTTCCGATCTTTGCTGCTTTTAGGCTCTCTCTTTGCTTAGAGGACCCCTTTCAATATTTCTTGGAGGGCTGGTTTCGTGTTTGCAAATTCCTTTAGTTTTTGTTTGTTCTGGAAGCTTTTTATCTCTCCTTCTATTTTCAATGATAGTCTAGTTGGATATAGTATTCTTGGCTGCATATTTTTCTCGTTTAGTGCTCTGAAGATATCTTGCCAGTCCTTTCTGGCCTGCCAGGTCTCTGTGGATAGGTCTGTTGCCAATCTAATATTTTAACATTGTAGGTTACATATCTCTTCTCCCGAGCTGCTTTTCAGGATTTTCTCTTTGTCTCTGAGACTCATAAGTTTTACTATTAGATGTCGGGGTGTTGACCTATTATTTTTTATTTTGAGAGGGGTTCTCTGTGCCTCCTGGATTTTGATGCCTGTTTCCTTCCTCACATTAGGGAAGTTCTCTGCTATTATTTGCTCCAATATACCTTCTGCCCCTCTCTCTCTTTCTTCTTCTTCTGGGATCCCAATTTTTCTAATGTTGTTTCGTCTTATTGAATCACATATCTCTCGAATTCTGCCCTCGTGATCCTGTAGTTGTTTCTCCCTCTTTTTCTCAGCCTCTTTACTTTCCATCATTTGGTCTTCTATATCGCTGATTCTCTCTTCTGCCTCATTTATCCTAGCAGTTAGTGCCCCCATTTTTTATTGCACCTCATCAATAGCCTTTTTGATTTCGACTAGGTTAGATTTTAGTTCTTTTCTTTCTCCAGAAAGGGTTTCTCTAATAACTTCCACGCTTTTTTCAAGCCCAGCTTGTAACTTTAAAGTCATAGTTCTGAACTCTATGTCCGACATCGTACTAATGTCCGTATTGAGTAGGTCCCTGGCTGACGGTACTACCTCTTGTTCTTTTTGCTGAAGTGATTTTTTTCGTCTTGTCATTTTGTCCAGAGGAGAATAGATGAATGAGAGAACAAAATGCTAACAGGTTTACAACGTCCCCAGCAAATATACTGTATACAAATCAGAAAAGACCTGAAACCAGGGGAAAAGAAAAGGAAAGAAAGACAAAAGAAAGAGAGAGAAAAAAAAAAGATAAAAACCAAAACAGAGCAATACAAAAAAAGCAGAATGTGATCAAATATGATCAGGCTAGTGCATAGATCAGTGCCACACACTAGATTTTGGGCGTATTTTGGTCTGTTAGAAAAAAGTGCCTCCTAAAATTTTAAAGGAAGAAAGACATATATGTACAAATAAGGGTTGATACAATGAAGGGATAGAAGATGACTGTAAAGATGAAAATTATAAAAGATTTTATAAAAGGACTTGATAAGAAGTTGTTTGAAAAAAGAAAGAAGATTAAAAAAAAAAGAAAAGAAAAAAGGGAGAGAATGTGATCAGGCAGGAGAGTAGAACAGAACCATACACTAGTGATTTAGGGTATATTTCCATCTGTTAGAAGAAACTGTATCTCAAAATTTTAAGGAGAGAACAACTTATATATATATGCCAAAAATAAGGGTAACTACTATGAAGGGATAAAATATGACTCTAAAAATGAAAAATAAAAAATGTTTTTTTTTTTTTAAAGAGATTGATAAGATGTTGGTTGAAAAAGGGAAAAAGGAAAAGAAAAAAAAAAAACAGTTAACAAAAATTAACTTTGATGAACTAATGAATCATGGTAAAAAAAATCCATGAATTCTATGTGCAGTATTCCCCTAGCCCTGGAGTTCTCCCATTCTCCTTGATCGGTAAACTTGGTCTTGGCTTGCTGGCTGTTCGTGCTGATCTTCTGGGGCAGGGGCCTGTTGCTGTGGTTTCCAAATGTCTTTGCCGGAGGCTGAATTCCCCCGCCCTTGTCGGTCCGGCCTAAGCAAGCTGCTCGGGTTTGATCTCAGGAGCTTTTGTTCCCTTCAAGCTCTCCGTACAGCCTTGGAGGACCAGGGCAAAAATGGTGGCCTCCCAATCTCCACCCGGAGGAGCTGAGAACTCGGGGCCCCGCTCCTCAGTGCGCCCCCAGAGAAAAGTAGTCAATCACTCCCGTGTCCCCGGTCTCCGGCTGCACTCCGCGCTCACCCGGCCTGTGACCGAGCGTTGCTATCTCTGGCACCCGACCCCGTGTGGAGTCTCCAAACCCAGCAGATCCCTGCGGTGCGCTCCCGCGCCGCTCCTCCCTGGGAAGGAAGGGGAGTCTCCCCGGCTCTGCCACTTGTTGGGTCCCTGCTGGAGGAGCAGTGGCCCGACTGGGCCGCGGATCACAGTTTATGGCAACCCCGAGCTGAGAGCCCGCGCCTTGGCTCCGTCTCTGCAGCCGGCTTCCCCGCTCCGGTACCTGGGAGCTCTGGCGCACTCAGGCTCCCCCGGTCTTTCTGTGACCCCGGGGGTCCTGAGACCACACTGTCCCGCGAGGATTCTACCCCCCGCTTAGCCACTGCAGCGACGTCCCTCCGCGGAGCCGACTTCTAAAAGTTCCGATTTTGTGCTCCGCGGCTCTAGCACTTGCCAGAAGCGGCCGACGGAGGCCCCCCTCCCCCGCCGTCTATCCTCCCGAATATCGCCTCGGATTCACTTCTCCGCACGCCCTACCTTCCAGTAAGTGGTCGCTTCTCTGTTGAGAGAGTTGTTGCTACTCTCCTCTTTGATCTCCTGTTGAGTTCGTAGGTGTTCAGAATGGTTTGATCCCTATTCAGCTGAATTCCTGAGACCAGACGAAATCTAGGTCTCCTACTCCTCCGCCATCCTGCTCCGCCCCTCCCTGTTCTGCTTTTTAAAAAGAAACAAAGATGCTAGCAAAGGATTCAGATGTTTTTTTTTTTCCCTTTTATTAAATGTTGTCTTGTCGTTCAGTGTGTCCCAGACATGGCTCTGGGCACTGGTCATGCTGAGTGAAACATAAAAGTCCCTCTCTTCTCTTAAGGAGCTGTTATTTGAGTGAAAGTGCCTTAAGCAAATAAATAAACACCAATATATGTTATTATGTCAATTATAGGGGTATTTTGTTTTGTTTTGTTTTTTCATTTTTTTTTTTTAAGGAGAAGCTAGGTAAAAAGAATGAAAGAGGTTTTAAATTAGATAATTGGTCTGGGAAACCACAACTGATAAGGTGATGTTTGAATATAGACCTGAATAAAGTGAGGCAGAATGCCAGGTAAATGACTGGAAGAATCGTCTTCTGGTAAGAGGAGATACCCGGGGCCACAGACACAAGAGTGAATATTGGTGAGTCTGCATCCATGGGGAAGTCCATGATGTTTATAGCAGATAAAATATGAAAGAGGGGGAAGGAAGAATGCCCGAAAGGAAGGCAAGGCCCAGATCTTATGAGCTGTACAGTTCATAGGGAGAAGTTTGGATTTTATCTGCATGTGTCAGGAAACCATGAGATGATGTTGAGCAGGAGAGTGAAATCATGTGTCATATATTAAAGATTATTATGTGTGTCATGTACAGGAGAGCGAGAGTGACTATCAGGAGACAGCATTCAGGGTGAAGGATACAATGGGCTGGGTTTCTGTGGCTTGAGTCAGGGGGTCAGAAGTGGTCAGGTGGGGGTGTATTTGAGAGGAGAGCTGACAGGATTTGCTTCACCCAGGTTCCTCCATGCACATAATCATATTAATGTCCTCTGGTGAACTGAAGGTCTGCTGTGACCCTGTCTAATTTCACAGAATTAACTTCATCAGGACCTTGATTTTTCCCAATACCTCTTAGAACATCAAATTAATAAATAGGATGATATGAAAGAGCTGACAGAGAGAATAGAGCCATTTTCTCTTGAGTCCCCTGTCACAGGGGAGGAGGGTAAAGTTCCTGCAGCTAGACAACATCAGGCTGTGGCTGCTAAGGTCATTTCTTCTGTCATATAATGGAGATTCCCTAGTCTCGCCATGGGGTGAGAATCCATATGAACAATGCACTTTGATGGGTCTTCTCCTGACCTTAATGCTCAAGGCTTGCAAATGGATCTAGTGAGGAATGCAAATCAACAGCCATTTAGATATGGTTCTTCAAAGAGAGGGTCTGCCGACCATCAGATGGAGTCAGACCCCCACGTCTGCATTCATCAACATGGAGGCAATGCTCTCGCTGACATTTCGTACATCTCAAATGTCTGCACATGATGCAGGGCTCTTCCAAGGTTTGCAAGATTGCAGAATCCCAGAATTTATGATCTAGGAGTTGTCTTAGGGCTATCTTAGCTAATGGACTAAAAATTTAAGGCAGCCAGAGAAAGCAATTTCCTATCAACATAGACTGAATTTGTAAAGATTTATTCTAACCGAAGTTGGAAATGAAAAGCCATTGCAACTTCTCCTCCTTCTCCTGCCCCCTCTCTTTCTCTTCCTCCATTTTCCCTTCTTCCTCTCCCTCCTCCTCCTCCCATGATCTTGGTAAAAGAGGCTTGGGCCAGGAAAATAGGGTTGAAGTGTTAAGAAATTATAAGATTGTTAATATAGTTTGTAATAGAGAAAACTGGGTATTTTCATAGGTTGGATGTGGGGCATAAATAAACTCCAGGTTATTTTGACCTGATCAGTTCGTAAGCTGGTGTTCTCATGTACTGAGTTAAAGAACAGTGTGGGATGAACATACCTGGGGTAGAGCTAAATGTCCAGTATTTGGAATTATCCGAGAGGTCTCGGATATACCGAGATTTTATATACCTGGAGTTTGGGGAGGAGGTCAGGTTGGAAGTGTCACTTGGGGGCATCTGTCTATAGATAGTATTTAAACCCGTGGGGATACATAAGCTTGCCAAAAGAGAGAGTGTAGGTAGAAGAGAAAGAAGGGTCAGAAGCACCCAGGGCACTTCATCACGTGGAAGTTGGGGAGACAGGAAGGAATCGGCAAAGTAGAAGAAGGAAGAGCTGCTAGAGAGGACTGGGGTATTGTGCACGCCCTATGAAGCAAGTGTTTCAGGGAAGATGAAAGGGTTAACTCTCAAATCCTACAGAGAGACTCTTTAAATAAGAATGGAGATATAAATGCCTTATTTTGCAGCATGAAGATCAAAAAGAGTTTTGGAGGATGTTGGGATTAAAGCCTAATTGCAATGTGCGCAAGGGAGAAAGAGGAGTGGAGTAAGTATAGATGACCCCTGGAGAAGTTGGATTTAAAAGGAACAATAATAATACAACAGCAAAAACACACAAGACAGTAGTTGGCGGGAGATGTAGAGTTAAGAGAGGGTACATAGACAGAAGTTCTTGAACAAGGAAGAAATGAGACTTGAATGAGTGGAGGAGGCACCTGGGTGGCTCAGTCGTCAAGCGTCTGCCTTCGGCTCAGGTCATGATCCCAGGGTCCTGGAATCGAGCCCCGCGTCGGGGTCCCTGCTCAGCGGGAAGCCTGCTTCTCCCTCTCCCGCTCCCCCTGCTTGTGTTCCCTCTCTCGCTGTGTCTCTCTCTGTCAAATAAAGAAATAAAATATTAAAAAAAATGAGTGGAAGATTTATTCTTAGGGCACAGGCAGCTGCTTGGGGGTAATGGAGGGAAGGAAGACAATATGGACACAGGTGCAGAGAGGTAGAGGGACGTTGTGGTGAAGGGAAGGTCCTTTCTTTTCAGACGGCTCCTATTCTTTCAGTGGACATTTCATCTGCTTTATACACTTGTGTGTGTATACGATATATTTCACACAGAATCATTAAAGCAAGCTAAATTATTGCTCTGGGACATGGGATGTTATTTATTGACAAGGAAAGATTAGGTAGGAGGTGTTCAAGGTTTGAGGAGGGAGAAATTTAGGAGAGATTTTCTCAGAAGAGTGAATACACTGTGGAAATGTGGTAAGAATGGTGGGCAGTCCTCAGCACTATGAGGTTAGTGTTGGGACATTTAGTAATGAATCTGTCAGCTCTGTTCCCTCTGCAGGTGCGGATGCACAATAGCCTGAGAGTTGGATTTAACCAGGTTGTGGTTTTTCCATGAAAGCCTGATGAGAGAAAGGGAGTGGAGCCGGGGGATGAGGATGTACTCAAGTATTTTATTATAATGCTGAATCCACGAACCTAGCAGGGTTAAGAAGTGATATAAGAAGATGAGAGGTATGAGAAAGAGTGAAAAAGTCATTCAGCAACAGATGGAGGGCCTGATGGAGGTGGAGAGTTGTTGCAGTTGAGGTACAAGAGGGAGTGAGCTGGGAAGCAAAAAGTGGTGTCAGAGCAGGAAGACATTAAAATGAAAATGAGGGTGGAATGTGCTTTCTAGGAAAAGTAGGTTCAAGTGTATTTTAGTGAACTAATTTAATAATATGTAATAAACTTCCATTAGCATACTTCTGCCATTAGCATTCTCTAATATTTCCTGATCCCCCCCTTTCCAAACATGAGGACAAGTCTGTTTTCACACCCTTGAGTTTGGGTATGTCCATGTAATTTGCATTGATCAAGGAAATGAGAGCAGGAGGTGACTCCCATGTGGGTGCATTTAAAAACCACTTTTCTGGGTGCCTGGGTGGCTCAGTCATTAAGCGTCTGCCTTCAGCTCAGGTCATGATCTCAGGTCACGATCTCAGGGTCCTGGGATGGAGCCCCGTGTTGGGGCTCAGCAGGAAGCCTGCTTCTCCCTCTCCCTCTCCCCCTGCTTGTGTTCCCTCTCTTGCATTGTCTGTCTCTGTCAAATAAATAAATAAAATCTTAAAAACAAACAAAGAAACAAACAAAACAATAACCACTTTTCTCCATTCTTTACACTCTTTACTGAAGCTGAAGTTATGGACATATTGAAGTGACCATGAATAATATTAAAAAGTACAATGTAAGGAATACCCAGGAGTCTTCTGTAACTCATACTAGGTAGTGGCTCCGGCTCAGGGGTGGGCGGAAGTTGGCTACAAAGCACGGTTAAACCTTGACAAGGTTAAAGCACCCTGGAATACTCAACCACAGGGAGGTTATTTGGGAGAACTTTGAGGATTTACAGTGTATTTTACAAGGGTGAGAAATACCCTTTTTTATGTTAAGCCACTGAGAGTTTGGTGATCTTTTGCTATAGCATACTCTGGGGTATCAGTCTCATGGCAGAAGTATGCTTATGGAAGTGAATGGCTGAGACACATTGCATGACAAGATCACTGAGGGGGAAGAGGTCAAGGGAGGAGACATCAAGGTGTAGAAGGAGTGTCTTTCTGAAATTTACGGTATCACAAATGGTGACAGGATAAATTGGAAGAGAATGACAGTGAGCCAAGAGCTAAAATTTTCAAGGAATAAGGGGGAATGACTTGGAGATCTTAAATGACTGCCAAAGCAAGTGATGAGAGTGATTTAGTGTGAGGACACAGAATCCAAACCTGAGAGATTTATGAAGGAGAAAGAAGAAATGTTCTAGAAGTGACTATAAAAGAACTATTTAAATCTGGATATTTTAAACAATTATACACAGGAAGATTGTATTTCAAAAATCTTACTCCCTTTTTTCAGAACTTTAAAGTCTACAAAAATTTTTCTTTAAATGGCCCCCTTTCCTAGCCCTTTGACCAAGGAAATGACATTAAAATATATTAAGAAACGACTTCTTGTTTTGGAATCCCCATGTATTACAAACTTATGTGGACCTAATTTACAATGCTGTCATATAATTTATAAGTCATGGACTTTACCAATTTTGCTTCTGTTTTTTATTTTCAATTCACAGTTCAGCTCCAATTTTTGCCTTTGCTATTAATAAATTAAGAAATGCAAATTTCTTCTATATTTGGATTAATACAATGTGCCTGAATTCATTTTACACGAATTTCCATATATTCCATTTTGCTTTTCAAAAACTATGAGTCATGTATTTGACTAATGTAACCTTTTGGTTGTTTCACAGTTAAGGATATAAATGGTTCAGGCAATAATGTTTAATATTTTTGCAAATTTTATTCTTTTGCATGGTTTTATTAAGTACTTGATAAATTTCGGGACATGAATAATTATAGTTAATACTGAGAGTTAATACTGAGAATCTACTTCATGACATGGAAGATCCTTATTGCCATGTAGGTAAACATAACAATATTTTGAGATAGGTTTTAACTCACATTTTAAAGAGTAAATGTTACACTGAAAAATGTCACAGGGGAGAGAGGGGAAGGGGCTTTTTGTTTGTAATGGTAATTACAGGCTATATTTTCTTTAGACCCCAAAATAACTAACATCCCTTTATTTTGAATGTAGATGAGAAATTGCTTTAAAGATTATTTTTTGAAAAACTATGCCAGGTTTATTGCATCGTTAACAAGTTCATATAATTAAAGAAATTGAAAATGCTCAGTAGAGAGTAGCATGGATTCTGCATAGAAAGAAATAAAAGCTAATCAAAGTACTAATTTTTTTCCTGAGAATATTAAATTTTTATTGTCAACCTTTTAAATTATTCTGTGTTGT
Source organism: Eumetopias jubatus (assembly GCF_037043125.1). Lineage (NCBI taxonomy): Eukaryota > Metazoa > Chordata > Mammalia > Carnivora > Otariidae > Eumetopias > Eumetopias jubatus. The sequence continues at coordinate 88,252,568 of NW_028274823.1, read as the reverse complement.
AATACAAAAACTTTTGTTAATTTGTGCACTTTGCTTGTGGCTATTTATTGCTATTAAGCAAAAACATATGTTGCAGGTTAAGTTTGATGCTCTTTCTGTTCTTTAAATACAAACAAAGATAATACATACGAAATACTATTCTGGAAAATACCATAAGTTCTAAACTTGAGAGAACTGTAAATTTTACAACTGTGAAGAACTGCCTTTTCTTTCCTTTATACATCAACTGTCTATATCCACCAGACTTTGTTATATCATGTCCTACAGAATCCACATGCAATTATACCTTTCACTATAAACCCGCTCCCCCTTACTTTGCTGTTTTCAGAAATAAAAGAAACAAGGGTTATATGAGCTTTCTATTTAGTTTATTAAACTACTCCTCAAGATTAAATTTCCTTGGATTAATATTTACAGCAAATTGTGAAACGTTTGTCAAAACTAAATGATAATGGGCCTGGGGGCGGAGTAAGATGGCGGAGGAGTAGGAGACCTAGATTTCGTCTGGTCTCAAAAATTCAGCTGGATAGAGGTCAAACCATTCTGAACACCTAAAACTCAACAGGAGACCGAAGAGGAGAGTAGCAACAACTCTCTGAACAGAGAAGCGACCACTTACTGGAAGGTAGGGCGTGCGGAGAAGTGAATCCGAGGCGATATTCGGGAGGATAGACGGCGGGGGAGGGGCCTCCGTCGGCCGCTTCTGGCAAGTGCTAGAGCCGCGGAGCACAAAATCGGACCTTTTAGAAGTCGGCTCCGCGGAGGGACGTCGCTCCAGTGGCTAAGCGGGGGTTGGAACCCTCGTGGGACAGTGGGGTCTCAGGACCCTCGGGGTCACAGAAAGACCGGGGGTGCCTGAGTGCGGCAGAGCTCCCAGGGATCAGAGCGGGGAAGCCGGCTGCAGAGACGGAGCCGAGGCGCGGGCTCTCAGCTCGGGGTGGCCATAAACTGTGATCCGTGGCCCAGTCGGGCCACTGCTCCTCCAGCAGGGACTCAACAAGCAGCAGATCCGGGGAGACTCCCCTTCCTTCCCAGGGAGGAGCGGCGCGGGAACGCACCGCAGGGATCTGCTGGGTTTGGAGACTCCACATGGGGTCGGGTGCCAGAGATAGCAACGCTCGGTCACAGGCCGGGTGAGCACGGAGTGCGGCTGGAGACCGGGGACACGGAGTGACTGCTTTTCTCTGGGGGCGCACTGAGGAGCGGGGCCCCGAGTTCTCAGCTCCTCCGGGCGGAGATTGGGAGGCCGCCATTTTTGCCCTGGTCCTCCAAAGCTGTACCGAGAGCTTGCAGGGAACAAAAGCTCCTGAGAGCAAACCCGAGCAGCTTGCTTAGCCCGGACCGACAAGGGTGGGGCAATTCAGCCTCCGGAAAAGACATTTGGGAACCACGGCAACAGGCCCCTCCCCCAGAAGATCAGCACGAACAGCCAGCAAGCCAAGACCAAGTTTACCGATCAAGGAGAACGGGAGAACTCCAGCGCTAGGGGAATACTGCACATACAATTCATGGCTTTTTTTTTTACCATGATTCATTAGTTCATCAAAGTTAATTTTTGTTAACTGTTTTTTTTTTATTTTTCTTTTTCCCTTTTTCAACCAACATCTTACCAATCCTTTTAAAAAAAAACATTTTTTTATTTTTCATTTATAGAGTCATATTTTATCCCTTCATAGTAGTTACCATTATTTTTGGCATATATATATATAAGTTGTTCTCTCCTTAAAATTTTGAGATACACTTTCTTCTAACAGATCAAAATATACCCTAAATCACTAGTGTATGGCTCTGTTCTAGTCTCCTGCCTGATCACATTCTCTCCCTTTTTCCTTTTTTTTTCTTAAATTTTCCTTCTTTTTTCAAACAACTTCTTATCTTATCAAGTCCTTTTATAAAATCTTTTATAATTTTCATCTTTACAGTCGTCTTCCATCTCTTCATTGTATCAACCCTTATTTTGTACATATATGTCTTTCTTCCTTTAAAATTTTAGGAGGCACTTTTTTCTAACAGACCAAAATACGCCTAAAAACTAGTGTGTGGCACTGATCTATGCACTGCTTGATCGTATTTGATCATATTCTGCTTTTTTTGTATTGTTCTGTTTTTGTTTTTATATTCTTTTCTTTTTTTTTTCTCTTTTTTCTTTCTTTCCCTTTCTTTTCCCCTGGTTTCAGGTCTTTTCTGATTAGTATATTGTATATTTGCTGGGGACGTTGTAAACCTGTTAGCATTTTGTTCTCTCATTCATCTATTCTCCTCTGGACAAAATGACAAGATGAAGAAAATCACCTCAGCAAAAAGAACAAGAGGTAGTACCGTCAGCCAGGGACCTACTCAATACGGACATTAGTACGATGTCGGACCTAGAGTTCAGAATCATGACTTTAAAGATACTACCTGGGCTTGAAAAAAACATGGAAGTTATTAGAGAAACCCTTTCTGGAGAAAGAAAAGAACTAAAATCTAACCAAGTCGAAATCAAAAAGGCTATTGATGAGGTGAAATCAAAAATGGGGGCACTAACTGCTAGGATAAATGAGCAGAAGAGAGAATCAGCGATATAGAAGACCAAATGATGGAAAATAAAGAGGCTGAGAAAAAGAGAGAGAACCAACTACAGGATCACGAGGGCAGAATTTGAGAGATAAGTGATACAATAAGATGAAACAATATTAGAATAATTGGGATCCCAGAAGAAGAAGGGGGGGGGCAGAATGTATATTGGAGCAAATAATAGCAGACAACTTCCCTAATGTGAGGAAGGAAACAGGCATCCAAATCCAGGAGGCACAGAGAACCCCTCTCAAAATCAATAATAATAGGTCAACACCCCGACATCTAATAGTAAAACTTACGAGTCTCAGAGACAAAGAGAAAATCCTGAAAGCAGCTCGGGAGAAGAGATATGTTACCTACAATGGTAAAAATATTAGATTGGCAACAGACCTATCCACAGAGACCTGGCAGGCCAGAAAGGACCGGCAAGATAACTTCAGAGCACTAAACGAGAAAAATATGCAGCCAAGAATACTATATCCAGCTAGGCTGTCATTGAAAATAGAAGGAGAGATAAAAAGCTTCCAGAACAAACAAAAACTAAAGCAATTTGCAAACACGAAACCAGCCCTCGAAGAAATATTGAAAGGGGTCCTCTAAGCAAAGAGAGAGCCTAAAAGCAGCAAAGATCAGAAAGGAACACAGACAGCATACAGTTAACAGTCACCTTACAGGCAATACCATGGCACTAAATTCATAACTCTCAATAGTTACCCTGAATGTAAATGGGATCAATGCCCCAATCAAAAGACACAGGCTATCAGATTGGATTAAAAAACAAGACCCATCCATATGCTGTCTGCAAGAGACTCACTTTAGACCCAAAGACACCCCCAGATTGAAAGTGAGGGGTGGAAAACCATTTACCATGCTAATGGACACCAAAAGAAAGCTGGGGTGGCGATCCTTATATCAGACAAACTAGATTTTAAAACAAAGACTGTAATAAGAGATGAGGAAGGACACTATATCCTCTTTAAAGGGTCTCTCCAACAAGAAGATCTAACAATCATAAATATCTATGCCCCGAACATGGGAGCAGCGAATTATATAAGGCAATTAATACAAAAGCAAAGAACACATTGACAACAATACAATAATAGTGGGGGACTTTAACACCCCCCTGACTGAAATGGACAGATCATCTAAGCAAAAGATCAACAAGGAAATAAAGACTTTAAATGACACACTGGACCAAATGGACTTCAAAGACATATTCAGAACATTCCATCCCAAAGCAACGGAATACACATTCTTCTCTAGTGCCCATGGAACATTCTCCAGAATTGATCACATCCTAGGTCACAAATCAGGTCTCAACCGGTATCAAAAGATTGGGATCATTCCCTGCATATTTTCAGACCACAATGCTTTGAAACTAGAACTCAATCACAAGAGGAAAGTCGTAAAGAACTCAAATACATGTAGGCTAAAGAGCATCCTACTAAAGAATGAATGGGTCAACCAGGAAATTAAAGAAGAATTAAAAAAATTCATGGAAACCAATGAAAATGAAAACACAACTGTTCAAAATCTTTGGGATACAGCAAAGGCAGTCCTGAGAGGAAAGTATATAGCAATACAAGCCTTTCTCAAGAAACAAGAAAGGTCTGAAATACACAACCTAACCCTACACCTAAAGGAGCTGGAGAAAGAACAGCAAATAAAGCCTAAACCCAGCAGGAGAAGAGAAATAATAAAGACCAGAGCAGAAATCAATGAACTAGAAACCAAAAGAACAGTAGAACAGATCAACGAAAGTAGGAGCTGGTTCTTTGAAAGAATAAACCAGATGGATAAACCCCTGGCCAGACTGATCAAAAAGAAAAGAGAAATGACCCAAATCAACAAAATCATGAATGAAAGAGGAGAGATCACAACCAACACCAAAGAAATACAAACAATTATAAGAACATATTATGAGCAACTCTATGCCAGCAAATTAGATAACCTGGAAGAAATGGGTGCATTCCTAGAGATGTATCAACTACCAAAATTGAACCAGGAAGAAATGGCAAACCTGAACAGATCTATAACCACTAAGGAAATTGAAGCAGTCATCAAAAATCTCCCAAGAAACAAAAGCCCAGGGCCAGATGGCTTCCCAGGGGAATTCTATCAGACATTTAAAGAAGAATTAATACGTATTCTCCTGAAACTGTTCCAAAAAATAGAAATGGAAGGAAAACTTCCGAACTCATTTTATGAGGCCAGCATTACCTTGATCCGAAAACCAGACAAAGACCCCATCAAAAAGGAGAATTACAGACCAATATCCTTGATGAACAGGGATGCAAAAATTCTCACCAAAATACTAGCCAATAGTATCCAACAGTACATTAAAAGGATTAATCACCACGACGACGTGGGATTTATCCCTGGGCTGCAAGACTGGTTCAACATCCGCAAATCAATCAACGTGATACAATACATTAACAAAAGAAAGAACAAGAATCATATGATCCTCTCAATAGATGCAGAAAAAGTATTTGACAAAGTACAGCATCCTTTCTTGATCAAAACTCTTCAGAGTATAGGGTTAGAGGGTACATACCTCAATATCAGAAAATCCATCTATGAAAAACCTACAGCGAATATTATTCTCAATGGGGAAAGGCTGAGAGCTTTTCCCCTAAGGTTAGGAACACGGAGGGATGTCCACTCTCACCACTGCTCTTCAACATACTATTAGAAGTCCTAGCCACAGCAATCAGACAGCAAAAAGAAATCAAAGGCATCCAAATCGGCAAAGAGGAAGTCAAACTCTCACTCTTTGCAGATGATATGATACTGTAGGTGGAAAACCCAAAGACTCCAGCCCAAAACTGCTAGAACTCATACAGGAATTCAGTGAAGTAGCAGGATATAAAATCAATGCACAGAAATCAGTGGCATTCCTATACACCAACAACAAGACAGAAGAGAGACAAATCAAGGAGTCGATCCCATTTACAACTGCACCCAAAACCATTAGATACCTAGGAAAATTTTAACCAAAGAGGCAAAGGATCTGTACTCAGAAAAGTATAAATTACTCAAGAAAGAAATTGAAGAAGACACAAAGAAATGGAAAAACGTTCCATGCTCATGGATTGGGAGAACCAACATTGTGAAGATGTCAATGCTACCTAGAGCAAACTACACATTCAATGCAATCCCCATCAAAATACCATCCTCTTTTTTCAAAGAAATGAAACAAATCATCCTAAAATTTGTATGGAACCAGAAGAGACCCCGAATAGCCAGAGGAATCTTGAAAAAGAAAAGCAAAGCTGGCGGCATCACAATTCCGGACTTCCAGCTCTATTACAAAGCTGTCATCATCAAGACAGTATGGTACTGGCACAAAAACAGACACATAGATCAATAGAACAGAACCAAGAGCCCAGAAATGGACCCTCAACTCTATGGTCAAGTCATCTTTGACAAAGCAGGAAAGAATGTCCAATGGAAAAAAGACAGTCTCTTCAACAAATGGTGTTGGGAAAATTGGACAGCCACATGCAGAAGAATGAAACTGGACCATATCCTTACACCACACACAAAATAGACTCCAAATGGTTGAAAGACCTAAACGTGAGACAGGTGTCCATCCAAATCCTAAAGGAGAACACAGGTAGCAACCTCTTCGACCTCAGCCGCAGCAACTTCTTCCTAGAAACATCGCCAAAGGCACGGGAAGCCAGGGTAACACTGAACTATTGGGATTTCATCAAGATAAAAAGCTTTTGCACGGCAAAAGAAACAGTCCACAAAACCAAAAGACAACCGACAGAATGGGAGAAAATATTTGCAAATGACTTATCAGATAAAGGGCTAGTATCCAAAATCTATAAAGAACTTATCAAACTCAACACCCAAAGAACAAATAATCCAATCAAGAAATGGGCAGAAGACATGAATAGACATTTTTCCAAAGAAGACATCCAAATGGCCAACAGGCACATGAAAAAGTGCTCAACATCGCTCGGCATCAGGGAAATCCAAATCAAAACCTCAATGAGACACCACCTCACACCCGTCAGAATGGCTAAAATTAACTAGTCAGGGAACGACAGATGTTGGCGGGGATGTGGAGAAAGGGGAATCCTCCTACACTGTTGGTGGGAATGCAAGCTGGTGTAACCACTCTGGAAAACAGTATGGAGGTTCCTCAAACAGTTGAAATTAGAGCTACCATTCGATCCAGCAATTGCACTACTGGGTATTTACCCCAAAGATACAAATGTAGGGACCCGAAGGGGTACGTGCACCCCAATGTTTATAGCAGCAATGTCCCCAATAGCCAAACTGTGGATAGAGCCAAGATGTCCTTCGACAGATGAATGGATAAAGAAGCAGTGGTACATATACACAATGGAACATTATGCAGCCATCAAAAGGAATGAGATCTTGCCATTTGCAACGATGTGAATGGAACTGGAGGGTGTTATGCTGAGTGAAATAAGTCAATCAGAGAAAGACACGTATCATATGACCTCACTGATATGAGGAATTCTTAATCTCAGGAACAATCTGAGGGTTGCTGGAGTGGTCGGGGGTGGGAGGGATGGGGTGGCTGGGTGATAGACATTGGGGAGGGTATGTGCTACGGTGAGCGCTGTGAATTGTGCAAGACTGTTGAATCACAGATCTGTACTTCTGAAACAAATAATGCAATATATTTTAAGAAAAAAGAAAAAGAAGAAGATAACAGAGAGATAGAATGAAGGGGGGGTAAGTCAGAGGGGGAGAGGAACCATGAGAGATGATGGACTCTGAAAAACAAACTGAGGGTTCTAGAGGGAGGAGGGTAGGGGGATGGGTTAGCCTCGTGATGGGTATTAAAGGCACATTCTGCATGGAGCACTGGGTGTTATGAACAAACAATGAATCATGGAACACTACATCAAAAACTAATGATGTAATATATGGTGATTATCATAACAATAAAAAAATAAAAAAAAACTCAATGACATCCTTAATTTTACCAGTTGGAATGAGGGTTTATTTTCTGCGAGCAAACACTCAATATGTATTATGTGACATGTATTATCCTTTCATTTAATCCTTATGACAATCTTGTGAGGTGGAATTCATTACCATTATATTCTGTGAAGCTGTGACTTACTGAATTTAAGTAAGTTGTTCAAGTCACACAGCTAGGAAAATAAGGTGTTGATACACAATTATGGGTCTGTGTTTCCAATGACTAAGTCCAAAGTATGATCTTCAGATGACTTTGATGCTGTATAAAAACAATCCAACAGGGCAGTTTTGGTGTTGGACCAGAACTTGCGTTTTCGCAGAGCCATTCATATGCTATCACTCTGACATGCTTAATTTGAGAACTATTAATCACCTTTATAAATGGTCTTGTTTGCCAAGTTGTTGGAGGTTTTGGTTTCCACCTTTGATAGCCCAACTTCCTGTATTGTCTAGACCCAGTCTCCAGTAGAGACACAACAAATGAAGACCTGGGGGCCTAAGATGATTAGCACCAAGTCAGTGCCTAGTCTACCAATTTATCTCTTCTCCTGGAATGAAATGAACTTTTGTCCTATGTCCTTTAAAACACGGGGAATTGCACTTCCTTCCCCTTCTCCTCCTTTTTCTGAGTTCATTTCTGAGAATGCATAACCAGAGCTCATCTATTTATCCAAACACTGGTGATTCTACTCTTAAGTGAATTGTGACCTGTTTACTTCCAGATGCTTTCCTGCCAAGTTCTGACCATCTTTGGGCTATAGCTACCATCTGCTATGGGTCATAAAAGACTTTGTGTATTTATCACATTATTTTGCTCTACTGTACTTCTTTCCATCAATTTCAGCTGAGTCTAAAGCGTTCTACATCTTCTCTTATAGAAAACCAACTTGTTTTCTGGGCTATTCTGGTGACCTGGATATGCCATGCCCTGAGATATGTCATGTATACTTTTAAAACAAAGGACAGGAACTCTGTCCTATAGGAATTTACCATAGAACCCAATAATGATAGGGAGGGGATTTGGTAGATCCAACAAAGTTAGGTCTAAGCCCAGTAGGTCAGTGTTTCAGTTACATAAATAATTTTTTTCTGGACCCCAGATGAAGTGCCATATAACAGGATTTTTGCTTACTCCATTATTATAGTTTTAAGTAAAGATTATTTGATGTAAACATGATACATGTGCATTCTTAGATACTATCTCAAATATTCAAAATCCCTTACAGCCTCTGTTTTGGAGAGTCCATAATTGCAAAATGTATATTACAACATTTCTTTCCTAAGAACTTCATGAGACGCCTTTCAAAAAAGACATTAGATGGGAAAAAATATTTAATTCCCAGAACTTAATTCAAGAGGAAAAAAATGTCTTGAAAACTAAGATAGTGTAATCATGAAATGTTATGAGAAAATTTCTGCCTACGGATTCTGAAATAATCCTCTTTTTTGCTATTTACTGATTGCTCTCTTTTAAACATGGAGAAATTCCATGGGTGTGAATTGATCACCATTTCCTTGGTAATCTTGTCCCCATCTGTCTTTGTCATGCATTCTGTTCCCTCTCACATCCTTTTCCTATTATGTATGTCTCTTTTTTGGCTTCATTAACATCGACTCTCAGACCTTGTCAATAGAATGAATAAAACATATTAAGGAACCCCATAAGCCAGCTCAAAATTTTATTTCTGATGATCACTCAGGTTGAATTAATTAGCATGTCTTTTGTGAATAATTTATAAACCAAGAATGAATAGGATCATTAATTGGAATGAGTTCCTGTAGGTTTGTAAATCATTATTCATGACCAATAGTTATATAAAGAAAGAGCTTTATACCTCGGTGGTGCATTATCACATAATTCTCCAACAGTGGTTGAGAAAGAGTAATTGAGTGAATGACATGTGGTATAGCAGCCTATAATGATAAAACGTAGGACAAATGCATGGAAAAAGAAATGTATTTAATTATCAGAATGTTGCTGAGGAAGTTCATACTGTTCCTCTCCTTATTTAGGATATATCAAAACACAGAGAAAGGTGGAGGAAATCTTAGGGGAAATCTTAGCCTTTTGACTAAGGAGTGACTGCCTCTTTCCTTTTTGTGTCTTCTCACACAGCCCCATATATGAAACTTTTTCTTGGAAAATGGGTAAGGTGAACAGATCGATGAACGTGGGAAAACTGCCTGTCTAGATTATCATTCTTACATAGTTATAGTTGTAATCTCTTTGATTAGAGTCTTGCTGCTAAGTACATTGGAATAGATTACCTTTACTCTAGTAAATTACTTTTAAGTGGCTTATTGGCGCAGATGAACCTAAACCAATATGGAAATCAAATAATAATATTATAGGCTGAAAAAGGCCTCCCCAGCAATGTCCGCACTTACTCCCTGGAACCTGTGAATAGGTTACATTATTTGCAAAAGGGACTTTCTGTATGTTACTAAGATTACTGGCCCTTAAATAGGACAATTATCCTGCATTATCTGGGTGGACCTAATCTAATCAAATGAGTAGAGAATTTTCTCCGATTGTAATCAGAGAAGGAATGAAAAACTCAGAGCTTGAGAAAGATTTGGAACATCTCTGATGATTCTGAGCAATCATTGCCTCATGTGAGGACTAGAGAGAGACGTCTCGGAGCTCATGGAAGGCATGGAAAGGAATGACAGCTTCTAGGAGCAAAGGCAGTCCTCTGGAGGGCAGTCATTCAGGAATCAACTGAAGTCACACAAGTGTAAGGAACTGAACAACTGGAATGGGTTTGGAGTTTGATTCTTCCCCAGAGCTTCTGGTAAGGACCGCAGCCCTGTTAAGCCTTGATTTTAGCCCAGTGGGATACATGACAGACTTCTAACCTATGGAACGATGGGATAATAAGTAAGTGTTGTGTTAAGCTGTGGTAATTTGTTATGGCAACAGTAGAAAACTAAGCCAAATAGTGACTTGAGCAAGTTACGTACTTCCTCTGTACTTCTGTTTCCAGATGTGTAAAATGGGCTTAATAAGGGTGTCGAACTCATCAGATTGTTGTGCTCTGTGATCGTTAGGTTTATATGCACCTTTAACTCAGTTATATAGGAAGAGACACAAAGCCAAAGGGGTTGCCAAAGTACAGTAAAATAAGTGAAGGAAGTGAAAATTCATGCTATATATAATGATCATATTTTATTAAATTGAATTTAGATACAAGAAGAAGCATGTGGTCACAGTTCACATGAGATAATGTATTTCTGACAATCTCTTAATGTTTGAAACTAAATTAAAAAATGGACAGTATTATGTTATCTAGCTAGAGTTGTACCACAGGCTTATGATTCAGTCATTCGGGGTTCTTCCAAACTATGCAATTATCCACTCTTTGAAAGGCATTTAAATTATATAAAAATCATGCATAAAGTAAATTTAATAATATTATTTCAGGTTAATATATTTGGTTGGCATTGAATGCAGCCACACTGCTTAGATGGTTCTTTCCAAACAGGTTTGTACAGAGCCAGCAAGCACATAGACAGTATTTACCGAGTGCAATTACTATATGTCAGAGTAGTTCTGAGGCTTTGTATCTGGGCATTAAATCCCAGTACATAATGGGATTTTTTTTTAAACTTAATATAGTCCTGGTTAATTAATGAGATATATGAATTATTGCTTAGTTCCTTAACTCACATGAATTTGTTATGTAGAGGGCTTGATTGACATAGCCATACAAAGAAGACCTGAGGATGTTATCTCCTGGTGTATAGGCTTGGTCATTTTAAAAACCTTTTGATTTAAATGTTATTAATGTTTCATTTTCTACTTACAAACACTCACTAATAAGGATGATAACCCAATTAGAGTATCATAAATATATGTGTGTATATATGTTTGTATATGTATATATATTATACACATATATATATGTGTATATATATATGTGTATAATATATATATTATATATTATATAATATATAATACTCTCCATGTAACAAAATCATGAAGAAAGAAAACACGTAACACTAAATCAGTATTACTCTTTTATAGGTCTTTACATAGACAAATATGTTTTAGAAAATCAAGGATATTGCCTGAAAGTCCAGGCATTTCTGAGCATAACTGTCATAGGATTGAGATCTTTTTCCATGATCTTGATGAGAATGACATGCAAAGGTGGGCATTGCTTCTTTCCTGAACTTTCCTGGGATGAGCCTCTTTTAGGGATTGAGTTGAACAGATACAGAAAAATAACAAACTTTGGTGTATATATAAGGGAGAAAATGTTGCAACTTGAAGTTATCTTCCATTTGGGTGAGAGCATGGCAAAGTCTCACTCTGTGGGAGCACCAGATAAACGTGTCCACACTGTTCTATCTAACTCCTGGAAAAATGATGAGCATGTAAGGTGTACTGCTACAATTCAGGTCTATTTGAGTATATGCATGCTGGAAGTTAAGAAAATGTGTTGGTGAGGAGGAATTTGAAAGAAAATGGGATAACAAGTAGTTAGGAAGTACTGTAAGTCAGCTGAAGCCAAATGACTAAAGAGGTGTAAGGAACATGGGTTTCGTTTAGCAAGACAGTCATGTATTATAAGAATAGTGTGTTCTAATGTCTGTAATGATGAAAATAGCAGCTGTCGTTTACTGAGTGGTCAGTATGTGCCAGGCATTATCTTTACTAGATCAGTCCTTTGGAATAGCTACTATTGTCCTCAATGATAGATAAGAAAAATTACATTTCTATTCGTCAGGCAACATGCCTAAGGCCACATAACTAGAAAATTTCATTGCAATAATTAAAGCATGCAAAAGAGCTAAAGATATTATTTCTTGGCAAGTTGACTTGATATTATCTGATAAATTATCAGACAGGAAAGATCACCAAAGTCTGCCATAGTTCCTGATAAGAAGTCCTGATATAGTGGGGAAGTTACAGATAAGACATTATTATTTCTGCACTTGAGTTTGGAGGGTGGCCTTAGAGACTAGCTTGATCAATAGAATGAGGCAGAATTCTGTTTTGTATACCTTCCGGCTTCCATCTGCCTCCTTGAAATGCTCCCTCTTGGAGAAGTCAGCCTCCATGTAAGAAATTGAATACTCTTAAGATATCAGACTGTGAGGAACCCCAAGCTAGCTATGTGGAGAGGCAGTGGAGAGAGCAAGTCAGCTGGTTCCACCATTCTAGGCCAGGCACCAGGCATGGGAGACAAGAAACAGTCATGGGCATTCCAGAGCACAACAGACGTGGCCAAAGATGTGGAGAGGAGTGGCAGAAACTAAACAACGGACAAAACTTTAGGTCTAAGCCAGGACAGCCATCTCTAGGCACTAGAGATACCCTAATTGAGGACCCAGGTTTTACGGAACAGAGATGAGCCGTATTTGCTGCAATTTGCCTAAATTCTTGATTGATAAAATTGAGATCACAATTAAATGGATGTTATGTTATGCCACAGAAGTTCAGTGCTTTTCATTTCACAGCTATAGGCAACCAGAACAGAGTGTATATATATATATATATATATAAGAAAATAGAGCATATGAGGACCAGATTCCAATTATGCCCAATGATAGACTTGAAAAAGAAAAAAATGTACCATTACATTCATCAAATGGGTTGGAATCTCTGGCAGAAATCATGCACGACTTGGGGAATCTGATTTCTAGATGCAGAAACTGAAGCATGTGTCCAGTAACTATATTTTGTGTAACTATAAAGTGTCCAGAATTAATGCCAAAACTTCTTATATTCACAATCTCTTTTTTTCATATAGCTAGTAACTATGTGGACCAGGATTCAAATTTGGTTCACCTGACTTTGAATACAGTTTAATTTCCATTTTGTTGTATGATGTCATTTGAAGGAACTGGCATCATACTAGAGGAAAAAATAAATTCTTGACCCTATGAACATGACAGGATTCAGGTTTTCTTCAAGTACTTAAGATGCATGTCTGTGGCAGCACCATCACATCTTGATAGGATAACACTGCAAAAATAATTTAATATCTGTTCTAAAGTAACTCAAAATCTTGCTTAAGCAGGGCCTGTAAATGGAGAGCATCAGTAATACCAGCTGGGGGGAGCTATGGAGGGTGAATGGCTGTTTACAAGATTGTCCATTGCTTTGAGATGAATGGATTCTTATTTTCCAATGCAAATAGATAAACCCTGGGTTTATACATAAATCTAGAGATGCTTTAGTCTTATGTTCTTTACTTTAATTCTGTCACATACACACTGGAATTCTTCCTCAACCAATCTATGGGTAGTGAAATTTATCTTATGATTAAGATTAACGGACTTCAGTTAAAGAGTTGTTTCTGGTTTGGCCACTTACTTGTAATATGCCTTTTTCAAGATATAAATTCTTTGAGCTTCTGTTTCCTTATCTGACAAAAGAATGTAAAGCATATCATATCACAAATAGAGCTAATGCATGTAAAACAGGTATCATCATAATTATTCTCTTTCTTCTTTCTATTATGCTACTCACAGATTCATAATTTCTTCCAAAGTATAGAATTCTAGATCGAATTTTATTGACTCCTGTAATTATCCCTTCAGTGATCAAGTCCTGACTAAAATATATTTTTGTAGACCAAAGAGGGTCTCAATTTTGGATGTAGTACTTTAGTGATCACATGGTTTTAATTTTGATTTTATTGATTTATTGAAAGAAAAACTGACAATAGCAACCACCTATCAAATAAGCAAAAATTATTATTTTTAGCAAATTTTAACAAGAATATCATATAAGTCATATAAATATTAACATAAGCTTGGATAACCTCAAAAGATTATCATGATTTTTCCTAAAATCCATAATGTTCTCTCCAGCATTGTCATCTGGTATGTATACAAGAAAATAAACTGGCCCTCCAAAGATGAGGATCATATAAATCTATGGTGTTTGTGTAAGTTTGCATGATTTCTCTACTCCTGGAAGGCTACTATTCAAAAAGGCATATTATTACTTATTTGCTGATCATTAAAAACACGGGTTACAGCTCTGTCTGCATTTGCTGCCAAGTGAAGACAGATCTTAAAAGCTAATTCCTAGAGAGATATCAGACAGCAAGGAGTATTTGGTGTTAATGCCAATATTATACTTCCTTACTTTTTAATAGCAGGCATAGTTTGTATTTAAAATTAAATTATCATCTCCAGAACAGACAGGGTCTAGGAGAATTATGCTTCCCTGCTTTTGGTCATTTTGAGCTGCTTTGGTCTGAGAGCCAGGACTGTTTCCAGGTTAAAAATATGAAGTAACTAAGTCAGTAGGCAAGGAGAATGTGTGATCTGAAGCATTTGTAATGACAGAAGCCAAGTTCTTGTTTGTATATTCATATGTGTGGAATAAGCCTTTTATACAGACCTTTCAGACTACAGCAAAGGACCTTTGCTTTCCATTAACTCCAGGGAGCCTGACATATGATTGTGCCATCACATTTAGTACTTTGATTACACATTTTCCAACATTAAATTACAATACTGAGGAGCGCCTGGGTGGCTCAGTCGGTTAGGTGTCTGCCTTCGGCTCAGGTCATGATCCCAGGGTCCCGGGATTGAGCCCCACATCGGGCGCCCTGCTCAGCAGGAAGCCTGCTTCTCCCTCTCCCACTCTCCCTGCTTGTGTTCCTGCTCTCGCTGTCTCTCTCTCTGTCAAATAAATACATAAATAAAGATAAATAAATAAATAACGATACTGAAATGGTATAAGGTAGAACACATAGACCATTATGTTAGCAAATGTCAGAATGTAGATTATGGGCCAGACTCTGTTCTAATCACTTTACATGTATTATCTCATTTATTTTATTCTGTCTTACTGTTTATTTGTAATTGTATCTCCATTTTAGATAAGGGAACTGAGATTTAGAGAGTTAGTAAACATATTCAAAATCATACAGCCTGTTAGTGTCAAAGCCAGTATTTCCACTCTTGACTATTTGGCCTCAGAACTCCTGTTACTAACCCATTATGCTATCTGCTTTTAACCACTTGCTTAAATAAAGCCTTGTCAATTATTTTGATGTATTACTGAGATCTTTATAACTATCTCATCTCTTATAGGAGTTTGAAAACTATATTTTTAGGTCATTTAACATATACATGCTCTCATGTCACCTTGTTCTGATAATCTCTCAAGTGTGTTCCATGCTTAAGAGATTTATTTTGAGTTATTTTGACTTTTTTTCCCCACAAATGCCATTTTCTTTGAAATTTTTCTGTATGCCATGTGTTCTGGGGGTAAACACATTAAATTACAGGTTATCTTCTTGCAATTTCAACTCTTGAGATCATGATTCTGAAAATAAGACATATTTGAAAGAGATAATTGAACAAGCCAAGGTAACTTTTGTTTTTAACAGGTGTAGCATACCTTATTTAAACATAAACCTGAAGATAAACATCTTGCAATTATTTTCTGTTTATGTGCAGCACACATTTTAAGCATACTTCAAAACCAATGTGTGAAGGAAAGTAGCGGAACTAAAAGACTGTATTTTATCATAAATTAATAGACTACCCAACACTGCCTAGTATCCATTGCTGAATTTAAACATTGCACACAAAATTCCGCTACATAATATACCTTGTCACGTTGATATAGTAATTATTCATTAGATGGCTGAAAGTATTATGGTTCGCAAAAGTATTAGGATACAGCACCAAGAATATCAAGGGTCACTATGAGGTATTTTCATAAAAAATAAATTAAAACTTTAATAATAGATATTTAAAGAAGTTAAATTTAGTTATCTGAAAAATTTGTATTGTAAGACATCTTATCACCAAGAAAATGATTCTGGATAAATGGTCATACCTTTTATATGAAAGTATTCATATATAGTACGATATGGGTAAAATCTCACAGTGTTTTTTCTTTATTGAAGTATAGTTGACATACAGTATTATATTAGTTTCAGGTGTACAAAAAATGCTCATCATGGTAAGTGTAGTTACCCTCTGTCACCATTCCAAATTATTGCGATATTATCGACTATATTTCCTATGCTGTACTTGACATCCTCATCACTTTATTTTTTAACTGGAATTTATACCTCTTAATCCCCACCCCCCAACACTTCTCCCCTTTGGCAACCACCAGTTTGTACTCTGTATTTATGGTGTTTCTTTTGATTTTTTTTTAAATTGCACATATAAGTGAAATTATATGGTATTTGTCTTTCTCTAATCTCAAAGTGCTTTGATTTTGTTGTTGTTTTTTATATTTCACAATTTGTTCTAGTGCTGACAAAGGTTATGGGATATAAGATTTACCAAAAGGTGTAGGCAGGGAGATACCCTACAAACTAAACATAAAATGTTGCCTTAAATTTCTAATAAGACTAAAAGTAAACAAAATAAATGATATGTAGCAATTTTACGGCAAAAGGAGAATGGTTTCTTCTCCTTTTTAGATGTAGGTTGATGGATGTCTGTGAATGCTACATCTGGTATCTGCATATGGTATATCCCATGGTTAAATGTAAAACTTGCCTTGACAGGTGACTGACTCTAGGAAGGAGATGATGGGAATGAATTAATTTAGAAATCTACTGTCACTGTTCGTATCAGATGCTATTACGTCCCAAACATGGGAGGGACTCTCACTTTAAGAAGGTTAATTTTTACCAAGTTTAAACTGGAATTTCTCATTAGCATCATTCTGACAGTTGGATGACTCTGTTTTGGAATTTAGTTCGGAAAGGAATTGTGCCCCCTTCCCTAATGTCCCAATCCACCAAGCTCTGTTCCCCTCTGAATAATAGTATATAGCTGTCTCATACTAGATACACTTTGTGTATTTCTTCATCTATTTCCTTTGGGAAGATTTCAGTTCTAATTTGCTAAGTAAAGTGAGGAATGGGCTGTGTATGTGTTTTGTTTTCTTTCTCAGTGGACTACATACTGGGACATCCAGAGCCTGTGGGGCTTCTATCATTGATGATGCTTTCCTGTGATTTCAGGTCTTAGAGGCAGTGGGATGTATAGACAGTTAAATGAGTCTGTACTAAGGAGTTAGGATGCTCAGATCCAGGCTTGAGGCTGATTGTCTAATATTCTGTTCCCTGGCAATTAACTCTTCCACCATTTTTCCCTACCCATTACTGCCACCAAGAGCTATGTTTTCTCATCCATTCAATGGCAGTGTTAGACAAGATGCATTCAAGGACAGCTCTTACCTTGAGGATTACTCAAAATTGTCCTCAAGGACAATGTTATATATTTAATTTGTTTCCTTCCTCAGTGAAGAACATGTTGTTTTAGGTCCTATGGGGTGTCCAATGCATTGAGAGCCTACTCTATACTTGTTAACCCGCTAGTTCTCTCTTTCTCTATTTTTTTCTTCCTCTCTTTCTTTTGATAAATGAATTATATCTCCTAAAACTGAAGTGAAATGTCAATTTTCCATGCTATAACCAAAAAGAGGAGTGAATAGATGACCAATGATCCAACATAAAGATACAAATTTGCTTTGTTCTCATTTGGGGGCAACTATGGTTATTCACTGGGAAAGAACTGAAAACTACTACAATGCAGAGCTCTCTTTCTGACATATCTAAAAGTCTGCCCTACCTGCTTCCCTAGTATAGCTCTTTGCATAAAAGTTACTCAGTGATTTATTGACCTAATTTTGTATTTGATTGGTTGATAATTGCAGTTATGTTAATGAAGCAAGATGATAACATAATGCTTAAGCCAAGAACGAGGGCAATATCTCCTAGCATAAAACTATTCTGAAATATTGGGAGTGGATTTTATCTCGATGCATATGTTAATCAAATTTGACTTTTTCATTTGTTGATTCTGTTGGTTTCCTTTATGTATCATGCCGTGTGCAATATAGTCAATTATGCAGAAGGTTTGAAAACACAATACTCTGTGAATCATAAAACAAAACTACCGAATTTTCTTGTAGAGCTTCAAAGCAACAACTTTTCATCTTTACAATCTGCTAACAGCACTAACAATTACACTTAAGTGGAATTAAGTACAGCGATTGCCTACAGGGATAACAGAATCTTAGGACATAGGAACTGCTTTTCAAAACAAAATCTAAACTACTACTTTCAACAGAAAAATCATGGAATAGTATTATAGCATAATAACACACATCTCAAATTCATTGCATGTCATTTATCCAAAATATGAAACAAGAAGACATTTTAGAAAAGCAGTATTTTTCTATATACTAGCAGTGAGTATTATTCTTTTTAATTTTTTAAAGCTTTATTTATTTATTTTAAATGAAGAGAGAGAGAGTTCATGGGAGTTGGTGGAGAGGCAGAGGAAGAGAGAGAGAGACAAGCAGATACCCTGCTGAGCGTGGAGCCCAGACACAGGGCTGGATCTCAGGACCCTGAGATCATGACCTGAGCCAAAATCAAGAGTCGGCTGCTTAACTGACAGAGCCACCGAGGCACCCCATAAATATTATTCTTTATATCAACTGACCCTAAGTCTGGAAATTTTTGAAGTACTTTGAGAAATATCAGAAAGGGGGAAAGGGTGTGACATAGATTTAGTTTCATTTCTGAGTTAAATTATTTATTGAATGCCAAAATTGTGGTGAGTAGCGACTTCAGGATAGTATTCAAACAGGAAACATTTATCAATTATCTTCTTTGTATGAGGTAAAGTGCTAGGGGTTTTGGCACCACCAAGTTAAGACAGATAATTTCATCTTCCAAGTTGCCTATATTATATTAGAGAGAATAAATGAATGTACAATTATTTCATTTATTTTTGCTTTATTAATAATTTGTGATAGCCATAACTATTTTAAAATAAAATTAGCAAGTTGAATATTGGCAAATTGTTTTTTCTTATGATAAATGAGATCTTTAAATGTTTTCTTAAAACAAACTTTTTTAATTGTATTTTTTATTATGTTCACTTAGCCACTATATAGTACATTGTTAGTTTTTGATGTAGTGTTCAATGATTCATTAGTTACATATAACAGTGCTCATCACAACACATGCCCTCCTTAATACCCATTACCCGTTTTCCCCCTCCCCCACCCCCCAACCCCCTCCCCCCTCCCCTATGAAACCCTCGTTTTGTTTCCTGGAATGCATAGTCTCTCATGGTTCATCTCCCCCTCTGATTTCTTCCCCTTCAGTTTTCCCTCCCTTCCCTATGATCCTCCGTGCTATTGCTTATGTTCCCCGTATGAGTGATACCATATGATAATGGACTTTCTCTGCTTGATTTATTTCACTTAGCATAATCTCCTCCAGTTCCATCCATGTTGATGCAAATGGTGGGTATTCATTATTTCTGATGGCTGTATAATATTCAAGTGCATATATAGACCACATCTTCTGTATCCATTCATCTGTTGAAGGGTATCTCGGCTCCTTCCACAGTTTAGCTATTATGGACATCGCTGCTATGAACACTTTTTTCTTTTTTTTTTTAGAAAGAGAGAGTGAGGGGATGCTAGGGGGATAGGGGGAGAGAGAGAATCTTAAGCAGGCTTTATGCCCAGTCCAGAACCCAGTGTGGGGCTCAGTCTCACAACCCTGAGATCATGACTTGAGCCAAAATCAAGAGTTGGACCCTTAACCAACTGAGTCACCCAGGCACCCCTCTTAAAAGAAACTTTCATCATGTCTCAAAATAATCAAAAATTTAAATGACTCTCTGTTGTTTTCAGAATTAAGTATAGACTTTTTGAATGCATACTGAAGGCATTTTATATCATGATCACAAACTATTTATTTTCACCATTACCTCCTGAGACTTCCCTAGGTGTACTCCATACATTAGAATTTCACTTTACTAGTTTCTTGCTTGGTGCCTTTGCTCATTTTGTTATCCTGAGATGTCCCTACCTACCAATAAAAATCCAGTCAATTTCAAGAACGCATTCATGAATTTTTTCTGATGTCATTATATTTCCTTCCTCAAAACCCTCATATTTTTCTTGAACTTCCATGGTGTTTATAAAGTTAAAGCACTTTGTACTCTGTTTAATTATTGTCATCCTGGTAAGTGTGAAGTGGTATCTCACTGAGGTTATGATTTGCATTTCCCTAATGACTACACATGTGAGTCAGTGTCCCCTCTTCTTTCTGAGGAGTCCAGAACCTATGTGTGAATTTTCAGGCCTGACCATAGGCAATTACAAAGCTTTGTTTGGCCAGTCATGTGCCCACACTACATACAGCAGGCTTAGTACGCAGTCACTGAAGGAGCTGCAGTCAGGAGCTCAGACACCCCTAGCCAGCCATGCTCTTACGCATGTTTGCATTCCTATCCTGGGCACTTCCATTTGAGTTTTCTTTAATTGAAACTTTGAGCACATGTCTTCCTCAGGTGCTCCTGCCAAGACTTCATTATGGGGGCATGGGAGGAACCTTGAAGACAGTATTTTCCCACTCAGTCTCAGGGCTAAGACTTTCCACTCAGCCCTTCCACATCACCAGCCCCTGTCCCTCTGGTTCGTAAAACTGCAGAAAAATTTTTTCAGAGCTCTCTTGCAGTCTTTTACCAGCACAGTGCTCCTTGGGGAGAAATGGACAGTGAGGAGAGTTAGCACTTTCTCTGGCTTAGCCTCTTGTTCATATACTATTGCAGTGTATGATTAAAGCCTTGATTGTTTATTTCATTTTGGCTTGTCATCCTAATAGGCTATTCTAGTATCTGACAACTCAGTACTCTCCAGCTCAGATGAGCTCTCGGCACTTTTCACCTTTATTTTCTTGAATCTTCAAATATTTGGTAAGCGGCCACCATGTGTCAAGCACTTTGTTTGGTTCTAAGAGCCATCAAAGTAATCAGAAACACTCAATTCAAGGTTTGCAGGTTGGAAGAATAAGAGCTATGATTGACAGTGCAGTAAGAATAAGGAGCAGAATCAAATGAATAAACTACTGAACAAAGCCACCATCTTGGCTAATAAAGTTGAGATCTAAAGACTGACTAGAACTCAGGAGAATGCTAGGAAAATAAATGCCCAGCAAATGTATATAGAGTCATGAGACAGCATCATGACTCAAAAACATCCAACAATTAGTTGCAATACAGTTAAGGATGTATTTGTTAGGAATGTTGAAAATGAAGCTAGAGAGAATAGTAGAGGAAGGTCAGCATTGTCCCTTTGCAATAAACAACAACCTATGACTGTATTTTTACTTAACTATTTTTAATTTTTAAAAATTGAGATATAACTCACACACCAAAATTCACCATTTTAACAATTTTAAAAAGCATAATCCAGTGACTTTAGTGTATTCCCAATGTTGTACAACCATAACACTATCTAATTCCATAATATATCCATATCCTAAAGGGAAACTTCACAACTTCCAATTGCCCCCTCCTGCATTCCCTGGAATTCATTAATCTACTTTATGTCTGCATGGATTTGTCTGTTCTAGACATTTAATGTAAATGGAATTATACAATATGAGATCTTCTATGACTGGCTTCATTTCCTTAGCATAATGTTTTCAAGGTTCATCCATATTGTGTATATATTGGTATTTTGGGTGTATATCTTTTTAAAAACTGGGTAATAGTCCATTGTATAGATAAAATGCATTTTGTTTATCCATTCATCAGTTGATGGACATTTAAATTGTTTCCACTGTCGGGCTATTATAAATCATGCTGCTGTGAACATTTGTGTACAGATTTTTGTGTGAACATGTTTTTAATTCTCTTGGGAGTGAAAGTGTTGGGTTATATGATAACTTTATGTTTAATTTTTTGATTTATTTCGAAATGTTTGCCACAGCAGCTACATCATTTTACATTCCCATCTGCAATACGTGAATGTTTCAATTTCTCCACATCTTCATTAATACTCATTTTTTTTATTTTATAAGTAGCAATCATCATCACTTCATATGGATGTTAAGTGATATCTCATTGTGGGTTTAATTTGCATTCCTCTAATGAATAATGAGGTTGAACATTTTTTAATCTACACATTGTTTATTTTCCTTTGCAGAAATGTCTACTCCAACACTTTGTCCACTTTTTAATTGGGTTATTTGTCTTTTATTGTTAAGTTGTACAACAGAAAATGATGTTTTCAATGTAACCTTTAAATACTTAACTGTAAAGAGCAAGATGGCAGAGGAGTAGGAGACCTAGATTTCATCTGGTCTCAGCAATTCAGCTGAATAGGGATCAAACCATTCTGAACACCTACGAACTCAACAGGAGATCGAAGAGGAGAGTAGCAAGAACTCTCTGAACAGAGAAGCGACCACTTACTGGAAGGTAGGACGTGCGGAGAAGTGAATCCGAGGCGATATTCGGGAGGATAGACGGCAGGGGAGGGGCCTCCGTCGGCCGCTTCTGGCAAGTGCTAGAGCCGCGGAGCACAAAATCGGAACTTTTAGAAGTCGGCTCCTCGGAGGGACGTCGCTGCAGTGGCTAAGCGGGGGGTGGAACCCTCGCGGGACAGTGTGGTCTCAGGACCCTCGGGGTCACGGTGCCTGAGTGCAGCAGAGCTCCCAGGAATCGGAGCGGGGAAGCCGGCTGCAGAGATGGAGCCTAGGCGCGGGCTCTCAGCTCCGGGTGGCCATAAAGTGTGATCCGCGGCCCAGTCGGGCCACTGCTTCTCCAGCAGGGACCCAACAAGGGGCAGATCCGGGGAGACTCCCCTTCCTCCCCCGGGGAGGAGCGGCGCGGGAGCGCACCGCAGGGATCTGCTGGTTTTGGAGACTCCACACGGGGTCGGGTGCCAGAGATACAAACACTGGTCACAGGCCGGGTGAGCACGGACTGCGGCTGGAGACCGGGGAGAGGGGAGTGACTGTTTTCTCTGGGGGCGCACTGAGGAGCGGGGCCCTGAGTTCTCAGCTCCTCTGGGTGGAGATTGGGAGGACACCATTTTCACCCTGGTCCTCCAAAAATGTACCGAGAGCTTGCAGGGAACAAAAGCTCCTGAGAGCAATCTCCAGCAGCTTGCTTGGCCCGGACTCACAAGGGCGGGGCAATTCCGTCCCCCGCAAAGGCATTTGGGAACCTCGGCAACAGGCCCCTCCCCCAGAAGATCAGCACGAACAGCCAGGAAGCCAAGACCAAGTTTACCGATCAAGGAGAACGGGAGAACTCGAGCGCTAGGGGAATACTGCACAGAGAATTCATGGCTTTTTTTCCATGACTCATTACGTTTTCAAACTTAATTTTTTAACTATTTTTTTTAATTTTTCTTTTTCCCTTTTTCAACCAACATCTTATCAATCCCTTTTTTAAAAAAAACATGTTTTATTTTTCATTTATAGAGTCATATTTTATCCCTTCATAGTAGTTACCCTTATTTTTGGCATATATATATAAGTTGTTCTCTCTTTAAAACTTTGAGATACAAAGGGGTCGGAGCAAGATGGCGGAGGAATAGGAGACCTAGATTTCGTCTGGTCTCAGGAATTCAGCTGAATAGGGATCAAACCATTCTGAACACCTATGAACTCAACAGGAGATCGAACAGGAGAGTAGCAACAACTCTCTGAACAGAGAAGCGACCACTTACTGGAAGGACAAAATGACAAGACGAAAAGAGTCAACTCAGCAAAAAGAACAAGAGGTAGTACCATCAGCCAGGGACCTACTCAATACGGACATTCGTACGATGTTGGACCTAGAGTTCAGAATCATGACTTTAAAGATACTAGCTGGGCTTGAAAAAAGCGTGGAAGTTATTAGAGAAACGCTTTCTGGAGAAATAAAAGAACTAAAATCTAACCAAGTCGAAATCAAAAAGGCTATTGATGAGGTGTAATAAAAAATGGGGGCACTAACTGCTAGGATAAATGAGGCAGAAGAGAGGATCAGCGATACGGAAGACCAAATGATGGTAAATAAAGAGGCAGAGAAAAAGAGAGAGAAACAACTACAGGATCACAAGGGCAGAATTCGAGAGATAAGCGATACGATAAGACGAAACAACATTAGAAAAATTGGGATCCCAGAAGAAGAAGAAAGAGAGAGAAGGGCAGAAGGTATACTGGAGCAAATAATAGCAGAGAACTTCCCTAATGTGAGGAAGGAAACAGGCATCAACTCCAGGAGGCACAGAGAACCCCTCTCAAAATAAAAAATAATAGGTCAACACCCCAACATCTAATAGTAAAACTTATGAGTCGCAGAGACAAAGAGAAAATCCTGAAAGCAGCTCGGGAGAAGAGATATGTAACCGACAATGGTAGAAATATTAGATTGGCAACAGACCTATCCACAGAGACCTGGCAGGACAGAAAAGACTGGCAAGATATCTTCAGAGCACTAAATGAGAAAAATATGCAGCCAAGAATACTATATCCAGCTAGGCTGTCATTGAATATAGAAGGAGAGATAAAAAGTTTCCAGAACAAACAAAAAATAAGGAATTTGCAAACACAAAACCAGCCCTCCAAGAAATATTGAAAGGGGTCCTCTAAGCAAAGAGAGAGCCTAAAAGCAGCATAGATCAGAAAGGAACACAGACAATATACAGTAACAGTCACCTTACAGGCAATACAATGGCACTAAGTTCATACCTTTCAATAGTTACCCTGAATGTAAATGTGCTCAATGCCCCAATCCAAAGACACAGGCTATCAGATTGGATTACAAAACAAGACCCATCGATATGCTGTCTGCAAGAGACTCATTTTAGACCCATAGACACCCCCAGATTGAACGTGAGGGGTGGAAAACCATTTACCATGCTAATGGACACCAAAAGAAAGCTGGGGTGGCAATCCTGATATCAGACAAATTAGATTTTAAAACAAAGACTGTAATAAGAGCTGAGGAAGGACACTATATCCTACTTAAAGGGTCTATCCAACAATGAGATCTAACAATCATAAATATCTATGCCCCTAACATGGGAGCAGCCAATTATATAAGGCAAATAATAACAAAAGCGAAGAAACACATTGACAACAATACAATAATAGTGGGGGACTTTAACACCCCCCTGACTGAAATGGACAGATCATCTAAGCAAAAGATCAAAATGGATATGAGGACTTTAAATGACACACTGGACCAAATGGACTTCACAGACATATTCAGCACATTCCATCCCAAAGCAACGGAATACACATTCTTCTCTAGTGCCCATGGAACATTCTCCAGAATTGATCACATCGTAGGTCACAAATCAGGTCTCAACCGGTACCAAAAGATTGGGATTGTTCCCTGCATATTTTCAGACCACAATGCTTTGAAACTAGAACTCAATCACAAGAGGAAAGTCGGAAAGAACTCAAATACATGGAGGCTAAAGAGCATCCTACTAAAGAATGAATGGGTCAACCAGGAAATTAAAGAAGAATTTAAAAAATTCATGGAAACCACTGAAAATGAAAACACAACTGTTCAAAATGTTTGGGGTACAGCAAAGGCAGTCCTGAGAGGAAAGTATATAGCAATACAAGCCTTTCTCAAGAAACAAGAAAGGTCTCAAATACACAACCTACAGTACACCCAAAGGAGCTGGAGATAGAACAGCAAATAAAGCCTAAACCCAGCAGGAGAAGAGAAATCATAAAGATCAGAGCAGAAATCAATGAACTAGAAACCAAAAGAACAGTAGAACAGATTCACGAAACTAGGAGCTTGTTCTTTTAAAAATTTAACAGGATGGATAAACCCCTGGCCAGACTTATCAAAAAGAAAAGAGAAATGACCCAAACCAACAAAATCATGAATGAAAGAGGAGAGATCACAACCAATACCAAAGAAATGCAAACAATTACAAGAACATATTATGAGCAACTCTATGCCAGCAGATTAGATAACCTGGAACAAAAGGGTGCATTCCTAGAGATGAATCAGCTACCAAAATTGAACCAGAAAGAATTAGCAAACCTAAACAGACCTATAACCACTTAAGGAAATTGAAGCAGTCATCAAAAATCTCCCAAGAAACAAAAGCCCAGGGCCAGATGGCTTCCCAGGGGAATTCTATCAGACATTTAAAGAAGAATTAATACCTATTCTCCTGAAACTGTTCCAAAAAATAGAAATGGAAGGAAAACTTCCAAACTCATTTTATGAGGCCACCATTACCTTGATCCCGAACCAGACAAAGACCCCATCCAAAAGGAGAATTACAGACCAAAATCCTTGATGAAAAGGGATGCAAAAATTCTCACCAAAATACTAGCCAATAGGATCCAACAGTACATTAAAAGGATTATTCACCACGACCAAGTGGGATTTATCCCTGGGTTGCAAGCCTCGTTCAACATCCGCAAATCAATCAATGCAATGCAATACATTAACAAAAGAAAGAACAAGAATCAAAGGATCCTCTCCATAGATGCAGAAAAAGCATTTGACAAAGTACAGCATCATTTCTCGATCAAAACTCTTCAGAGTATAGGGATAGAGGGTACATACCTCAATATCATAAAAGCCATCTATGAAAAACCTACAGCCAATATCATTCTCAATGGGGAAAAGCTGAAAGCTTTTCCCCTAAGGTCAGGAACGCGGCAGGGATGTCCACTCTCACCACTGCTATTCAACATAGTATTAGAAGTCCTGGCCACAGCAATCAGACAACAAAAAGAAATCAAAGGCATCCAAATCGGCAAAGAGGAAGTCAAACTCTCACTCTTTGCCGATGATATGATACTGTATGTGGAAAACCCAAAAGACTCCACCCCAAAAGTGCTAGAACTCATACAGGAATTCAGTCAAGTGGCAGGATATAAAATCAATGCACAGAAATCAGTGGCATTCCTATACACCAACAACAAGAGAGACAAATCAAGGAGTCGATCCCATTTACAATTGCACCCAAAACTATAAGATACCTAGGAATAAATTTAAGCAAAGAGGCAAAGGATCTGTACTCAGAAAAGTATAAAATACTCAAGAAAGAAATTGAAGAAGACACAAAGAAATGGAAAAACGTTCCATGCTCATGGATTGGAAGAACCAACATTGTGAAGATGTCAATGCTACCTAGAGCAATCTACACATTCAATGCAATCCCCATCAAAATACCATCCTCTTTTTTCAAAGAAATGGAACAAATAATCCTAAAATTTGTATGGAACCAGAAGAGACCCCGAATAGCCAGAGGAATCTTGAAAAAGAAAAGCAAAGCTGGCGACATCACGATTCCGGACTTCCAGCTCTATTACAAAGCTGTCATCATCAAGATGGTATGGTACTGGCACAAAAACAGACACATAGATCAATGGAACAGAATCGAGAGCCCAGAAATGGACCCTCAACTCTATGGTCAACTCATTTTTGACAAAGCACAAAAGAATGTCCAATGGAAAAAAGACAGTCTCTTCAACAAATGGTGTTGGGAAAATTGGACAGCCACATGCAGAAGAATGAAAATGGACCATTTCCTTACACCACACACAAAAATAGACTCCCAAATGGTTGAAAGATCTAAATGTGAGAAACGAGTCCATCAACGTCCTAAAGGAGAACACAGGCAGCAACCTCTTCGACCTCAGCCGCAGCAACTTCGTCCTAGAAACATCACCAAAGGCAAGGGAAGCATGGGCAAAAATGAACTATTGGGATTTCATCAAGATAAAAAGCTTTGCACAGCAAAAGAAACAGTCCACAAAACCAAAAGACCACTGAGAGAATGGGAGAAAATATTTGCAAATGACATAGCAGATAAAGGGCTAGTATCCAAAATGTATAAAGAACTTATCAAACTCAACACCCAAAGAACAGATAATCCAATCAAAAATAGGCAGAAGACATGAAGAGACATTTTTCCAAAGAAGATATCCAAATGGCCAACAGGCACATGAAAAACTGCTCAACATTGCTCGGCATCAGGGAAATCCAAAGCAAAACCTCCATGAGATACCACCTCACACCAGTCAGAATGGCTAAAATTAACAAGTCAGGAAACCACAGATGTTGGCGGGGATGTGGAGAAAGGGAAACCCTCCTACACTGTTGGTGGGAATGCAAGCTGGTGCAACCACTCTGGGAAACAGTATGGGGGTTCCTCAAAAAGTTGGAAATAGAGCTACCATACGATCCAACAATTGCACTACTGGGTATTTACCACAATGATACAAATGTAGGGATCCGAAGGGGTACGTGTACCCCAATGTTTATAACAGCAATGTCCACAGTCCCCAAACTGTGGCAAGAGCCAAGATGTCCTTCGACAGATGAATGGATAAAGAAGCTGTGGTATATATACACAATGGAATATTATGCAGCCATCAAAAGGAATTAGATCTTGCCATTTGCAACGATGTGGATGGAACTGGAGGGTGTTTTGCTGAGTAAAATGAGTCAATCAGAGAAAGACATCTATCATATGATCTCACGGATATGAGGAATCCTTAATCTCAGGTAACAAACTGAGGGTTGCTGGAGTGGTGGGGTGGTGGGAGGGATGGGGTGGCTGGGTGATAGACATTGGGGAGGGTATGTGTATGGTGAGCGCTGTGAATTGTGCAAGACTGTTGAATCACAGATCTGTACTTCTGAAACAAATAATGCAACATATGTTAAGAAAAAAGAAAAAGAAGAAGATAGCAGGAGAGGAAGAATGAAGGGGAGTAAGTCGGAGGATGAGTTAGCCTGGTGATGGGTATTAAAGAGGGCATGTTCTGCGTGGAGCATGGGGTATTATGCACAAACAATGAATCATGGAACACTACATCAAAAACTAATGATGTAATATATGGTGATTAACATAACAATAAAAAAATTTTTAAATATACTTAAATGTAAAATATTTAGGAGTAAATGTAGTAAGGGGAATGTAATATTTCTACACTGAAAACTACAAAATTTTGTCAAAAGAAATTAAAGACCTAAATAAATGGAAAGATCTGTGTTCATGGATTGGAAGATTTAGTATTAAGGAAGTAATATCCCCAAATTTATTTAGATTCGATAAAATTCCTCTCAAAATTCCCAATGTTTATTTTTCAGAAATGGGAAAGCTGACCCTAATTTGTACATGGAAATTAAAGAGACTCTGAGTAGCCAAAACAATCTTGAAAAATAAGTCTATTTCTACTGGTAATCTCTCCCTTATTCTTGTTCCCAGTTATAAGTAAGTAACGGAGCAAAGCACATCAAAGTTAACTAACCCCCTAAAGAAACACATAAATTCTCCCTCATATTATTATTTTTGTATTTTATATGTTGGTCTCTGGTCCTCAAATATTCCTTTTAAGGTATTTTATTAAAAGGCCCATTTTGCCTCCTACCTGGGTTACAATTAAGAATTCCAAGGGATTAAAAAAAAAAAAAAGAATTCCAAGGGATTTGGCAAAAACAGCCCACAATCAATTTCAGGAGCTAGTTTATTCTCACTTCATTTTCTGGATTCACAAGTGACATTTATTATTAATAATAGGCATGGATATTCCAGAGGTCTTATTGGTAAATTAACATCATGAGTCTTTATTGAAACCCATGATACACATGTACACACACACAATTTTAGAAATATCCCCCAGACCCTATTATAAATGCAAAATTATTACATAAGTCTTATCAATTAAGTACAAATAGAAGGGACACTATTATAGAGATGATTATAAACTCAGCAAGGACAGGTACTATGTCTCTCTTGTTCACCAGTGGATTCTTCGGAATAAGAATAATTTCCATTAAACAGTTTTGAAAGCATGGATGTATGGATTTGTGTTAGAAAGCATAAAGATCAAGAAATCTCAAGAGTTAATTTCTGTGCAAATTTTTTAATTTTATGTCTTCATTTTCTGTCTTGGATTGTCCTGGCCATTAATTTCTTTTTTTGTATTTAGACAAGATCATTTTCTCATTCCATTTACCTCCTAGAGGTAAGGAGGTAAATTAATCAGCTAATTAGGGATGTTACTGTTGATTTTTTCTTTTATTAGTTAGACTCTTCTAAAATTGGAATCATTGGTAGTAAAAATCATGAATTAGGTCTTTCAAAATATCATACTTATTTTGAGTTAGATTTAAATATAAATTGAAATTTTAATAAATTATTCTCCTAAGGGATTTCAGAATGAATAGATATGCTCCTATTGTGGATATAATTTAAGTTGCTTTAATATTTCCTATACATTCAGGTTCAGCTACAGCGTCTATTGACCCTAAATGAAGATATTATAATAACTTTCATCGTTTTGGAAGAATACTTACCTACCAATAACCTAACAGTCTTTATTTTAAAAAGTTTTTATTTAAATATCAGTTAGTTAACATACAGTGTGATATTAATTTCAGGTGTACAATGTACTGGTTTAATACTTCCGTACATCACTCGGTGCTCATCATGACAAGTGTACTCTTTTATCCCCATCACTCGTTCCACCCATCCCTCCACCCCCCTCCCATCTGGTAACCATCAATGTATTCTCAGTTCAGTCTGTTTGTTAATTTGCCTCTCTTTTCTCTTTGCTCATTTGTTTTGTTTCTTAAATTCCACATATGAGTGAAATCATATATTTGTCCTTCTCTGACTGACTTATTTCACTTGGCATAATACTCTCTAGCTCTATCCATGTCCTTGCAAATGGCAAGATTTCATTCTTTCCCATGGCTGAGTAATATTCCATTGTATATATATATATACACACATACTACAACTTCTTTATCCATTCATTTGTTGATGGACACTTGGCTACTTCCATAACTTGGCTATTGTGAATAATGCTGCTATAAATTTTGGGGTGCACGTATCCCTGTGAATTAGTACTTTTATATTCTTTGGGTATATTTACCCAATAGGTCTATTGCTAGATTTTTGGGTAGTTCTATTTTTAACTTTTTGAGGAAACTCCATACTCTTTTCCAGGGTGGCTGCACTAGATTGCATTCCCAGCAACAGTATAGGAGGATACTTTTTTCTCCACATCCTTGCCAACTCCTCTTGTTCTTTGTGTTGTTGGTTATAGCCATTCTGACTGGTGTGAGGTGATAGCTAATTGTGGTTTTGATTTTAATTTGCCCAAGGATAAGTGATGTTGAGCATTTTTTCTTGTGTCTTTTGGCAATTTGTATGTCTTCTTTGGGAAAATGTCTATTCATGTTTTGTGTCCATTTTTTTAAATTATATTATTCATATTTTGGGTGTTGAGTGTTATAAGTTCTTTATATATTTTGGATACTAACCATTTATCAGATATATCATTTGTAAATATCTTCCCCCAGTCCGTAGTTTTTCTGATAGTTTTACTGTTTATTTCCTTTCACTGTGCAGAAACTTTTTATTTTGATATATTTCCAATAGTTTATTTTTGCTTTTTTTCCCTTGCCACAGGAGACATATCTAGAAATAAATTGCTCCAGCCCCCTAAAAAAGAAGAAAAAAAAAGAAAGAAAGAAAAGGAAAGAAAGAAGTTGCCATAGCCAATGTCAAAGAAGTTACTGCCTGTGTTCTCTTCTAGGATTTTTATGGTTTCAGGTCTTACATTTAGGTCTTTAATCCATTTTTATTTTATTTTTGGGAATAGTGTAAGAAAGTGGTCCAGTTTCATTCTTTTGCATGTTGCTGTCAGATTTTCCCAACACCATTTGTTGAAAGACTGTCTTTTTTCCAATTGGATAGTCTTTCCTGCTTTGTCAAAGATTAACTGACCAAATAATAGCAGGTTCATTTCTGGATCTTCTGTTCCATTGATGTATGTGTCTATTTTTGTGCCAGTACCATGGTTTTTTGATCACTACATCTTTGTAATATAACTTGAAGTCCAGAATTGTGATGCCTCCAGCTTTGCTTTTCTTTTTCAAGATTGCTTTGGCTAATCCAGGTCATTTGTGGTTCCATACAAATTTTAGACTAGTTTGTTCTAGCTCTGTGAAAATTGCTCTTGGTACTTTGTTATGGATCACAGTAAATGTGTAGATTGCTTTGGGTAGTATAGATGTTTTAACATTATTTGTTCCTCCAATCCATGAGCATGGAAGCTCTTTCCATTTCTTTGTGTCATCTTCACTGCCTGTCATCGGTGTTTTATAATTTTCAGAGTACAGGTCTTTCACCTCTTTGGCTAGGATTATCCCTAGGTATCTTATTGATTTTGGTGCAATTGTAAATGGGATTGATTCCTTAATTTCTCTCTCTGCTGCTTCATTGTCAGTGTATAGAAATGCAACAGATTCCTATACATTGAT
This sequence comes from Eumetopias jubatus, assembly GCF_037043125.1. NCBI lineage: Eukaryota > Metazoa > Chordata > Mammalia > Carnivora > Otariidae > Eumetopias > Eumetopias jubatus. The sequence goes on along the minus strand of NW_028274823.1, from coordinate 88,219,967 downwards.
TTTGTATCCTGTGACTTCACTAAATTCATTTATCTGTTCTAGCAGTTGTTGGTGGAGTCTTTCAGGTTTTCTGTATATAGTATCATATCATCTGCCAATAGTGAAAGTTTGATTTCTTCCTTGCTGATTTGGATGCCTTTTATCTCTTTTTGTTGTCTGATTGCTGTGGCTAGGACTTCCAGGTCAGAAAAGGTGTGTGGTATGACTTCAATCTTCTTGTATTTGTTTGGCTTGTTTTGTACCTGATACATGATCTATCCTGTAGAATGTTACCTGTGCACTTGAAGAGATTGTGTATTCTATTGTTTTAGAAGGGAATGTTCTGAATATGTCTGGTAAGTCCATCTGTTCCAGTGTGTCATTCAAAGCCATTGTTTTCTCCCTGATTTTCAGTTTGTATGTTCTGCCCATTCGTGTTAGTGGGTGTTAAAGTCCCGTATTAGTATTGTATCATTTTCAATTATTGTTTTATATATTTGGGTGCTTCCATGTTGAGTGCATAAATATTTACAGTTGTTACCTCTTCTTGTTTCATTTTTTTCTTTATTATGATATAGTGCCCTTCTTTGTCTCTTGCTACCGTCCTTGTTTTAAAGTCTAGTTTGTCTGATATATATATAGCTCCTCTGGCTTTCTTTGGACTTCCACTTGCATGATATTTCTCCCTCCCCTCACTTTCAATATACAGGTGTCTTTAGGTCTAAAATGAGTCTCTTGTAGACAGCAGATAGATGGGTCTTGTTTTTTATTCATTCTGACACTCAATGTCTTTTGATGGAAATGTTTAGTCCATTTACATTTAAAGCAATTATTGATAGATATGTACTTATTGTCATGTTATTGCTTGTTTTCTGGTTGTGTCTGATCTTTTCTCTCTTTTATGTGTTGCTGATTTTCTTTTTCTTTTTAAGATTTTATCATTCATTTGAGTTTTTTTAAGATTTTATCATTCATTTGAGAGAGAGAGAGAGAGAGTGCATGCTCAGGAGAACACAAGAGGTGGAAAAGGGGACAGGGAGAGGGAGAAACAGACTCCCGGCTAAGCAGGGGGCTTGTTCCCAGAATCCCAAGATCATGACCTGAGCTGAAGGCAGATACTTAACCGACTGAGCCACCGAGGCGTCCCCGTTGCTGATTTTTTTTAATGATATATTTGGATTTCTTTTTCTTTATTCTTTGCATGTTCTTTACTCATTTTTTATTTGTAGTTACCATTAGGTGTATCTAACCTCTTTTGCAAATAGCAGTTGATATTGAGTTGATGGTCCTTTAAGTTTGAACCCATTCTTTTCTCCTCTCCTCCCCATGTTTAGGCATATGTTATTATATTTTATATTCTTTTCTTTGTGAGCTCCTTGACAGAAATGTTCGTGTCTACTGCTTTTGGGTTTTCTGCCTTTGTACTCTCAATTTTGTTTTTTCTTTTCTATTCAAAGTATCCCCTTTAATATCTCTTGCAGGGCTGGTTTAATGGTCATGAACTCCTTTAGTTTTTGTCTGTCTATGAAACTCTTTATCTCTCCTTCTATTCTCAATGATAGCTTTGTTGGATAGAGTATTCTTGGCTGCAAATTTTTCCCATTCTGCAGTTTGAATATATCATGCCACTCCCTTCTGGCTTACCAAGTTTCTGTTGAGAGATCTCCAGCTAGCCTTATGAGTTTTCCCTTGTAAGTTACTGACTTCTTTTGTCTTGCTGCTTTTAAGATTTTTTTTCTTTATAACTACATTTTGCAAATTTAATTACAATATATGTTGGTGTGGGCCTGCTTTTGTTGATTTTGATGGATGTTCTTTGTAACTCCTGGATCTGGAGGTCTCTTTCCTTCCCCAGATTAAGGAATTTTTCTGCTATTATTCCTTTAAATAAATTTTCTCCCCCTTTTCTCTCTCTTCTTCTTCTGGACTCCTATAACATGAATGTTATTATGTTTGATGGAGACAGAGTTCCCTAAATCTGTTCTTGTTTTGCCTAATTCTTTCTCTCTTTTTCAGTTTTTTTTTTGCTTTCTATCACTTTGTATTCTAGGTCATTAATCAGTTCTTCTCTTTCTTCCTGCTTGCTCATTGCATCAAGCATGTTACTAATCTTGTTTATTCACTCTTCATATCTGGTTGATTCTTTTTTACCTTTCTCATCTCTGTGGTAAAGTTCGGCCTGATGTTTTACATCCTTTTCTCAAGCTCAATTAGTATCCTTATGACTCTTGCTTTAAATTGTCCCTTAGGCATGTTACTTAACTCTGTTTTGCTTAAATCTATGTTCTTATCTTTCATTTGGGATGAATTTCTTCATCTTGGCATTTTGTGTATGTCTCTACCTTCTTTTGTGTGCTAGAAATGCCAGTTATGTCTTCTGTTCCTGAAAGTAATGGCCTTATGAAGAAGAGCTCATGTAGTGCCCAGAGGCTGGTGTTTCAAGGAGTGTCTCCAGTGTGTGCTGTATGCATTCTACTGTTGTGTTTTGGCTCCTCTGTCCTTAAGGCCCATTGTGTACAGAGGCTCTCCTTGCCTGCTGTGGGCACTGTTCAGTCCCTTGCCACAACGTGACTAGTTTTAACTAAGTATACTCTGGACTCCTGGTGAAATGAAACCTGTCTCCTTATCCACTGGAATCAAGCACTTCCAAAACTCTGGTCGGGAGACATTGTATAGGGTGGGGTTTGTGCTGGTCTTTTGGGGAAGGGAACTGTTGTACTGTGAGTGAAGTAAGCATGATGGAGAAGGGCAGGCCCACTGAAGTTGGTGGTGGGGCTTGGTGTAAGCAAGTTAGGCACCCAGTGTCTGGCTGCACTGCTTCCTACAGATGGCTCTGTGTTTTTGCTAAGCGGTAGAGGAGGGAAATGACACCAGTCAGCTCCTTTGCTCCTTGGGAGTTGACTCTGTGAACTCTGCCTCTCAGAGACACTCTGAGAAGAGCAAATAATCTCCCCACTGTGTGCCTCAGTCACTCTTCAGATTGCTCTTTCCATGTTGTCTGCCCCTGGGTTGTTTTCCTGCTTTCTCTCCAAGAACAGTACAGTGCCCTCTGGCCTCTATCCCACACATGCCGGCTGCCCTTAAAACTCCAGGCAGTAAACGCTTTTCATTTCAAGAACTCACAAACTTCAGCCCCTCCTGTTTCCCAAGCCAGTGGCTATGGTGAAGTATTCTCCTTGTGTGTTCTCCCGTGTGCTCCTTTCTCTCTCACCTTCTTAGCAACCATAGCTCCTTCCCCGCCACAGTGGCTATCCATTTCTTTCCCAAATTGTGTCTCTGCACTTTCTACCTTCTTCAGTGTGACCCCTTCTCTCCCTTTAGTTTCAGAGTTTGTTCCGTCAGTCTTCAGGTTAATTCCTGCGGTATTTAGCATGATTTGCTAGGTCTCTATTTGTATTCATGCAGTGAGATGAGCCTAGGGTCCTCCTACTCTGCCACCATCTTCCTGTTTCTACCTATAACTTAAGATTCTTGATAATCCCCATGAATATTGTGGGTGAAAAATACTTTTTTATCTGCTGCTTACAAAATTATCAACTTCCTTTAAACTATTTGGTTATATTTTTTAACTTAAATGCAATTAGCCAACATATAGAACATCATTAGTTTCAGATGTAGAGTTCAGCAGTTCATCAGTTGCATGACACTCAGACTCTTCACATCACATGCCCTCCTTAATATTGGGATTATTTTTAGTGTACTTGACTTTTTTTTCCCTCTAGCCTACTTGATCTTTGAAAGATTAAAGTAATTTATCCATTTGCATTTATGCAAGGTAATTTTCTAGATTTGAAACTTCTTATATGGGCATTATGTATTCACATAGATAAGATGAGGTACCCTACCTTTTCCTATCAGGTGGTGAATCTGGAATTTATAGTTCAATTAATGTGGCATATACAATATACTTTATCTAGAAGTTCCCTGGTACCTTGATATGCACCTTGAATAAAGCAAATACTCAAGCAAGAATACTCAAAATAATACTCCAATACTCAACATAATAATTATTACAAAAATAGACATACTCAAATGGCAGTTATTATAAGAATATTATTTGACACATTTTTGATCTTCAAGAAAATTTGAATTTTAAGGGCAATTTATATACACATATATATTCTGATTCTGTGGTTACAATTATTAGGTCAGTTCAATTGTCATTTAAGTTTTTTCCCCTAAGACTATGATTAAAACCATACAGATTGCCTGATGGCTTTGTCAATATGTTTAGATGGTGACATTCATGATATTTTAATTGAAATTGTAATAGAGGATTTATGGATGGACGTTTTGAAATCAAGTGAATTGTCAACCTATCACCCTGAACTGTCCATGGAGTTTAGAGTTGAAGATAGTGTATAGCAAACTTAAAGTGTATAGCAAAATTAAGTGCTTAGACTAAGCAAGCTGTTCTTTTGCAAAAAGCCAGTCGATTCCATTTGCTCTCTTTAATCAACAACCCTCAGATCGACAAGGTAGTACAAAGTGGGTTTCTTTATATTTAATCAAAGTACTTTAAGCATAATTATAATTTCTACATAAATAGTCTGATATTCTTTTTAATGTCTATACAAATTTATATTTATATAAATATTAAGATTATTTATCAAAATATTAAATGCAAAATTATCTTATTTTGACAATTACTTCATGAAAAAATCACAGCACCATGGAAGAACAGTTGTTTGAATATGGAGTTTTTGTGGTTTAACTTGAACTAAAATTTTTGAATGCCATTGAAGGGCCATTAGAACAGTTCTTTGGATTAGGTTGCCGCATCTTGAATTGGACTGAGCAAAGACATGGGCTCCACCTATTGTAACCTAAAAACTGTGAAAAAGAAAAGTATTTTTTTGGTGAGAAGGAATGGGTTAGAAGCTAAAAGCAGTTCATAATGTACAGCTAATGGGACTGGATAATTCTCCTGATTGAAGCTTTTTGTAAAATTGTTGTGTAATGTTTAAGCGGAAGAGGTAAACTATTGACTATGGAAGCAAAAAGTGGCTTCAGATAGTCTCTTAATTCATCTCTACCAAGGGACATAATCCCTAAATATAAAGGAAAATTTTTTTTAGAGGATCTTTCTTCCTTCCAAATCCTAATAAGCCTTATTATGAAAATATATATCCTTTGGAGACTATTAAAACAACAGTTATTTGGAGAAGGGATTATATTATCTACCGAATCAATACAAAGACCTTTGGTTATTTCCTATAGACTTGAGAGAAACAACAGCATCAGCTGATTGATATTTCACACAGTAAAATGCAGTGCAGAGGGAAGTACCTGGGTGCAGTGAAATAAATGGTGAACTTTGGTATCAGACAGTCATATTTGTGTCCCAGCCTCAGCACTTACTTGTTATATCCACTTGGGCATGGACATGTTTGAGGTACAAATTTTTATTTTTTTAAGATTTTTATTTATTTATTTGACAGAGAGAGACAGTGAGAGCAGGAACACAAGCAGGGGGAGTGGGAGAGGGAGAAGCAGGCTTCCCGCTGAGCAGGGAGCCTGATGTGGGACTCGATCCCAGGACCCTGGGATCATGACCTGAGCTGAAAGCAGACGCTTAACCGACTGAGCCACCCGGGCGCCCCTGAGGTACAAATTTTTAATTTATTCCTAAGGCAAATATTGCAGCAATGATTAAAATGTAATAATATGTACATAATGAAGTGGTTGGAACGTTAAATGATGGAACATGGGTAATGTATCTAGCAAAGTGCTTAAAGAGAAATAGTGCAATAATCAGGGTTCCTTCTTAGAGTCAGAATGCTTCATTCTAACTTTGTCTCATTAGTCTATTTCTGTGCCGGAAGCACCCAGCCAGTAATTGGGTGTTTGAAGACAGCCATGATTCCCAAACCCACTGTCAGGTCTTCTTTTTCCCAAGTTAAGATTTCCTAAAGGAGGATAAAAGAATGTTGGTGGTACAGCATTTCTCAGAAAAGGAAGGAGACCCTTGGGAAGAAACACGTTGCAATGAGAACAAAACGACAAGAACTGGGAATCTAGGCACTCTGTGGTGGTTTCTAGGTTACTGGTGATATCATGAGGAGTATTTGGATGGAATAAACTAGATTTTACTTAATGTGATACCAGGTGAATGAGAAACTTTGCAACTTCGCGTTTTCTCCAATGCCTGTTTTTTAGACTTTTTCACAAAATCTCTGAAGTCTCATTGTATTGAAATAATTTTCCTGTGTTTTTGCTGCTCTATGAGTCAATACCTCATAGGTCTTTTTCCTTTCTTACTTTGGTACTATCTATAATAAATGAGGCTTTTCACTTTTTCTTAGACTTAAAAGAAGGGGAAAGAAAAAAATCTTATTTGGGTGACTGATCAGTTTAACATGGTGGTTGTCTGTGGGATTCAGTGAATGAGTAAAGGGCAATTGTATGGTCATGTTTATGTGCATGCCCAATTATTCTGTACTTACCCCAGAGATGCTGGAAAAAAGGAAAAAAGATGGGACTTGGGCAATTTATGACAACTGGGTTCTTCTCTCAACAAGATGCATTTTTGGAAGGAATTTTACATTCTCTGTAGTTATCTTTTTGAAAATCCTGAAGTTGTAGACATTCATATTGGAAAGCAAAGCATTGCTTTGAATGGCTTCTCAAAAAGTTATAGTGTAAAACTGATGCTGAATGTCTTTAATGTAGGTCATCCTTTCCTATACATGGGAGCAAGTCAGACGGTGCTACTTCTTTGTGAAGTTAATAAGTGCTAAGATAGTACAAATATAACAATAAAAAATCATAAGAATGCTACATTCAAATAAATTTGGATACACTTAAATGGAACAGGAAGGATTTGAAAAGTCAATATCTGAAAAATATTATAAATTAACGTGTATTATAAATCTTTCTGACAGGATTGTATATAGCATATTCCTTAATTTTTAGGTAAGATACTTTTAATTCTGGGAGAAACATCTGTCCATATAATTTTATGGCATTATATTTGAGCTCTTCTATATGGGGAAGTGACATGGTGAAATGAAGGATCGTAAACTTGAACACTAGGAAGGAATGAGTTCTCCCCTTTATAAGCAATGTGGCATAGGAGATTTTGTATTTAAATCTATGTCCTCTTGTACAAAAGGTGTGATTGTAAAGATTATTTGAGTAAGATATATAAATCTTGTAATACACAAATGGTAGCAGGTTTTATTAAATAAAAGAATGTATTCAAAGAAAGATGCATACATTTAGATACATGTTTTGTTTGAGATAATACATGAAAACTTTTCACAAGGAATAAATACTAAACCATTCACAGGAAAATTTTTAATAGATTTATTTATAAATTCCATCTCTTATTTGGATAAAAATTTAGTGATTAGAAACTTGAAATTAATAACATTATTGCTGCAACATAGAGATCATTCCATCCAGAAAATCTTTTGAAACAATACAGATATTTTTATTTTTATTTTTATTTTAAATTTTATTTATTTATTTGAGAGAGAGAATGGTAGAGAGAGAGCACGAGAGGGGGGAGGGTCAGAGGGAGAAGCCGACTCCCCGCTGAGCAGGGAGCCTGACGCGGGACTCGATCCCAGGACTCCAGGATCATGACCTGAGCTGAAGGCAGTCACTCAACCGACTGAGCCACCCAGGCACCCACAATATAGATATTTTTAGTTCATTGATGTACAAATATCATAACACATATATGTTCCATGAGTAAGAACCCAACAGCCACAATTATGATTAAAAGTCTGAACTTAGTCAAATTATCTTGATAACACATTTATTAAGTGTGCATTTGTGTAAGCTTTTATTGTTAAACTATTCATTCTCTTCCCAATAATGATTACTGTTTTTAGAATTCTCAGTGAGGAATAGAGTTCTAAATTTCACAAGTGCTTGAATTTCATGTCCTATATTTTCCAGTCAGTGGCAAATGCTTTCCCAGGTTACTAACTCTAGTCATTGCTGTAATACTTACCTAAGTAATTTTATCAGAGGAATAGAAATCCGAACTGAAATGTAAGGATCTTAGTTGATAAATCATCATTATTATCAGACTGTTTCAGCATTTGTTAGAAAGCTGTTTTCTACCTCTGTTAAGGCGCATCGATAGGCCAAGTGTTTCCTTTATCTGCTAGAAGTGGCACAGTCTTCATCCTAGAAAGAGAGAATTAAGAGGTCAGACTTTCAGTGCAATTCCTTTTTCTTTCTAAAACAAATTTGCATTTTGTATTTTTAATGGAGTCAGGAATTTGAATCATCTAGCTAGTAATTTAAATAGGAAAAAAAGTCTTCTCATAATGAAAAAAACAAATAATTTCATTACTCTTTTGGTTTGATGTTGTATGTTAATGAAATTGTATTATTATTCTAAAATATAGAATTTATTTTCGCTAGTAAATGCAAACAGTGAAATTATTCAATCAGAACAAAATTTAAAATGATTTATGGTTATTGTTTTTGATAATTAAAATAATAGTTCTAGGGAAATAATAGGTTATAGTTTTCCTACCCTTTTACTTTTTATTCCTTGGTCTCTACACACATAGATTGTGGGGCTTTTGTTTTGTTTGTGTGTATGTGTGTCTGTGTGTGTGAGAGGCAGCACGTGCTTTTTAAAAAAATCTAATCTGACCATCTCTGACTTCTATTTGGAGTGTTAACCTTCCTACATTTAATGGGTTATTAATATGGTTGGTTTAAATCCATCATCAGCTTGCTCTTATTTGCTAGATATCCCATCTGTACTTTTTTCTCTTTCTCCCCTTTTTCTGCCTTATTTATGGGTTGCTTTATTTTTTATTGACTTATCATTCAGTTATAGGTCAATTTTTCCTATTTCTTTTCATGCCTGGTGATTGTGAATTCTATTTTGCTGGGTATTGGATTTATTTGCATTCTCATATACATTCTTTATCTTCTGGGACCTAGTTAAAATTAGTTGGAAACAATTTGAATCTTTGGGTCTTGCTTTTAAGATTTGTTATGCTTGATGAGAACAGTGCTCAATCTTAGTCTAATTTTCTTCCACCACGGAGGCAAGATTCTTCTGCGTATTCTGTGCAATGCACTGTGAATTACAAGTTTTTCCATTGTGCCTGAAGAGAATAGGCATTAATCACAACCAAGAGGGAATGTCAGGCACTATTACCAGTAATCATTTTTGGTGAACTTTTCTCTAGTGTTGAGTAGGTTTCGCATGGGCATGCAGTAATCAGTACTGGGCTTAATACTTAGAGGAGACTCTGCACATCTGGATCTCTCTCTCTGTACAACTCGATTGTCTCTGATACTGTGCTAAAAACTCTAGCGACACTGGTATCCCCAGTCTCCTCATACTCAGGGAGTATGCCAAGCTCCACTTGGGTTCTACCTCTTTGGACCATGCCCTGGAAAGCTATATTAGGCTGAGGAGACCTAGGTATTTCTTGGTTTGTTTCCTTAGGGATCACTGTCCTTCACTGTCTGATGTCTAGAAACTTGCAAATAACTGTTTCAGATGTTTTGTTCAATTTTGTTGTGGTTCTTTCAGAAGAAAGAGTAAATCTGGACTTGTTACTCCATCTTGGCTGGAATTGGAATTTATTCCTGTTACTTTTATTTATTTTTAATAATTTTTATTGTTATGTTAATCACCATAATTTACATTATTAGTTTTCGATGTAGTGTTCCATGATTCATTGTTTGTGCATAACACCCAGTGCTCCACGCAGAATCTGCCCTCTTTAATACCCATCACCAGGCTAACCCATACCCCCCACCTCCCTCCCCTCTGAAACCTTAGTTTGTTTTTCAGAGTCCATCATCTCTCATGGTTCCTCTCCCCCTCCAACTTACTCCCCTTCATTCTTCCCCTCCTGCTATCTGCTTCTTTTTTTTTTCTTAACATATATTGCATTATTTGTTTCAAAAGTACAGATCCGTGATTCATCAGTCTTGTACAATTCACAGTGCTGACCATAGCACATACCCTCCCCAATGTCTATCACGCAGCCACCCAATCCCTCCCACCGCCCACCACTCCAGCAACTCTCAGTATGTTTCCTGAGATTAAGAATTCCTCATATCAGTGAGGTCATGTGATACATGTCTTTCTCTGATTGACTTATTTCACTCAGAATAACACCCTCCAGTTCCATCCACGTCGTTGCAAATGGCAAGAGATCATTCCTTTTGATGGCTGCATAATATTCCATTGTCTATATATACCACTGCTGCTTTATCCATTCATCTGTCGATGGACATCTTGGCTCTTTCCACAGTTTGGCTATTGTGGACATTGCTGCTATAAACTCTGGGATGCACATACCCCTTCGGATCCCTACATTTGTATCTTTGTGGTAAATACCCAGTAGTGCAATTGCTGGATCGTATGGTAGCTCTATTTTCAACTGTTTGAGGAACCTCCATACTGTTTTCCAGAGGGGTTGCACCAGCTTGCATTCCCACCAACAGTGTAGGAGGGTTCCCCTTTCTCCACATCCCCGCCAACATCTGTCGTTTCCTGACTTGTTAGCCATTCTGACTGGTGTGAGGTGGTATCTCATTGAGGTTTTGATTTGGATTTCCCTGATACCGAGCGATGTTGAGCAATTTTTCATGTGTCTGTTGGCCATTTGGATGTCTTCTTTGGAAAAATGTCTGTTCATGTCTTCTGTCCATTCTTTGATTGGATTATTTGTTCTTTGGGGGTTGAGTTGGATAAGTTCTTTATAGATTTTGGATACTAGCCCTTTATCAGATATGTCATTTGCAAATATTTTCTCCCATTCTGTCGGTTGACTTTTGGTTTTGTGGACTGTTTCTTTTGTTGTGGAAAAGCTTTTTATCTTGATGAAATCCCAATAGTTCATTTTTGCCCTTGCTTCCCTTGCCTTTGGCGATGTTTCTAGGAAGAAGTTGCTGCGGCTGAGGTTGAAGAGGTTGCTGCCTGTGTTCTCCTTTAGGATTTGGATGGACTGCTGTCTCACGTTTAGGTCTTTCAACCATTTGGAGTCTATTTTTGTGTGTGGTGTAAGGAAATGGTCCAGTTTCATTCTTCTGCATGTGGCTGTCCAATTTTCCCAACACCATTTGTTGAAGAGACTGTCTTTTTGCCATTGGACATTCTTGCCTGCTTTGTCAAAGATAAGTTGACCATAGAGTTGAGGGTCCATTCCTGGGCTCTCGATTCTGTTCTATTGATCTATGTGTGTGTTTTTGTGCCAGTACCATACTGTCTCGATGATGACAGCTTTGTAATAGAGCTGGAAATTCGGAATTGTGATGCCGCGAGCTTTGCTTTTCTTTTTCAACATTCCTCTTGCTATTCGGGGTCTCTTCTACTTCCATACAAATTTTAGGATTATTTGTTTCATTTCTTTGAAAAAAGTGGTTGGTATTTTGATGGGGATTGCATTGAATGTGTAGATTGCTCTAGGTAGCACTGACATCTTCACAATGTTTGTTCTTCCAATCCATGAGCAAGGAACGTTTTTCCATTTCTTTGTGTCTTCTTCAATTTCGTTCATGAGTATTTTATAGTTTTCTGAGTACAGATCATTTGCCTCTTTGGTTAAATTTATTCCTGGGTATCTTATGGTTTTGGGTCCAATTGTAAATGGGATCGACTCCTTGATTTGTCTCTCTTCTGTCTTGTTGTTGGTGTATAGGAATGCCACTGATTTCTGTGCACTGATTTTATATCCTGCCACTTTACTGAATTCCTGTATGAGTTCTAGCACTTTTGGGGTGGAGTCTTTTGGGTTTTCCACCTACAGTATCATATCATCTGCAAAGAGTGAGAGTTTGACTTCCTCTTTGCCGATTTGGATGCCTTTGATTTCTTTTTGTTGTCTGATTGCTGTGGCTAGGACTTCAAATACTATGTTGAAGAGCAGTGGTGAGAGTGGACATCCCTGCCACATTCCTGACCTTAGGGGAAAAGCTCTCAGCTTTTCCCCATTGAGAATGATATTGGCTGTAGGTTTTTCATAGATGGCTTTTATGATATTGAGGTATGTACCCTCTATCCCTATACTCTGAAGAGTTTTGATCAAGAAAGCATGCTGTACTTTGTCAAATGCTTTTTCTGCATCTATGGAGAGGATCATAAGATTCTTGCTCTTTCTTTTGTTAATGTATTGTATCACGTTGATTGATTTGCGGATGTTGAACCAGCCTTGCAGCCCAGGGATAAATCCCACTTGGTCATGGTGAATAATCCTTTTAATGGACTGTTGGATCCTATTGGCTAGTAGTTTGGTGAGAATTTTTGCATCCCTTTTCATCAAGGATTTTGGTCTGTAATTCTCCTTTTTGATGGGGTCTTTGTCTGGTTTTGGGATTAAGGTAATCGTGGCCTCATAAAATGAGTTTGCAAGTTTTCCTTCCATTTCTATTTTTTGGAACAGTTTCAAGAGAATAGGTATTAATTCTTCTTGAAATGTCTGATAGAATTCCCCTGGGAAGCCATCTGGCCCTGGGCTTTTGTTTCTTGGGAGATTTTTGATGACTGCCTCGATTTTCTTAGTGGTTATAGGTCTGTTCAGGTTCGATTTTGGTAGTTGATACATCTCTAGGAATGCATCCATTTCTTCCAGGTTATCTAATTTGCTGTCATAGAGTTGCTCATAAGATGTTCTTATAATTGTTTGCATTTCTTTGGTGTTGGTTGTGATCTCTCCTCTTTCATTCATGATTTTGTTGATTTGGGTCATTTGTCTTTTCTTTTTGATAAGTCTGGCCAGGGGTTTATCCATCTTGTTAAATCTTTCAAAGAACCAGCTCCTACTTTCGTGGATCTGTTCTACTGCTCTTTAGGTTTCTAGTTCATTGATTTCTCCTCTGATCTTTATGATTTCTCTTCTCCTGCTGGGTTTTGGCTTTATTTGCTGTTCTTTCTCCAGCTCCTTTAGGTGTAGGGTTAGGTTGTGTATTTGAGACCTTTCTTGTTTCTTGAGAAAAGCTTGTATTGCTATATACTTTCCTCTCAGGACTGCCTTTATTGTATCCCAAAGATTTTGAACAGTTGTGTTTTCATTTTCTTTGGTTTCCATGAATTTTTTTAATTCTTCTTTAATTTCCTGGTTGACCCATTCATTCTTTAGTAGGATGCTCTTTAGCCTCCATGTATTTTAGTTCTTTTCGACTTTCCACTTGTGATTGTGTTCTAGTTTCAAAGCATTGTGGTCTGAAAATATTCAGGGAATAATCCCAATTTTTTGGTACTGTTTGAGACCTGATTTGTGACCTACGATGTGATCAATTCTGGAGAATGTTCCATGGGCACTAGAGAAGAATGTGTATTCTGTTGCTTTGGGATGGAATGTGCTGAATATGTCTGTGAAGTCCATTTGGTCCAGTGTGTCATTTAAAGTCTTTATTTCCTTGTTGATCTTTGGCTTAGATGATCTGTCCATTTCAGTCAGGGGGGTGTTAAATTCCCCCACTATTATTGTATTTTTGTCAATGTGTTTCTTTGCTTTTGTTATTAATTGCCTTATATAATTGGCTGCTCCCACGTTAGGGGTATAAATATTTACAATTGTTAGATCTTTTTGTTGGATAGACACTTTCAGTAGAATATAGTGTCCTTCTTCATCTCTTATTACAGTCTTTGTTTTAAAATCTAATTTGTCTGATATCAGGATTGCCACCCCCGTTTTCTTTTGGTGTCCATTAGCATGGTAAATGGTTTTCCATCCTCTCCCTTTCAATCTGTGGGTGTCTTTGGGTCTAAAATGAGTCTCTTGCAGACAGCATATTGATGGGTCTTGTTTTTTAATCCAATCTGATAGCCTGTGTCTTTTGATTGGGGCATTGAGCCCATTTACATGCAGGGTAACTATTGAAAGGTATGAATTTAGTGCCATTCTATTGCCTGTAAGGTGACTGTTAGTGTATATTGTCTGTGATCTTTTCTGATCTATGATGCTTTTAGGCTCTCTTTTTGCTTAGAGGACCTCTTTCAATATTTATTGTAGGGCTGGGTTGTGTTTGCAAATTCCTTTAGTTTTTGATTTTCCTGGAACCTTTTTATCTCTCCTTCTATTTTCCATTATAGCCTAGCTGGATATAGTATTCTTGGCTGCATATTTTTCTCGTGTAGTGCTCTGAAGCTATCATGCCATTCCTTTCTGGCCTGCCAGGTCTCTGTGGATAGGTCTGTTGCCAATCTAATGTTTCTATCATTGTCGGTTACATATCTCTTCTCCCGAGCTGCTTTCAGGATTTTCTCTTTGTCTCTGAGACTCGTAAATTTTGCTATTAGATGTCGGTGTGTTGACCTATTTTTATTGGTTTTGAAAGGGGTTCTCTGTGCCTCCTGGATTTTGATACCTGTTTCCTTCCCCACTTTAGGGAAGTTCTCTGCTATTATTTGTTCCAATATACCTTCTGCCCCTCTCTCTCTTTCTTCTTCTTCTGGGATCCCAATTATTCTAATGTTGTTTCATCTTATCGTATCACTTATCTCTCGAAATCTGCCCTCGTGATCCTGTAGTTGTTTCTCTCTCTTTTTCTCAGTCTCTGTATTTTCCATCATTTGGTCTTCTATATCGCTGATTCTCTCTTCTGCCTCATTTATCCTAGCAGTTAATGCCCCCATTTTTGATTGCACCTCATTAATAGCCTTTTTGATTTTGACTTGGTTAGATTTTAGTTACTTTATTTCTCCAGAAAGGGTTTCTCTAATAACTTTCACACTTTTTTCAAGCCCAGCTAGTATCTTTAAAGTCATGATTCTGAACTCTAGGTCCGACATCGTACTAATGTCCGTATTGAGTAGGTCCCTGGCAGACGGTACTACCTCTTGTTCTTTTTGCTGAGGTGATTTTTTTCATCTTGTCATTTTGTCCAGAGGAGAACAGATGAATGAGAGAACAGAATGCTAACAGTTTAACAACGTCTCCAGGAAATATACTCTATACAAATCAGAAAAGACCAGAAACCAGGGGATAAGAAAGGGAAAGAAAGAAGAGGAAAAATAAAGGAAAAAGAAAAAGATAAAAAGAAACAAAAAGAGAAGAAAAAAAAACAGAATATGATCAAATATGATCAGGCTAGTGCATAGATCAGTGCCGCACACTAGCTTTTGGGCATATTTTGGTCTGTTAGAAGAAAGTGCCTGCTAAAATTTTAAAGGAAGAAAGACATATATGTACAAAATAATGGTTGATACAATGAAAGGATGGCAGATGACTGTAAAGGTGAACATTATAAAAGATTTTATAAAAGGAATTGGGAAGATAAGAAGTTGTTTTTAAAAAGAAAGAAGAAGATTTAAAAAGAAAAAGAAAAAAGAAAAAAAAGAAAAAAAAGGGAAAGAATGCGATCAGGCAGGAGAATAGAACAAAGCCATACACTAATGATTTAGGGTATATTTTGATCTGTAGAAGAAACTGTATCTCAAAATTTTAAAGAGAGAACAACTTATATATATATGCCAAAAATAAGGGTAACTACAAAGAAGGGATAAAAATATGTCTCTAAAAATGAAAACTAAAAAATGTTTTTTTTAAAAAGGGATTGATAAGATTTTGTTTGAAAAAGGGAAAAAGAAAAATTAAAGAAAAACTGTTAAAAAATTAACTTTGAAAAACTAATGAATTATGGTAAAAAACACCATGAATTCTATGTGCAGTATTCCCCTAGTGCTGGACTTCTCCCGTTCTCCTTGATCGGTAAACTTGGTCTTGGCTTGCTGGCTGTTCGTGCTGATCTTCTGGGGGAGGGGCCTGTTGCCGTGGTTCCCAGATGTCTTTGCCGGAGGCTGAATTTCCTTGCTGTTGTGTGTCCGGGCTAAGCAAGCTGCTCGGGTTTGCTCTCAGGAGCTTTTGTTCCCTGCAACTCTGGGTACAGATTTGGAGAACGACAGTGAAAATGGTGGCCTCCCAATCTCCACCCGGAGGAGCCGAGAACCTGGGGCCCTGCTCCTCAGTGCGCCCCCAGAGAAAAGCAGTCACTCCCGTGTCCTCGGTCTCCAGCCGCACTCCGTGCTCACCCGGCCTGTGACTGAGCGTTGCTATCTCTGGCACCCGACCCCGTGTGGAGTCTCCAAACCCAGCAGATCCCTGCGGTGCGCTCCTGCACCACTCCTCCCGGGGGAGAAAGGGGAGTCTCCCCGGCTCTGCCGCTTGTTGGGTCCCTGCTGGAGGAGCAGTGGCCCGACTGGGCCGCAGATCACAGTTTATGGCCGCCCTGAGCTGA
This sequence comes from Eumetopias jubatus, assembly GCF_037043125.1. Lineage (NCBI taxonomy): Eukaryota > Metazoa > Chordata > Mammalia > Carnivora > Otariidae > Eumetopias > Eumetopias jubatus. Next base: position 88,203,815 of record NW_028274823.1, on the reverse strand, counting down.
GAGCCCGCGCCTCGGCTCCGTCTCTGCAGCCTGCTTCCCCGCTCTGATACCTGGGAGCTCTGCCGCACTTAGGCACCCCCGGTCTTTCTGTGACCCCAAGGGTCCTGAGACCACACTGTCCTGTGAGGGTTCCACCCCCCGCTTAGCCACTGCATCGACGTCCCTCCGCGGAGCCGACTTCTAGAAGGTCCGATTTTGTGCTCCGCGGCTCTAGCACTTGCCAGAAGTGGCCGGCGGATGCCCCCTCCCCCGCCGTCTATCCTCCCGAATATCGCCTCGGATTCACCTCTCCGCACGTCCCACCTTCCAGTAAGTGGTCGCTTCTCTGTTCAGAGAGTTGTTGCTACTCTCCTCTTTGATCTTCTGTTGAGTTCGTAGGTGTTCAGAATGGTTTGATCCCTATTCAGCTGAATTCCTGAGACCAGACGAAATCCAGGTCTCCTACTCCTCTGCCATCTTGCTCCACCCCTATTCCTGTTACTTTTAAAGATTAAGAAAGTGTGATTTAAGAAATGAAATAACATTCCCAAATCAATCTGATTATTTATAATCATCAGAGTGGAGATTTCAAGAAAAAAAATTTCCAATTTGTAACAACTGAAGTCACAATAAGACTGATGATATCAAACTAGTTTAAAATTGTGTTACTGACCTTGGTTCTGGTGCACTTTAGCCATTTATTACATATTGATCCTCTGTTGAAATGGAATGAAGAGTTCAGCTTTCCAGTGATCCATGGAGATAATGACTATGCACTTCGGGTCAAAAATAATCTTAGTATTAATACCTTATAGATGTACTAGTCAGTTGATTTCACATCACATTTTCACTTTGACTAGGAAGGATGAGGATTAAGTATTTTATCAGGAAGAACCATACTCTGACAATCCATCCCACAGTTTAGCTACTTGGGAGAGCTATGACAAGGGTATCATCTATAATTTTCAGTTTGGCCTTAGATTTGGTTAAAGCACACTTGGTTACAGCAGAAACAAAAGGACAGACTCCAGTACTATGGTTACAAAAAGTGTGGAGACAGAGCGGCAAAGGCAGTAGAGGTCCCCAGAACACATGGAACAGCAGTATATGAGATGACTACAAAGAGAAAGCATATCGGAGATAACCCATGATGTAAGCACCATGGGAAAAGTCACCTCTGGTAAATGTACAGGCTGAGCAAGTGATATCATGACGGCAAGTGTAAGTGGCAAGAGTCTGAGCTTCCTTCAAACAGGAACCCACCTCAACTTCCTTTCTTGAGCAAGTCTGACTGTCTCTTTCCCTATGAAAATATCTCCCATGAGGGTAGGGTCCTTACCATATTGTTCAAAGTTACATCGTGGGCTTTTAGCACAGTGGGACAGAGCAAGCACTCGTGGTTTTATTGAATGAATATTTGATTGGTGGGATGAATGAGAAAGGCAGTAGAAATACAATGTGAGAATGAGAATATCTCAAACCTCAAAAATTAGTTCTATAGGCCGAGAAAAAGAATGGCGTTTAGAAGTCATTTTGAGTCAGTGATTTTCATTTTGCAGGTATTAAAAACAGAATATTAGGACAATTCAGACTCTAGTTTTATTTTGTATTCTCGAGAGTTTTGTGTTTTTGTGTGTGTGATATGTAGTAGAGGTTTTGAGAGACAAATGTCTCCAGTTTTAAAAGAATGCCCTACTTCAGTTATAGTTAATTAGCTTGCCATTTAATTCCCATATGAAAAATTGATTTTTTATTCGTAAATACTACAGATTCTCACTAAAACAATTCCATCATAATCACATTTAAGTTTGTGTAGTTGTAATTGCTAGTGTAATTATGGTTATTTTGGTTTTTATAATTTAATTAGATCATAAAGTTTACTTCTTCAAAATGTAGTATAAAAAAGGCCACATTTTTAAAAGTTGTAACTATTTTTAAACTTATTTTACTTAAGTAGAAATTACCCCATTGTAACTAAAATCAATCACTTATATGTAAAATCACCTGAGCATAAGAGGTTTCTAGCAGGTCAGTGATGTCATTCAACAAACTGACAAATATTTGTCTTTGCCTCATATGCTAATGCATGTATGAAAACTATTTCCCTATATAGTGTTAAGTACTCTATACCAGAAATCAGCAAATTTCAACCTTTAAGACAACTGTTTTTCTAAATAAGCATTTTGAGGGCCCTCTGTTTTTTTGTAAGTAAATCATTTTGACCAAACCAAAGCCTTGGCCATTTATTTACCTATTGTCTATAGCTGCTTTCATGTTTCAACAGCAGATCTGAGTAGTGGTGATAGAGACTTTGACCAGCAAAACCTTAAGGATGGATTATTTAGCACTTTACAGAATAAATGTTTGCTGATCCCTGCTTAAAACAGTGGGGAAATAGGAAAAATATGACTTCTCCTTGCAAAGCTTCCTTTGATAAAATAAAGAGTAATGCTTTTCAGATCAATTGTTTTTAGAGATTAAAAGCTTTTAACATTACTTTCCTGGAAAGTCAGTGCATCATTGTACCATGCTTAGAACTGAGTTTCTTTTTTTCTTTTTTTTTAGATTTTATTTATTTATTTGAGAGAGAGAGAATGAGAGAGAGAGAGCACATGAGAGGGGGGAGGGTCCGAGGGAGAAGCAGACTCCCCGCCGAGCGGGGAGCCCGAAGCGGGACTCGATCCCAGGACCCCGGGACCATGACCTGAGCCGAAGGCAGTCGCCTAACCGACTGAGCCACCCAGTCGCCCTAGAACTGAGTTTCTAAACTAGCAGTTTACTGTTTACCAGTGTATTAGGAAGACTCAGCAGTTAAGGCAAATTAAGATGGCCACAAATTCTCTGACACCCCTTCCTTTGAGAGAGATCTCTCTCTACGAAGAATTTGTGATCAATTTCATAATAAATTATGGAAGAAGTGACTCTGTGGCAGTTTCTGGACGTAGGCCTTAAGAGATGGCAGCTTTTCCTTCTAGTCTTGATTTTTACTCCTGAGGCCCTAAACTATGATGTAAGAATGACTACCCCAAGACTGTCCTTCCGGGAGAAACTTGTGCCACCTGGAAAGGCCCGGGAGGATGAGATGCAGTGTGAAGGGACAGACAGACAGACAGCTAAGAGCAGTGAGACACCAGATTTGTAAGTGGAGAGGATCCCCTACCCCTGTCTTTCTACCTGCTGCAGCAAGGATCAGAATACCACCCAGTCAAGCCCTTTCCAAATTCCTAACACACCAAATTTTGAGTAAATTCAAACAGTTGTTTTAAGGCATGAAATGTTAGGGGTAGTTTGTTATGTGGCAACATACAACAAAATCGGGTTTCATTTATAATCTGTTATTGCTGTATCTGAAACCTGGAAACACAAAATTCCTGAAGGAAAGGAGCAAATAGTCAGTAGCAGGTCATGCTTCCCACTCCACAACTTTCACCACAGTCTCTGCACCTAAGGAACGGGAGCTTGTCTTGCTGACTCAGGTATCTGCCGGTGCGGATTGCCAACGGATGTCTGCCAGTTAGAGGGACAGATTACAGTTCTTCCTGAACACGCAGTCGGGTGAGCCTGTCAAATCTACTTCCTTGGCAAGCATATTGCTTTGTTAAACATAAGAAAAGGTTAAAGCTTTTGTGTCTTGCACTGTTAGAGGACCAGACTTCATTTCTTGTTCATGGTGGGTGTGCAGGGGAATCGAGAGAACCCGAATGTGGTCACTGAGAGACCAAAAGTTCACTAATTCATACTCCCTGTAAATCATAATATCATGTCTACTTCTTAGAGGACTGTCAGGGTATTTTCTATTTTAAATGTCTAAATTCCAATCAGACCTCTTTCTAATATCTCAGATTTCATGTAGAATGCCATTTAAAAGTCCTCATCTCTTTCATTCTTAGTATTTAACTAAATGGTAACCAATAAAGAGAATGCCCATTTATACCTAAAGAAATGTCCCAGGTCCCTCCTTTAAAGGTCCTTTATGCAAATACAATCATAGTTGGAGTTACTGGGATTTAGAGCCTCAACATAGAAATTTGGAGGGAGACAGAATTCAGCCCACAACAATAAGTGTACGTACTTACTCATTTTGTAACACTCCATAGTGCTTGTAATACCTTAGAACACAAAATAGATTTTACTACTTCACACTGGTAAGTTTCAGAGAGTTTTAGGATCTTTGTGTCAACTTCATATAAAATTTGTCTCCTGCCTTACTCCCAGAAGTCACTTCTCAGAGGCCACATTTGTACTGCCTTTAGGAGCACGCTCATTTTTCTCACATGAATGGCAATCTGGAAAGTCAGATATTGAGTTCTCTTAAAAAATGTAAATCAAGTGTAAGTAGTATCTTGATGTGTGGTTTCAAAAATTTTCTCTGAAAATTTTTCATTTGCATTTGTCTTGTAGGTGTCATAGTACTTGTCTAGGAATAGGAGCTGCTAGGCTAGACAAAAGTCAGTTTTTTAGTTTAATAACTATGAAGATATTTTGCACCATTCCAAGTATATTAACTTGCTAGCTAATGGACATATAACAACTACACAGTTACAGGTAGGCATTTTCAATATAAGCTTATTAAGTTCCTCTGCTTATATTTTGATGACATGTGCTTTGGTTTCAATTCCTCAGAATCTAAGGGAATTATCTGCATTTAGTTTTCAGGTAATTTGGCTAATTGACTTCCTCAGCTTAGTATGTAAATATAAGAATTGATATAGTGAAAAAAATTACTGAATAAGGATTAGATAAGTATATGTTATCAAATGCCAGAAATGACATCTGATATTTATAATGCAATAAAATTATATTGGAGTATATTTCAAAACATTGTAGCATATAGTATATAATATATGAAAAAATATATGATGTTTGTATGAAACATCATTCAGAAAATATATGTGTTGTACATATTAATGAAAGATAAAATAATAGCCATTTACATTCATTATTAAAGATTGAAGAGATAAGAATTTTTATTTTAATTAATACATACAAAATAAAATTGTAATAATTTAGATGTTTCAAATTCCTTTGCAATATAGCTTTTTTCTCACTTATAAGTCAGGTACAATACTTATAAAATCAGGTGAAGTCACCTACAATTCATGGCCAAAACCAAATACGTATCATGAAGATTCTAAAACTAGACACTTTATGTTTTTTTATGCACATCATCTATGCTCACTTTCACAATTTTTATCAAGAAACCGAATGTAAGATACATACATCACATACGTATCATAGTTAAGAATGGTATTGCTGGATACCATGCTCGCATGACACATGTATGTGGTTGACTACACAATGACTGAACGTGGGAAATTCTGCTTTCAATTCCTGGCACTTTGAGGAGGAGGGGAATTAAAGGGTGGGGAAATAAACTTAAGCAATGTGACATTAAATTACATCCTAAAGTCATTCCGATATGCTACTATTGAAAGAATGTTTTTTTCCTATCATGGCTGGCCATTTGGGAAATGAGAGATGATACATACTAGATCTACCCAGTAATGTAAGTAAATTCTAAAAATAAAACAAAATTCTGAAAAGCAAGTGGTTATTATGAGGTATAAGTAAGAAGAGAAAATAGCATAAAATGTCAATGGATTTTGAGGTTTTTATAAAAAGCCATCAAGCAGTGGGTGTTCAATGTATTCCTGCCATTTGTGCTTATATTGATTAATTATAAGATAAGTAAAATGTGAGCATTTTAAATACAGAAAGGAAAATGCTGTTAACCTTCTGCAGACTGAACTTTATAAAGTTGTTGTAATGTGCAGATATTGCTGAAATTAAAAGACAGGATGTGTACTTTATATATCTTTTTTAAAGAGACAAGGATTCCAGTCTGATCCAAATTCATTTTATGACTTGGGAACGAGTTTGAGTTGCTTGTATGGACATACTAGCCTAGTGATAAAGAACCATGGGTGGGCGCACAGTGGCACTTCCCAAGAGAAATAAGAGGTTATTGTACAAAAAGAGTAAAAGCATCTTGGGGCGCCTCGGTGGCTCAGTTGGTTTAACATCCGACTCTTGATTTTGGCTCAGATCATGATACGGTGTCGTGAGATCGAGTCCCACATCTGGCTCCATGCTCAGCCTCAGCGTGGAGTTTCCTGGAGGTTCCCTCTCCTTCTTCCCTTCTCCCCTCTCATGCTTGCTCCCTCTCTCTCAAATAATAATAATTTAAGAAGAATAAAAGAATTTAATGCAGTTCTGTTTTCTAAAGTGAGCCATTCCAAGACTCTCTTTATGGGTAATATTAAATGTCCAATCTGTATCATTTTATATTGCAACAAACCAAGCATCTTCTTAAAATATATACCTTACACTTCCCTGCTTCTATCATTATCTTGTTAAAACGTGCATTTGTCATTATAAACAAGGACCAAAAAAAGAAGGATTATATACAGAAAATAACATTTGGGACAGCGGTATAAAGAATCAAACAAAATGCCAAGATGCGAATCAAAATACTGAAGAAAAACTACACAGATATTCTGAAGCAACTGAAAGGAATTGGAGGGGGATGTTTTAAGATGGTGGCAAGAGTATCTACAGGGGAAGTACAGGGGAAAATATTTATACTAGGCCCTACCTCATTCAAACTGAGTAATTAAAGATAGAGAGTCTCCTTGTGACACATGGTTATCAGTCCTTAGCAATAAATATGCCTTTTTAATTTTATTTTAAGATTTCTATTATTCATTTGAGAGAGAGAGATTGAGAGCATGAGCAGCGGGGAGGGTCAGAGAGAAGGAGAAACAGACTCCTCAATGAGCAGGGAGTCCCAAGCAGGGCCAGATCCCAGGACCCTGGAATCACGACCTGAGCCAGAGGCAGAATTTTAACCAACTAAGCCCCCCAGCCACACCTAAATATGCCATTTTAAATTTATTTATTTGAGAGAGAGAGAGCACGTGTGAGTGGGAAGAAAGGCAGAGGGAGAGGGAGAGGAGAGTCTCCAGCAGATGCCCTGCCGACTGTGATACCCGACCTGGGGATTGATCTCATGACCCTGAGATAATGACCTGAGCCAAAATCAAGACTTGGATGCCTGACTGACTGGGCCACCCAGGCGCCCCAATAAATATGCCTTCACTGGTCAAGGTAATTTTTAGATGACATATAATCAAATAGTTGAAAAATACATTATTTCTTTTTTTTGTTTTGTTTTTATTTTTTATCTATTTTTTCTCTTTAAATTTTTTATTGTTATGTTAATCACCATCCATACATCATTATTTTTTGATGTAATGTTCCATGATTCATTGTTTGTGCATAATACCCAGTGCTCCATGCAGAAGGTGCCCTCCTTAATACCCATCACCAGGCTAGCCCATCCCCCACCCTCCTCCCTTCTAGAACCCTCAGTTTGTTTCTCAGAGTCCATAGTCTCTCATGGTTTGTCTCCCCCTCCGACTTACTCACCTTCATTCTTCCCCTCCTGCTATCTTTTCATTGTTTTTTTTCTTATCATTTATTGCATTATTTGATTCAGAGGTACAGATCTGTGATTCAACAGTCTTGCACAATTCACAGTGCTCACCATAGCACATACCCTCGCCAATGTCTATCACCCAGCCACCCCATCCCTCCCACCCCCCACCACTCCAGCAACATTCAGTTTGTGTCCTGAGATTAAGAATTCCTCATATCAGTGAGGTCATATGATACATGTCTTTCTCTGATTGACTTATTTCACTCAGCCTAACACCCTCCAGTTCCATCCACATCATTGCAAATGGCAAGATCTCATTCCTTTTGATGGCTGCATAATATTCCGTTGTGTATATATACCACCTCTTCTTTATCCATTCATCTGTCGATGGACATCTTGGCTCTTTCCACAGTTTGGCTATTGTGGACATTGCTGTTATAAACATTGGGGTGCATGTACCCATTTGGATCCCTACATTTGTATCTTTGTGGTAAATACACAGTATTGTAATTGCTGGATTGTATGGTAGCTCTATTTCCAACTTTTTGAGGACCCTCCATAATGTTTTCCACAGTGATTGCACCCCCTTGCATTCCCACCAAGAGTGTAGGAGGGTTCCCCTTTCTCCACATCCCTGCCAACATCTGCCGTTCCCTGACTTGTTAATTTTAGCCATTCTGACGGGTGTGAGGTGGTATATCATTGAGGTTTTGATTTGGATTTCCCTGATGCCGAGCGATGTTGAGCACTTTTTCATATGTCTGTTGTCCATTTGGAAATTTTCTTTGGAAAAATGTCTGTTCATGTCTTCTGCCCCTTTCTTGATTGGATTATTTGTTCTTTGGGTGTTGAGTTTGATAAGTTCTTTATAGATTTTGGATACAAGCCCTTTATCAGATATGTCGTTTGCAAATATTTTCTACCATTCTGTCGGTTGACTTTTGGTTTTGTGGACTATTTCTTTTGTTGTGCAAGAGCTTTTTATCTTGATGAAATCCCAATAGTTCATTTTTGCCCTTGCTTCCCTTGCCTTTGGCGATGTTTCTAGGAAGAAGTTGCTGCGGCTGAGGTTGAAGAGGTTGCTGCCTGTGTTCTCCTTTAGGATTTGGATGGACTGCTGTCTCACGTTTAGGTCTTTCAACCATTTGGAGTCTATTTTTGTGTGTGGTGTAAGGAAATGGTCCAGTTTCATTCTTCTGCATGTGGCTGTCCAATTTTCCCAACACCATTTATTGAAGAGACTGTCTTTTTGCCATTGGATATTCTTGCCTGCTTTGTCAAAGATGAGTTGACCATAGAGTTGAAGGTCCATTTCTGGGCTCTCGATTCTGTTCCATTGATCTATGTGTCTGTTTTCGTGCCAGTACCATACTGTCTTGATGATGACAGCTTTGTAATAGAGCTGGAAGTCCGGAACCGTGATACCGCCAGCTTTGCTTTTCTTTGTGAACATTCCTCTGGCTATTCGGGGTCTCTTCTGGTTCCATACAAATTTGAGGATTATTTGTTCCATTTCTTTGAAAAAAGAGTGTGGTATTTTGATGGGAATTGCATTGAATGTGTAGATTGCTCTAGGTAACATTGACATCTTCACAATGTTTGTTCTTCCAATCCATGAGCATGGAAAGTTTTTCCATCTTTGTGTCTTCCTCCATTTCTTTCATGAGTATTTTATAGTTATTTGAGTACAGATCCTTTGCCTCTTTGGTTAGATTTATTCCTAGGTATCTTATGGTTTTGGGTGCAATTGTAAATGGGATCGACTCCTTAATTTCTCTCTCTTCTGTCTTGTTGTTAGTGTATAGGAATGCCACTGATTTCTGTGCATTGATTTTATATCGTGCCACTTGACTGAATTCCTGTATGAGTTCTAGCAGTGTTGGGGTGGAGTCTTTTGGGTTTTCCACATAAAATGTCATATCATTTGCAAAGAGTGAGAGTTTGATTTCCTCTTTGCTGATTTCGATGCATTTGATTTCTTTCTGTTGTCTAATGGCTGCGGCTAGGACTTCTAATACTATGTTGAAGAGCAGTGGTGAGAGTGGACATCCCTGCCGCGTTCCTGAACATAGGGGGAAAGGTCTCAGCTTTTCCCCATTGAGAATGATATTGGCTGTAGGTTTTTCACAGATGGCTTTTATGATATTGAGGTATGTCAATATTGCTATACTCTGAAGAGTTTTGATCAAGAAAGGATGCTGTACTTTGCCAAATGCTTTTTCTGCATCTATGGAGAGGATCCTTTGATTCTTGTTCTTTCTTTTGTTAATGTATTTCTAATGTTAATGTATTGTATCATGCTGATTGATTTGTGGATGTTGAACCAACCTTGCAGCTCAGGGATAAATCCCACTTGGTCATGGTTGAATAATCCTTTTAATGTACTGTTGGATCCTATTGGCTAGTATTTTGGTGAGAATTTTTGCATCCCTGTTCATCAAGGATATTGGTCTGTAATTCTCCTTTTGGATGGGGTCTTTGTCTGGTTTGGGGATCAAGGTAATGGTGGCCTCATAAAATGAGTTTGCAAGTTTTCCTTCCATTTCTATTTTTTGGAACACTTTCGGGAGAATAGGTATTAATTCTTCTTTGAATGTTTGGTAGAATTCTCCTAGGAAGCCGTCTGGCCCTGAGCTTTTGTTTCTTGGGAGATTTTTGATGACTGTTTCAATTTCCTTAGTGGTTATAGGTCTGTTCAGGTTTTCTATTTCTTCCTGGTTCAATTTTGGTAGTTGATACATCTCTAGGAATGCATCCATTTCTTCCAGGTTATCTAATTTGCTGGCATAGTGTTGCTCATAATATGTTCTTATAATTGTTTGCATTTCTTTGGTGTTGATTGTGATCTCTCCTCTTTCATTCATGATTTTGTTGATTTGGGTCCATTTCCTTTTTGATCAGTCTGGCCAGGGGTTTATCCATCTTGTTAATTCTTTCAAAGAACCAGCTCCTAGTTTCGTTGATCTGTTCTACTGTTCTTTTGGTTTCTAGTTCATTGATTTTTGCTCTGATCTTTATTATTTCTCTTCTCCTGCTGGTTTTAGGCTTTATTTGCTCTTTTTGCTCTAGCTCCTTTAGGTGTAGGGTTAGGTTTTGTATTTGAGACCTTTCTTGTTTCTTGAGAAATGCTTGTATTGCTATATACTTTCCTCTTAGGACTGCCTTTGCTGCATCCCAAAGATTTTGAACAGTTGTGTTTTCATTTTCATTGGTTTCCATGAATTTTTTAAATTCTTCTTTAATTTCCTTGTTGACCCATTCATTCTTTGGTAGGATGCTGTTTAGTCTCCATGGATATGAGTTCTTTCTGACTTTCCTCTTGTGATTGAGTTTTAGTTTCAAAGCATTGTGGTCTGAAAATATGCAGGGAATAATAGCAATCTTTGGTACTGGTTGAGACCTGATTTGTGACCTACAATGTGATCTATTCTGGAGAATGTTCCATGGGCACTAGAGAAGAATGTGTATTCCATTGATTCGGGATGGAATGTTCTGAATATGTCTGTGAAGTCCATTTGGTCCAGGGTGTCATGTAAAGTCCTTATATCCTTGTTGATCTTTTGCTTAGATGATCGGTCCATTTCAGTCAGGGAGGTGTTAAAGTCCCCCACTATTATTATATTGTTGTCAATGTGTTTCTTTGCTTTTGTTATTAATTGCCTTGTATAATTGGCTGCTCCCCTGTTAGGGGCATAGATATTTACAATTGTTAGATCTTCTTGTTGGATAGGCCCTTTAAGTAGGATATAGTGTCCTTCCTCAGCTCTTATTACAGTCTTTGTTTTAAAATCTAATTTGTCTGATATAAGGATCGCCACCCCAGCTTTCTTTTGGTGTCCATTAGCATGGTAAATGGTTTTCCACCCCTTCACTTTCAATGTACGGTGTCTTTGGGTCTAAAATGAGTCTCTTGTAGACTCAAGATGGGTGTTATTTTTTCATTCAATATGAGCCTGCATCTTTTGATTGGGGTATTTAGCCCATTTACATTCAGGGTAACTATTGAAAGATATGAATTTAGTGCCATTGTATTGTCTGTAAGGTGACTGTTACTGTATATTGTTTGTGTTCCTTTCTGATCTATGCTTCTTTTAGGCTCTCTCTTTGCTTAGAGGACCCCTTTCAATATTTCTTGGAGGGCTGGTTTCGTGTTTGCAAATTCCTTTAGTTTTTGTTTGTCCTGGAAGCTTTTTATCTCTCCTTCTATTTTCAATGACAGCCTAGCTGGATATAGTATTCTTGGCTGCATATTTTTGTCGTTTAGTGCTCTGAAGATACCATGCCAGTCTTTTCTGGCCTTCCAGGTCTCTGTGGATACGTCTGTTGCCAATCTAATGTTTCTACCAGTATAGGTTACATATCTCTTCTCCTGAGTGGCTTTCAAGATTTTCTCTTTGTCTCTGAAACTCGTAAGTTTTACTATTAGATGTTAGGCTGTTGACCTATTTTTATTGATTTTGAGAGGGGTTCTCTGTGCCTCCTGGATTGTGATGCCTGTTTCCTTCCCCACATTAGGGAAGTTCTCTGCTATAATTTGTTCCAATATACCTTCTGCCCCCCTCTCTCTTTCTTCTTCTTCTGGGATCCCAATTATTCTAATGTTGTTTCGTCTTATCGTATCGCTTATCTCTCGCATTGTGCCCTCGTGATCCTGTAGTTGTTTCTCTCTCTTTTTCTCAGCTTCTTTATTTTCCATCATTTAGTCCTTTATATCACTGATTCTCTCTTCTGCCTCATTTATCCTAGCAGTTAGTGCCCCCATTTTTGATTGCACCTCATGAATAGCCTTTTTGATTTCGGCTTGGTTAAATTTTAGTCTTTTATTTTTCCAGGAAAGGTTTCTCTAATAATTTCCATGCTTTTTTCAAGCCCAGCTAGTATCTTTAAAATCACGATTCTGAAAACTCTAGGTCCGACATCGTACTAATGTCCATATTGAGTAGGTCCCTAGCAGACGGTACTACCTGTTGTTCTTTTTGCTGAGGTGATTTTTTTTCGTCTTGTCATTTTGTCCAGAGGAGAATAGATGAATGAGAGAACAAAATACTAAGAGGTTAGCAACGTCCCCAGAAAATATACTCTAAACAAATCAGAAAAGACCTGAAACCAGGGGAAATGAAAGGAAAGAAAGCAAAAAGAAAGAGAGAGAAAAAAAAGATGACAAAAAACAAAAAGAGAACAAAACAAGAAAAACCCGAATATGATCAAATATGATCAGGCTAGTGCATAGATCAGTGCCACACACTAGAACTTGGTTGTATTTTGGTCAGTTAGAAGAAAGTGCCTCCTAAAATTTTAAAGAAAGACTTACATATGTACAAAATAAGGGTTGATAACAATGAAGGGATGGAATATGACTGTAAAGATGAAAAGTATAAAAAATTTTTTAAATAGGAATTGATAAGATGCTTGTAAAAAGGAAGAAGGGGATTAAAAAAAAGAAAGAAAAAAACAGGGGAGAGAATGTGATGAGGAAGGAGACTACAACAAAACCATACACTAGAGATTTAGGGTATATTTGATATGTTAGAAGGAACTGTAGCTCAAAATTTTAAAGAGAGATCAAATTATATATATATATATATGCCAATAATAAGGGTAACTACTATGAAGGGATAGAATATGACTGCAAAAATGAAAAATGATTTTTTTAAAAGGGATTGATAAGATGTTGGTTGAAAAAGGGAAAAAGAAAAATTAAAAAAAAAAGTTAAAAATTAACTTTGAAAGATTATGAATTATGGTAAAGAAGCCATGAATTCTATGTGCAGTATTCCCCTAGCGCTGGAGTTCTCCCGTTCTCCTTGATCGGTAAACTTGGTCTTGGCTTGCTGGCTGTTCGTGCTGATCTTCTGGGGGAGGGGCCTGTTGCTGTGGTTTCCAAATGTCTTTGCCGGAGGCGGAATTGCCCCGCCCTTGTCGGTCCGGGCTAAGTAATCCGCTCGGGTTTGCTCTCAGGAGATTTTATTCCCTGCAAGCTTTCCGTTCAGCTTTGGAGGACAAGAATGAAAATGGCGACTGAGAACTCGGGGCCCCGCTCCTCAGTGCACCCCCAGAGAAAAGCAGTCCCTCCCGTGTCCCCGGTCTCCAGCCGCACTTCGTGCTCACCCGGCCTGTGACCGAGCATTTCTATCTCTGGCACCCGACCCCGTGTGGAGTCTCCAAACCCAGCAGATCCCTGCGGTGAGCTCCTGCGCCGCTCCTCCCGGGGGAGGGAGGGGAGTCTCCCCGGTTCTGCCGCTTGTTGGGTCCCTGCTGGAGGAGCAGTGGCCCGACTGGGCCGCGGATCACAGTTTATGGCCACCCCGAGCTGAGAGCCCGCGCCTCGGCTCCGTCTCTGCAGCCGGCTTCCCCGCTCCGATCCCTGGGAGCTCTGCCGCACTCAGGCACCCCCGGTCTTTCTGTGACCCCGAGGGTCCTGAGACCACACTGTCCCGCGAGGGTTCCACCCCCCGCTTAGCCACTGCATCGACGTCCCTCCGCGGAGCCGACTTCTCAAAGTCCGATTTTGTGCTCCGCGGCTCTAGCACTTGCCAGAAGCGGCCGACGGAGGCCCCTCCCCCGCCGTCTATCCTCCCGAATATCGCCTCGGATTCACTTCTCCGCACGTCCTACCTTCCAGTAAGTGGTCGCTTCTCTGTTCAGAGAGTTGTTGCTACTCTCCTCTTCGGTCTCCTGTTGAGTTCGTAGGTGTTCAGAATGGTTTGATCCCTATTCAGCTGAATTCCTGAGACTAGATGTAATCCAGGTCTCCTACTCCTCCGCCATCTTTTTCGCCCGCCCAAAATATATTATTTCTATAACCGATGAAATTATGGCCGAAATGAGGGGGAATTTCTAAAAAAATCAAAATCTGTACATAAATTTGTATTAAATTGTTTATTTATATTAGATTTTGATTTTCAAGTCACTAACTGGAATACACAAGTAGTGGTTGCAGTATAGGTTCGTAGGTCATATGCTGAGAAATACATTATGTTTTTTTTTATTTTATTATGTTATGTTAACCAGTATACATTACATCATTAGTTTTTGATGTAGTGTTTCATGATTCATTGTTTGCGTATAACACCCCATGCTCCATTCAGTACATGCCCTCTTTAATAGCCATCACCAGGGGGCGCCTGGGTGGCTCAGTTGTTTAAGCGACTGACTTTGGCTCAGGTCATGATCCTGGGAGTCCGGGATTGAGTCCCGCATTGGGCTCCCTGCTCAGCGGGCAGTCTGCTTCTCCCTCTCCCGCTCCCCCCCCTTTTGCTCTCTCTCTCTCTCAAATAAATAAAATCTTAAAAAAAAATACCCATCACCAGGCTAACCCATCTCCCCACCCCCTACCCTCTAGAACCCTCAATTTGTTTCTCAGAGTCCATAGTCTCTCATGGTTCAGATGATTTTATTCATTTTGCACTTTAGTTTTTATGTCCCACATATAATGAAATCTCAAAGAACACAGAAGAATGTAGTTCATGGCCTGATGATTTGGAGTTTGAAATATATTACCGCTTACTTCTTTTTCCACCACTGTTCTGCCTTTCTGAATTTCATAATTGATATAAGGCATAAAAAATGCTTAATGCAGTGCTTGTCACATAGTAAACACTTTTTAAATAATCACACTCATTAAGTCTATTCATTTAAGTAATTCTTCTCTCCTCTTCTTCAAACACCCAGATCTTCCTACTCTGATACTGAAGACTGAGCCTCCATTCTACAGATAGCCTTCTCATCTCAAAGCATAGGTAGTTGACATTAGCATTTGTAAGTAAGAGTTATGCTCCTGGGATGATGTCTCAGAATAACACTCTTTTAACTAAAACAGCAAAACAAAACCACCACCACTAACAAAAAAATATATAGAATCCATTAAATGGTATGTGAAGAAGTAAAATGGAAAACCTGGAAATCCACATACTCAGAGTGGTCTATTAAAATCAAGGAAGTGCAAATCCTGCTTTGAAACAAGAATGGAAATCATTTAGTCTATCAAAACTCTATAGTGCAAAACTTCAACAAACGCAAGGCAGGGTATCCAAGATAAGTTCAATCTACCCCCAGCCATCCAAGGAAAACAGCCAGTGTAACTGCCAGGAAGACTTGGGCTTGAGAAAACCAACTCCATTTCCAGTTAAGTGTGTGTCATTGCCACCAAAATCCTTACAAATTATGTTGGGTGTTGGAAAAGAAGGAACATGAGCTGTGTATCTTGTACATCAGTTAACTGGTTCTTGCGTAGCATCATTTCTTTTTGAATCTTTATAATTGTACTCCCCCACTTTGAGGTTCTCACACTTACGCATCTCCTTGCCATCAAGGTAGTGGTGGCAGCAGCTCCCCACGGTCCTGTAGTCACTGATGGGCTACAGGACACCCAGGAGCTGGGTGGCCACAGCCTCCAGAGCAGGTGGCTACCATTATGGGGACTGGCCCCTTGTTACCTTCTTAAACATTTGAAGACAAATGGAAGAACAACCTGAGAGATTAACAGATAACAAGCTGGTTTTAAAAATTAATGAAGTCCGGGGCGCCTGGGTGGCTCAATCATTGAGTGTCTGTCTTTGGCTCAGGTCATGATCCCAGGGTCCTGGAATCAAGCTCCGCATTGGGCTCCCTGCTCAGCGGGGAGTCTGCTTCTCTCTTTCCCACTCCCCCTGCTTGTGTTCCCTCTCTTGCTGTGTCTCTTGAATATTTATTTATTCAAATAAATAATAAAATCTTTAAAAAATAAAAAAATTGATGAAGTCCAAAATATACAATTTCACAACATGAAGTTTGTGATTCTTATTGGACAAACAGAAAATATGAACGGCAAAATAGGAAAATGAGACCTACAACAGAGATAGATGGATAGAGAAAGAGAGAGAGAATAGTTGAATATAGTTGCCACTATACATTAGAAACTGTCTTTTCTATTTTATGACATGACACACATTAATATTATTCAGAGCAATAATACTGTTAGTGATAATAAGGGTACGGTCTTCTAATTCATCTAGATCTAATAACAAATAGCACAAACTTAACTCCTCCATGTTACATATGTAAACAAGCAGTATCATTTTATAATCATGAGGAACTCTGCCACCATCTATATTCTTTAATAATCTAACAGATATTTACAAGACCGGTGTTCTAACCCCTGAGCTATGGAGCCAACCACTAAGAGATATTTAAACAAATATACATTACCACCAATTTTTTAATTTGAGCCCAATTATTTTGAAGGAATCATACTTAGCAAGTTAATTCTTACTTCTAAGGTGAAGTGACAGCATTTGAATACATACTTGGAAAAAGAGATATAGCAAATAATCAAGCATGTTAGGTAAAGCCTGGATAAATTAATAGGTAGGTATTGCTTCGTGTAGATAAAGAAGAAAGAAAACTAACCATGTTCTTTGAAATTTATTACAAGATACACAATTAATCAAGTACTAACTATTTATTAATGTGCTTCGGGGCATGAAATGCTTACTCTGGGGAATATGGAAGTATGGGAAATTGAACTTACTTTTAATGATTTTGAATTATGAGTACCATGTCTTATTAATAAACACAGTGAAAAAGAAAAAAAATTAAAGATTGTTTATAAATAAATTACATGATTTATGACCAAATGAGATGCAAGCATTATCTATTACAGTCCATTGGGTCTTCATTCCCTTTTCTCTCTAACAGTATGGGACAACTGCCCCCACCTTTCTCTCACTGAAGTTGCCCTGGTCCCCCCTAATTAAAGCTGGATGCTTTCCCCTATCAAAATAAATGTCTCCTGTTGCTCTTCACATCCCTGTTAACCAAATCCATCTCATAATTTGATAGCATTATAAAGCCTCTGTAAATCTCAGCATTTTTAAAATAAATGTTAAGTAAAATATTTTACTTATTACACTGATCTTATACTTTTAATAAGCTTTAATGAGGCATGATTTTCCTACCTGTATAGTTCAGTTGGTCTCAGCAAATGTATGTATTCTTGTAATGTCCTCCACAATCAAAATATAGAGTATGTCCATTACTCTAAAAAGTTTTCTCCTATCTCTTGAGGTCAATCTGTGCTTCCAGATCCAGGCCTTAAGGAACCATTGAATTACTTTCTCTCACTGAGGATAAGTTTTTTCATTTCTAGAATTTCAAATAAATGAAATACTAGAAATATTCTCATTCATTCTTAGCCTCTTTTACTTTTTAATGGTATTGAATGTATCAATAGTTCATTCTTTTTATTGCTGAATAATATTCCAGTATATGGATATTGCCAACTGTGTAGTCTTTTAAATTTCAGTGCTTTTTTAAAGTGGCCTCCATGCCCAGCATGGAGCTCGAACTCACAGCCCTGAGGTCAAGCGTCAGATGCTCTGCTGACCGTGCCAGCCAGGTGCCCCTTAAGTTTTAGTACTTTTATAGTGGTTTCTCATCAATTTTAATTTACATTTCCCTGACTAATATGATGCTGAAGATTTTTTCATATGATTGAGAGCATTCAAATATCTTCTTTCTTTTTTTAAAGATTTATTAATTTTAGAGAGAGAGAGAGAACAAGAGCATGAGTGGGAGGGGCAGAGGGAGAGGAAGAGAGCATCTCCAGCAGACTTCACACTGACTATAGAGCCGAGGTGGGGCTTGATCCCACAATGCTGCGACCACACCCCGAACCAAAACCAAGAGTTAGACACGTAACCAACTGCACCACCAGGTGCCCCCTACTCTTGTCTTTCATAAGATATTTTCTGAAATAAAGGCTGTTTGCCTTTATTATTGAAGCATAATTACTCTTTATATATTCTATCTAGATGCATGTCTTCTGGCAGATATAAATCTTGCAAATATTTTCTCTCAGTCTATACCATGCCTTTCATTTTCTTGATTGTGTTCTTTGGAGACCTGAAGCTTTTTTAATTTTGATGAAGCCCAATTTATAATTTTTACTCCTATGTTTGTAGGAAATCTTTGCCTATCCTGAGGGCATTAAGATTTTCTTCTTGAATTTTATAATTTCAGCTTTTATGTTTAGGTTTATGATCCATGTTGAATCTTTTTTTAATGTATCGTGTGAGATAAAAGCATATTTGAAATTTGGATATGTGCTAGATATTTTATACTGGGAAATTATTGTTAATCTTCTTGGAAGAAATAATAGAGTATGATTACAATAGGAGAATGTTCTGATTTTTACATATGAAAGCTGAATTTGTTTGGGGTAAATATTAATATTTTCTGCAAATTATTCTGGTCACTCAGAAAAAGAAAACCAAGAGTAAAACCCTGTATGTCTAGCTACCTAGATAGATAAAGAAAGGAAATATTATTGAATCTAGGCAGACACATGCATATGCACAGTACATGTTCAGATTTTTCTGCTTGAAAGTTATCAAAATTAAAAATTAAAAAAATAATTGTAATGTTGCAAAGATTATATTCTGCCTTACTAGGATACACAAAATAGTATATTTCATGAAATCTTAAGGATAATAATATTTAATAATAATAATAATTCTTTCAAATGTTGAGAATTGGAAGAGCTGTTTGGGCAAGAAATTGAAACAATTCTCTATGTATACATATCTGAAGTTCTAAAGGCAATCCTGAAGTCCAAGGTTCAGAGGTTTCTGTTCAGGAAATTCACCTTTGAAGAAGTAATATTGGATTTGTCTCCCTCAGAATAAGATATGAATATATTATCTAAAGTATATTCCTGAGTCAAGGTACTTTTCTAGCTTGGGTTTATTAGGATTGTTACAATAAATATCTTTTTGTATATTATGTATTCTCACATATATAGTATTTCATTTACCATTATTTCCTATTTTTACTGACTCTGCAGTACATTTAACCACCAAGTTTTGCCTCCCCAAAACTGTAGCTATGGACTTCCCTTACACATTGGGATAGAATTGTCCACTAGTTTGCTACATACTGTAGAGTGTGAATAGTTTATATAGCTTTACTTATTGCCAAAATCCTTGAGCAACAGGTCTTACTGGGATGCCTGCTGAAATCCCTGTCAAAATTTTACATCGTTTATGAATTTCTGATACCCTCTGTAAATCTTGCAATTTTGTATTTCTCTGAGATTGGATAATTTCACAAACTTGCCCTGCTTTTTGTAAATGAATGAGCAGAGTTTAGTTATTATAACCCTTTATCCTTAGAAGAAAAAAATTCTGTGTGATGTAAATAGAAAAAACGTGTGTGTCTCTGTGTGTGTGTGTGTGTGTGTGTGTGTGTGTAATTCCTTTTAGAAATTGGAAATAATTTCTTAGAGTTCTCTCTCTTTCTCTCCTCTCTCATTTAACTTAGAAAAAAAAGGTTGAAGAAGTTCTTTTAGCACTGCTATTGTGTATGTGATGGACTAGGAAGTCCTATACTTTTTAAAAACAAACTTGGCATTGCTTATCCAGATTAAAACAAACAAACATATACTTTGATATAGTGTTACCACTTCAAAATATAACCTAAGTTTTAAAAAGTGATTAAATCCTTTGTAAAACATGTAACAATTGTAGTGTGGCAGACACTTGGGAAATGTAGTAAAATTTCAACAATAGAAGATTATTACACAAAATTCTTTATAGCCATTAAATTTTAATATTTTTTACATTTTAGCATGAGGTTTTTCAGAACTATTTTATAGACGTATGAAGATGATGTTTAATGTAAAAAATAGGGTGAAAAAATGTTTATTCAGTATGATTCCGTCCTTTCTTTGTACACATGAGCACAAAAATATCTGGGTACTGAATTAACTTAAATAACCATTATCTTTTCATGAAAGGATTATGAATAATATACATTTTTTACTTTATTTTTTCTATAATTTTAAGCTAGTTCAAAGATTTTGTAATGAGATAATATACTTTCCACATATTCTTTTAGCAAGATTCATATAGGCTTACTGTCCACAGGTCCAACTAACCAGCTGCCTGTTTTTGTAAATAAAATTTTATTGGAACACAGCCACACTCATTTGTGTTACATATTGTCTATAACGTCTTTCATGCTACAAGGGCAGAGTTGAATAATTGCAATAACAAGAACTTATGGCCAGCTGGCACAGCCCAAATTTACAAAGTAATTATTTCTATACCTTAACAGAAAAAGCTTTCAGTTTCATTAAGTTCAAGTTTCAAGTCAATCAAGATTTCCCAAAGTTTTACATACCAGAAAGTGGATATAAAAACATTTATTATATAAATGACTTCATTTATCAGACAAATTTATTAAAATCCTATTTACATGTAAAATTGTGACTTTATTTAATTACTATTTTAAAGCAGACATTCACATTACTCAGAATGAAAACATATACAGTGGACTCCTTTAAACAAAATTGAAGCTTCAAATGCAAAAGCAAACTGTTTAAAGTTTTATCTCCACACTGCATCTATTTAAAGACATGACAGAGAACAGTCATAACAAATATTCTATCTTGAAAATGGGTAATCAATTATGACCACTGTTTAAAGAACAGAGCTCGCAGAAAGAAAGAAAGAAAGAAAGAAAGAAAGAAAGAAAGAAAGAAAGAAAGAAAGAAAGAAAGAAAGAACACAGAGCTCAGGGCAGAGAACTCACTGGCCTCTCTTTCCTTTTTACTATTATTCTGTCTCCCTTTGAGTTCTGAGGTGATGGGAAAGATAGTGACTTCTCAAAGACATAAACCACAGGGTTCTTTGTGATTCACAATTTACTCCTGCTCTTAAAAATTGAGAGGATGAAATCAATATATGTGCCAATGTACAAAGGCCTAAAACCAGGCTTCTCAATTGAAAGGTGCAGGATTCTATAAATGCTTCAGGAATTCCTTTCAATAGAGTGTTGCCTAGACATTAGATTTTCTAAAGAGGGCTTTAGGAATTCTGATGGCCTGGAATATAATTCTCCAATTTTCCTAAATTCATGCTGGATTTCTCTTCCCCTTCTTCCCACTATAGTTCCAGTTTATTGACTTCCTATTTTCTTCCTTCTCCCTCTTTGACAGAATAAGAGATCTGAATGGACACTCTAATCTACAGGCTGCATGCTTGCTGCAGTCCCCAGAGAATTCATACAGGCTACCAGGAGAGTAATTTCTGTTTCCTCGGGTCAGGTTTCTTTTCTTATAGCAATGCTGACAGGCAAAATGGAGCCACAAGAATATTTAAAGCAGCTTGGCTAATTTGAAGTGACCATGTTCAAATAAGTGAAAGGAATAATACCTTTATATTGCAACCAAGAAGTTCTCATCATGCATAGGGGCTTGGTGTAATTTATTTTGCTAACTACTTCAATCAGAGTGGAGCTAGCTAGACCACAAGACGACGAGCTGCTAATTACTCTTTTCTAATGGACCTATTATTTATCTCATTATAATATCTTTAGTATGTGGGAGTGGGCCTATGACCTGAACATCAAGTGCTTGTACAGTTTAATTTTTGTCTAGAACATTTTTCAACTTGGTTGGACTGTTATTGTGACTTTAGTCCATCCCCTCACAGTTATGACCAGAAACATACAAATGTATTGTGTTTCTTAAAATCGTGATTTGGAAAGTCAACTATGTAAATTTTTCCTCTTTATCTTACTGATCAGCGCAACTTAGCATAAAACTGAAAACATTTTCAGACACTCATATAACATGATTTGTACCCAGAGCTTATAAGGCTTTTTATAGATATACAACTGTAATATATGTACTTTAAGGGAGGAAAATTAATTTTCCCTCTACTCTTCTGAGTTTCTGGCTGAGACCCCTCACGTAATAAAAGACAGAGTAACAAAAGAAAAACAAACTGAAGTTTATTAACATATAGTTCATGTATACATGGAGACACCCAGGAAAAGATAAGTAATCCAAAGAGTTGGCTTTAAAATTCAGGATTAAATACCCTCTTAATGGGGAGACGGAGGGGGGATGTAGGCTTCTCAGAGGAGATTAAGTGTTTTTTTTAGGAAAGATGAGTGGATTCTTGGAAGAATAGATGGGAAGGGCACCTGGGTGGCTCAGTGGGCTGAGCATCGGACTCTTGCTTTCAGCTCAGGTCACCATCTCAGGGTCATGAGACGGAGGCCTGTGTTTGGCTCCACACTGGGTGTGGAGCCTGCTTGGGATTCTCTCTCTCTCCCTCTCCCTCTGCTCCTCCTCTCTCTCTCTCTAAGAAAGAAAGAAAGAAAGGGAGAGAGAAGGAAGGAAGGAAGAAAAAGAGAAAGAAAGAAGAAAGAAAGAAAGAAGAAAGAAAAGAAAGAAAGAAAGAAAAGAAAGAAAGAAAGAGAAAGAGAAGAAGAAAGAAAGAAGAAAGAAAGAAAGAAAGAAAGAAAGAAAGAAAGAGAGAGAGAGAGAAAGAAAGAAGAAAGAAAGAAAGAAAGAAGAAAAAGAAAGAAAGAGAGAGAGAGAGAGAGAAAGAAAAGAAAGAAAGAAAGAAAGAAAGAAAGAAAGAAAGAAAGAAAGAGAGAGAGAGAGAGAGAAAGAAAAGAAAGAAAGAAAGAAAGAAAGAAAAGAAAAAGAGAGAGAGAGAGAGAAAGAAAGAAAGAAAGAAAGAAAGAAAGAAAGAAAGAAAGAAAGAAAGAAAGAAAAAGGAAGACTAGTTGGGAGGCCTGGTGGTTTGTGACACAGTCTGTGTGCTGTCATCTTCAGGTGTCCTCTGTGGTGATGAAAGTCAGTCCTCCCTGGTGATAGAACACCCAGGGAGGGGATCTATGACAATTAAGTTCATTTTGAAGGATCCTTCTTTGGATGGGTTAGGAAGTTGAGAGAGAGTGTTTGTTGTTTCTCAAGTGCCTATAGCTCAAAATGATCAACATGACAAGGAGGCATGTTTTGGAGGGGCAAACTTTGTTGTCCTTTAGTATATACATACATTTAACAACATCATACTAGTATTTCATTTTGAATCATTAAGTCCTTTCATTCATATTTATCAGTTCCTATCAAACCAACTTAGATAAAATTAAAATGTATTTTTGTCTTTTGTGATAATTTTTTTTGGTATATTTAGTCAATCGTCATCTTCCTTCTCCATATTTTTGTATCAAACACTAAAAGTACCTTCTTCCTGCCCTCAGATTACCCATTAAAATGTGCTGTAATATTTTCTTTTCTCTGCAACAGGACTCCCTAATCTGAATCAACATTTGTTCATTCTCCCTCATCACGATATGTGTGTGCAGTATCATATGCTGTATGATTTGGTTCACTATTTTCTATTACAATTATTATTACAATTAATTAAGGCTAAAGTATATTCAGGATGGGGCACCTGGGTGGCTCAGTCGTTAAGCGTCTGCCTCCGGCTCAGGTCACAATCCCAGGGTGCTGGGATCGACCCCCACATCGGGCTCCTTGCTTGACGGGAAGCCTGCTGCTTCCTCTCCCACCCCACCCCCCTGCTTGTGTTCCCTCTCTCGCTATGTCTCTCTCTGTCAAATAAATAAATAAAGTCTTAAAAAATAAAGTATGTTGAGGAAATACAATTAAAAACAAAATTTCCTGCCAAACCAAAAAATCTCTTCACGAAGGTGTAAGAGAAAGAAAACAGTTATATTACTGAATGAAAATTGAACCAGAATGTGATGCATATCACAGGCAGTCTTATAAAGAGTTAAGACAGAAAGATAACTCATCCTTTTATTATAGCTAAGTAGATACACCCCCATGGCATACATGTTCTTAAGATAAACAATGACTAATGTGCAAGTAAAAAAGAGGACTAGACAACATTTATCCCACATAGTTCATCCTAAATGCATCTAGCATTTGGGGTGACCATCTGTGCTAGTTAATAGGATTTATCCAAAGAAAAATAAACTTTTTATGTCTTCGTGACAGGGAGTAGTTTTGGAGCAAGTCATCACAGGAGCTGAGTGTGTATAACTGGGACATAGCATCATCTTTCTTGATTACATTTCAAGAGGTAGTTCCCAAGTCCTTGAGAAAGAGGCTTATTTAGCTTTTAAAGGATTCATATATATTTTAAAGAGACAGAAAAAGAATTACAGTAGTAATTCTAAACCTAAATCAAATGCTCTTAGAAAAGGGGGCTATAAGGAATTTCTTTCCTTATGTTCAAAAGGGAGAGGTTTTTTTATTTTATTTTTCTTTAAATTTGGGTTTGCCTATACAAGTGATAATGACTAATAATAAATGTGTAAGCTAATTCCTTTAGAATGTCTAATTTCTGATTTGAGACAAGTATAGATAGGTGTTTTAAATCAAATAACTGATATTGAATGTTAAAAATTGAAATTGTGA
Source organism: Eumetopias jubatus (assembly GCF_037043125.1). Classification (NCBI taxonomy): domain Eukaryota; kingdom Metazoa; phylum Chordata; class Mammalia; order Carnivora; family Otariidae; genus Eumetopias; species Eumetopias jubatus. Next base: position 88,179,177 of record NW_028274823.1, on the reverse strand, counting down.
TCTTTCAACTACATGGTTGCCTAGAAATTAGTATAAGCAAGATTTCTATTCCTAATCAGAAATGATAAATAAAATTCAACAAATTTACTTTTCAAGCACATATCTACATTAAAACAAATAGTCCTTATGCACGTGCACACACACATCCTTAAATAATGGTGGAAATGCATTGAGAATTTAAATTCAAAGTAATTAGATTAAATTCTGATGTTATGGTAGCCCAGGGGGCTTTATATGAAATTTAGAGTTTTTGAAATACACCAAAAGAAAGAAGATGTGTATGGCCTTTAGGACATATAAGGCAATAATCTGGAACTGAGACACCAGCATGAAGTCCAAATGCTGAAAATAATACCCTCAAAACACACACACACACACACACACACACACACACACACACACACACACACACACACTCCATGAGTAGGCCATAAGGAAGTTTGGCACAAGTGCCCTGAAATATTCTATGAGGGGAAAAGTGTATTTGTATTAAATGATCTATTATAATAAATATAAATGAAAAAATATTTAATTTCCATAAAAAGATACAAATATGTAAGTTAGGTTTAGGAATGTAGAAAATAGGGCACCTGGGTGGCTCAGTCGGTTAAGTGACTGCCTTTGGCTCAGGTCATGATCCTGGAGTCCCGGGATCGAGTCCCACATCGGGCTCCCTGCTCAGCGGGGAGTCTGCTTCTCCCTCTGACCCTCCCCCCTCTCATGCTCTCTCTATCTCATTCTCTCTCTCAAATAAATAAATAAAATCTTTAAAAAAAAAGGAATGTAGAATATATTGTGAGGTGGCTCAACATATAACTATCAGGAGGTGAATTTAGTAACCATAAGTAAAGAGATAGCTTCAGGAAAAGAATTAGAGGAGACAGTCTTCTCTGATGAATACAGGAACAATGTTAAAATAAATTGTGTCGTTCCCTTGAACAGCAGTGAGAAAACCCTCACGGAAGTGGCAGAAAGCATTTAGTATGCAGGACTCTGCAGTGTAAAACATACAGAAAGTTGTAAGGTACAAAATATAGCTCAATGCTGGGTAAAGAATTTCAGGAAGAACTTTCTTTCCTACAGTGAGTATATGCTATCTCACTTCTTCTACAAAGAACATATTCTAGGGAACATCGTTTCCCACTCGATTATATTAAAATAGAAGAAAGGGCAAACAGGGAATTGAAATGCATGCACTTTAGAAAAGACACATTAGGAAGAACAAATTTTAACTTTATAGAGCAATTCTCATTTGTGGCATAATGTTTTTATTCAATGATTTCCATTTTTACCACCTGCAAGACTGAGGGCACCTTGTTTTAAAAGATTAGGAAATAAAGGATAATACAATATCAGGAGACTAAGTGTATCTACTGAAACCAGAAAGGGAAGCACAGAGAAGTGTAAAAAGGAACCTTTGAACATCATTTTCTTTCTATGCCTTTTTCCCCCCTAATGGGATTCATCCTTTACAAGGGTACTTTGCTTTGGCTTACATATCTGAATGGCATAAAAGTACTCCTAAATTCTAGGAGTTGTCACGATTGCTGACTTGTTTTCTTTTTGTTTTGTTTTTTTTTTTTTTTTTGATTTTTCTGCTGTTTTGGAGTTACCCTGATGCTCTAGACCAACTGTTTTTCTTGCCTATATAATAGTGCTCTAGTCTATAGTGGGCCTAGACCAACTTAAGTGATTGTAAGGGCAAGTAAAAAGATTCCTTCTGACTATGAGGAATAGTCCTAGAGGAGAAGTCCAGGGTGTTTTGGAGTCTGTGATGATAAAGGGTCAGGAGGGTTATAATAGTATTTTGTTTCACTCTAAATGTGAAATGAAGGAAACCTATTCTCGTGGATATATACCCTTGTGCTGTCCAGCCCTGGAGTCTTAACTTGCACAAAGAGAATCACTCTGGATATTCACCAGCCCCATCTGCATTCACCCACCTGTCAGCAAAACCCATATAGACCACACACCCATCCAAAGACACAAGGGAGAACATTACGGACATGCACTTAGTTTACCTCTCTGTGGTCTAAATGGGCATCTGTGAGGATGTTTGAGAACAATTACAATAGACATATAGGATTCCTAGGGGTAGACAGTGTAGATTCTGCAATTTTATGTCACTTTGCCATGTTTGTTCTTTTTTGCCCCTCCAATTGTCTGTGAAAAATAGTAGTTGCTATAAAACAAATGTTAGAAAATAAAAGTTTCTGAAACTATGCAATGAATTAGAAAATAAGATGCTGGATAGTGGCTTTCGAGTTGGCCAGATTTGAATTTCAGACTTTTCCAAGTACTACCTGTGTGACTTTGGCAAGTTAGGTTCTCTGAATACTAACTTTGTCACTATGTATGTCATGTAGCACAGTGATTGACACATTAATTTTCAAGAATTTGTCACTATAAAAATACACTGCATTTAGCTTTGTCACCATTCTGTCATTTGTTTTACCATGTGAACAACAAGATGGGATATTCAATTTACTTGAATGGTTTTAAAAGAATTTCAAGCTAACACCAAATTAGAAATTGGCATCTATTTTAATAACAATCCGCTTTCTATTCTGTATGAGATACTCTGGTGCACTGTCTCACATCAGCCTAACCTCATCTGTAATTACAGCTGTAGCTGCAGAGAACTCTCTTGGGGCCTTGACTAACAGTAATATGGCACTTGATATGTGGTTTCGAATCAGTAGAATCTTTTCTCTTCAGTCCCACTTATGTAGGAAAATTAGTCCAATTCCCTTTTACATGAGAAGGAAAACAGTACATATTTACTGTCTTGTCCCAGGCAGTGCTAACTGTCATGATTTCAGTCACAGTGTGGTCTAGAAGATCTTTATTTTCTTAATTTCTGAAGAATCTCATGCTAGTTCATTATATAATAACATGAAGTTAATCGGTTCTAGTGATCAAGCAATCCCATGTAGGATAGATGCATGGCAGAATGTGGGAGAAAATTACTGCAGAGATTAATGTCCCGCCTCATCAAAAAAGTGTTTAGGGATTCAGTGGTTTGAAAGGTTATCCGGACATTCCCTTAAAGGTAAAGAGCAAGTTGTCGCCCCCTGAATCTTTGCAGAAGAAGCGTTAACACTTAGTGGGTTTCTTTGCATTTGGGAGATTGTATGTACTGTATTTGGGTATACTGCTGAAAAGTCTTAGAGGGTGCAGGAAGATATTAGTTTTGAGTAGGGTCCAAAGACAGTGAGCTCTGCATTAGGTCAGGACAGGAGGAGGTGGATGCCCCAGCTCAAGCATAAAGAAGAAATTTGCCCTTCCTCTGCCTTTTTGTTCTATTCAGGCCCTCAGAATTGGATGATTCCCACCTCCACTGGTGAAAGCAGTCCTCTTTACTCAGGCTACCGATTCAAAGATAATCTTTCCGGGCGCCTGGGTGGCTCAGTCGTTAAGCTTCTGCCTTCAGCTCAGGTCATGATCTCAGGGTCCTGGGATCGAGCCCCACGTCGGGCTCCCTGCTCAGCGGGGAGTCGGCTTCTCCCTCTGCCTGCTGCTTACCCTGCTGGTGCTCTCTCTCTCTCTGTCAAATAAATAAATACAATCTTAAAAAAAAAAAACAAAAAAAAAACTAAGATAGTCTCTTTTCCAGGTACACCATTACAGAAACACCCAGAAATAACATTTTACCAGCTATTTGGATATCACTTAGCTCAGTCAAATTGACACATAAAATGAACCATCACACCCTCTAACTCTGAATACAGAAGGAATGTCCTATGACATAGTACTTAAGTCTTCTAATGGAAAAAATAACAGATAAGCAATTTGGAGTGAGTAGTTCCCTTTTGTTTCTTCAAACCTGTGATACTTATATCTAGATATCCATACTTAAATTCCTCTTGAAGTGATAGGACATAATGTGGTATCTGTGGCATATTGTACAAATAAATCTTCTTTACCTTCTGACCTGCCTTATTTGCAAGTCAACAAATGAATTCTAGGTAAAAAGATACGCTTTCCTTCTCCATTGCTTTCCTCCTCTCTAAGCTTTAATATTTAATTATACGCTTATTGAATATTTTCTTTTATTTGAAAGGCAATGGATAGATGCCACAAATTCTAATCAAATTAAAATTACGCTACAATGTAATTAAACCAACTTGAAAATGGTTGCCTTTAGACAGCACTTTTGTGTAATGGGAGCAGTTAATAAGTAGTCTGTTTTAAATATGAACACTCCAAAAGAGATGAATTATAAGTATTTTGACAAAGCATTATTTTATGTTACAAGGTCCTCAATAATAACCTAGCAAACAATATCATTGACAATTTAATAAAAATGCTTTAGCAGATAGGTAGAAATTATTAAGTCATTTATATGCATTTGTGTGTGTGTACTATGCTAATTTCACAAGAGACCTGAATGTCTATGAAAAGAATGTCTGTATAATGTGAAACTCTGTCAGCTTCCTATATTATGAGCCTCTCAGCAGGGATCCATTTGTAGTGTACATAGATCAGGCTAGTATGCTAATGTCTTTTCAGTGCAAGTGAGTGGTCACATTCCCTCTTTGGCCACATCTTCCCCGAAGACGGTGCATGACATTTTGGTTTATCTTCTAAAAAATCCCTCTCACCCACCACTCACAAGTACAAACAAGTATGTAAATTCATCCCGTAGTTTTTTCTTTTTACATCTAATTTGCTACCTTGAAATTACTTTTGCTTTTTATCTTCCCAAATAAAATTTGATACATTGAATGTATTCACCATTTCTTAATTTTTGTGTGCTTATCTGTATATGAATTGGTAGCTATTATCTATTAGGTACTCATTAAGTATATTTTGAATAAATTATTTAGGGAGTAAATGTGAGAGAACTGGATTATCTTACTTACTCAATCCCAAAATTCACAGAAAGTAGCTTAAGAAATTTTTCCCATATCAACTGACAAAAACAAATTTACTAACTTCGAATAGCATTCTAGAAATGATTCACGTGACTGTGGTGCATACCCCGAGAAGTCTCACACCCTGGCTCCTATCCTCTCTGCTGCTCCACTCTCCATTCTTCTCCCCAGCAGGTAACTGATCTCATTAATTTCTCGTTTACTCTTCCTGTGTGTGTATGCCTGGATGTACGTACTTTCTCTTTGTTTATACAAAAAGAGCATCGTACAGATAGATACTCCTTTGCGTTTTGCTCATTTCCCTTAACAACCCAGCTTGGAAATCATTCCATGTCAGCTCATAAAAATCTTCCTTTATTTTATAGCAGGACAGTACTCCATTATGTGGCTGCACCAAATCTTTCTCAACTATTCTTCTACATTTGAGCATTTAAGTTTTTTACATGTTGAAATTACAAGCTTTACTGCTATAAATAACTTTGTGCAGATGTGCTTTTATGTTATTGGTGTTACATCCTCACGGTAAATTTCTAGATGTGGGTCAGAAGCTAAGCCCATATGTATATTTATTAGATAATGCAAAATGTCCCTTCATAAGGGTTTTTTAATTTATATTACCACCAGAAATGTGTGAGAGTTTTTTTCCCAACTCACCCACAGTTTTAATCATTTTTATTTTTTAAACAATTTTAGAGATGAGAAATGACGTCTCTGTGTAATTGAAATTTGCATTTCTCTATTCATGTGATTGAACATCTTTTCATAGGTTTGATGATCATGTTTATATATATTTTTGTGAATTGTTACCTTTCTAAACTGTTTTTCTATCATGAACTCATTAGGTTTTTAAAAAATGTTAACTTTATTAATATCATACAAATTAGCCATTTAAAGTGTACAATAGGAAAAAAATAAAAAATAAAGTGTAAAATAAAGTGGGTTTTAGTGTATTCATAAGGATGTGTAACCATTAGCATGGGCAATTTTAGAATATTCTCATCACCTCAGAAAGAAACCCTAAATGCATTAGGGTCATTCTCCGTTTACCCTTGATCTCCCATCCCCTACCAGCCCTAGCTGACCACTAATATACTTTGTCCCTATAGATTTGCCTTTTCTAGATGTTTCATAGAATTGTAATCATAGAATATGTATCTTTTGTGACCTATTTCTTCTGCTTAACATAATGTTTTTAAGGCTCATCTATGCTGGAGCATGTACCAGTACTTCCTTTTTGTTGCCAAAGATATTCCATTGTATGGATAGACCACATTTTATTTATCCATTTATCAGTTGAAAGATGCCTGAGCTGTTTCTACTTTTTCACTCTTATGAATGATGCTGCTACAAACATACATTACTATTTTTTGTGTAGATGTATATTTTGAGTTTTGTGGGGGGTGGGGGTGGGTGGTTAAATACCTAGCAGTGGAATTGCTGGATCATATGAAAATTCTAAGTTTTTGAGGAACTGTTTTCCTCATAGAAAAACCCAGACTGTTTTCCAAAGTGGCAGCCTCATTTTGAGGGTTCCAATTTCTGCACATCCTCACCAACACTTATTCTCTTTCTCTTTTTTATTATAGTAATCTCAGGAGTACCTCATTGTGGTTTTTATTTGCATTTCTCTTGTAATCAGTGATGTTGAACATCTTTTCATGTTGGCCATTTGCATATCTTCTTTAAAGAAGTGTCTTTTCAGATCCTTTGCCCATTAAAAAATAACCACACAGTATGCAGCCTTTTCCTATTTGCTTCTTTTACTTAGTAATATGCGTTTAAGTTTCCTCTATGTCTTTTAATGGCTTGATAGCATTTATTTTTAACACTGAATAATATTCCATAGTCTGGATGTTGCAGTTTATCCAGTCAACTGACTGAGGACATCTTGGTTCCTTCCAAGTTTTGGCAGTAATGAGTAAAGCTGCTCTAACCATCTGTGTGCAGGTTTTTCATGTGGACATAAATTTTCAACTCCTTTGGTTAACTACCAAGGAGTAAAATTGCTGGATCGTATTGTAAAAATATTTTAATTTTGTAAGAAATTGCCAAACTGTCTTCCAAAGTGGCCGCACCCTTTTGCATTTCCAGCAGCCGTGAAGGAGAGTTCCTGTTGCTCCGTATGCTTGCCAGCATACATTAATGTTTAAAGAATAAAATATTTAATTATCCAAGTGGCTTCCTGTGGATATTTATTTTCTAAAACTGAGTGTCATTTATAGTCAATTTGCAAAAGTAATTTAGTAATATGAAAAAGGTTAGGTTTGTAGATTTTTCAGAAGTTATGTGAATTACCAGATGTCATTTGCACTACTGAGTAGAGCTCAAGACACATTACGAGTCAATCTATATTCAAATTTAGAGCTTTTACAAATATGAAATATTCATGTTGCAAACAAACATTCTTTGGGGAGACTAAGCTATTAATATATTATCTTTTTTAGATGGGCAATAAGACTTCCATGTCCCAGTTAACTCTGTATATGAATTAATAGGTATAAATATATTAATGTGAAATTTGAGTAATTGTGTGCATGTTGGAGAATTCTAGCTGCATTATATAAACGAAATTCAGTATGTGATCAGAAAGTCCAATTATCTTTTGAACTATGCCACTTATGTGATCACTCACAGCTTAACGTTTTTATTAGTATTATCATCTCTGATTAATTTTTATCTATTTTTTCCTTGTCTTTTTGCATCCTCATGAAATGGTGTGGTTTAGGTCTGGTAACCTCTGATCCTTTCTGACATTAGTAAAGTTATATAGGTATATTTTCCCCAAATTGAAGTATTGGAAATACCAGAACTATTTACAAAGACAAATGTGAGAGCTTCCTTAAGACTTGAGCAAACAATACTTCCAGAGGATAAATGCACGTGTATTTCTGCGATTAGAGAACAGTTAGGCCTGTTCCTTCATCACTGTATAATGAAGAATGGTACTTTTATTTTTGTAAAGGAGGCGATTTGGTTTTGGGGGCACTGATTCTTATTGATGGTTGAGCCTCAACCAAGAATCACTGGATTAAAAGTTGTTAAATCCGATAGATTCATAATTCTGCTGATAAGAAACTGTGTTGCATGATAGCTGTTTGACCGAGTGCTTAACTTTTAGACTGTCTTTCAGTATTTGAATGTGGTGATGTGAATATGAACTTTGATTAATTTAACTTCATCATTTAGCCACATTATAGTTCCCAGAAAGTGGGATTTAAAATATAAGATTGTATAGGAAAATCAAGCTTACTTCATCTTTTTTGTTAGCTAAAATATTATCATACACTTCCTAGAGTTTTTGAAGGATTAATGTAGTTAATGTTTACCTTGGGAAATAAATGGAAGTGGCTGCTCCTATTATTCTAAATATCAAAATCTTCATTGTAGTTTGTATGTTTTTAAGTGTGCTTTATAAAGAATTTGGCCTTTATGAAAAAGCAAGTAAGATTTCTAGATTAGTAAGTATTTATACTTAATAATTATATGTAATATATATGAATATATGCATGTAATATCTGTCTTTGTATGTGTGTGTGTATATAAAACCATGCCTATTTTTACCCTTTCGTAAGTAATTTTAAGGACTTTTTTTTTTGTGGAATAGAGGCACGGGTATAAAGAATGGCTATAGACAGAAGTGTGCTAGAAATAAATTAATAAGTAGTCATTATTTACAGCTCACAGATAGCTTTTGGTTTTTCCCCTAAAAGCCATCAAATTGTTCCAAATTTTAATGATCAGACAACCTTAAGTGGAGTTTACCTCGTGAGGAAGCAGAGCTTCTTCCAGATCTGTTCTTGAAGTGTGCTTAGGGCAGACAAGTGTGTTTAACGGTACTTCTCTTAGGAAGTAAGTCTACAGGAAGTCTCCTGGCTGCCGGGAAGCCTGGGTTTTCACGTGCGATACGTATGGGCGACGGTTTCTGTGAGGAGTCCCGCAGCCAAGCTGGTCTGAGAGGTCTGTCTGGTCTCAGCAAGTCTCTTAGTCACCACCTTTCTGGCCCTGCTCAACCTTTTTAAAGTGTTCACTTCCCTTTGAACTGAGTGATGTGGTGTCCTGGGGGGTATTCAGAACTGCTTTCATTCCCTGGCTGGTGACCTGCCCCATCTTTTGTAAGGCTCTCCTGTTTTGCATCCCATCTCCTTCTGACCGCCTTCATTCTCCAGCCCCATTTCTCTTGAGCATCTGGACTTGATACGTAAATGGGTGACATTTCAGATTCAGATCTTGTCTTTCCTCTGTGTTGTTGCTGCTGGTCCAGGCAGCTGCAGGCAGGTGTGCTGGAGCCCAGGGGTGGGTGTTGGACACCACAAAAGGAGCCGAGGAGATAAGCTCCCTGTTGGACCCATTTGCAATGTGCCACCCACCCAACTCTCCCTCTCTCCTCTTCCACCACATGCAAACAGTGTAAAAAGACTATAAAAATGTAAAAAAAAAAAAAGGATAAAATTCAACAGAAAAATATGTTAAAAAGTACAATATGTACTTTTTATATATAAATATACATATTATATATAATATATACACATATATTAAATCATTATATTGCACATCTGAAACTAACGTAATGTTATATGTCAACTATATCTCCATTCAGTAAATATACAAATATAGTTAAATGTAAAAGAAAGCATATTTATTAAGGTCTGTGAAAAAACTGGACATCTATGTTAACAGTATCTTTTTGCTCAGATTTAGGGGACAATTTTTACTATCAATATAGTGCTATGAACAATAATAGAAAATATCAGATTTAAAAACTGCTCTTTTACAGGTATAGCAATCTGACACACTCATCTCATATGATCCCTGCCAACCTTAAAAATAAAATAGCCAATTATTTAACCAGCAAAAAATGAGTTTATTTGGGAATAGCAGAGGAACTACCATTTGGGACATGCAAACTATAGCAAAGGGTAGGCAAGTCCGCAGAACAAAAGGGGACAGCTCCTTTATAGAGGAGATGGGGAGGTTGGGAGAAGGTGGCTGGAGGAGAGCAGGAGTCGGGGCTTCTCATTGCTGGAGCGGTGGCACTTTCTCAATTTCTCGTTGGCTGGGTCGTTACAGTTCAGGAGGGGAAAGTCCTCCTTCTTCCTTCTGGAGTAGGTAGAGGAAGCTTTGAGGAGTGGTAAGGGAGAACTTCCCTGAGTCTGTTCTGAGTAGGTTTCCTTTCTTCATTGTCACACTGACACATGTTGTCTTTTGAGACACATCAGTGTGTTTCCATTTTAGATTTCCTAAGAGTAAGCCAAGGACCAGAAAGGTCCTGAAAAGATTGGTCAATGTCAAGCAAGAAGTGACTGGATTAACATTTGAGTCTAGGTTTTCTAAATTCATTGGTGTGAACTTTAACTCTGCCAGGTCTTCCTCCATGAATGATGTAGAAGGCTACTACCTGGGATTTGATAAAGCCTGGTTGAAAGCTGGACCCCATTTATCTAAATGTGACTGAGGTGACCTTAGGCTTTCAATCTTCTCATCACCCATAAGCAGCTACAGTCCAGAGCATGAAGTGTACATCCTGGCGAGCGGCTGGGCTAGAACATCCAGAATCCCTGAGAACAGAGGCTGTACCTGTTACTGTTTGCCTTGCTTCTTGTTTCAAACTAGTTCAATTCCCAGACACCAGGCCAATCACACCTGTTGACCTAGAGTGGCACACTCACCCACCCGCCAGATCTGGTCTTTTTGATCAAGGCGTCCACCCAGATTACATGTGAACATGCCCTGTGGCCCTTTGTTTAGGAACACAAACCAGTTTTCTCAGGGGATAACACCACTACCCAGATTCTTTAGTTCTGATTCTAACTTTGTTCAATTTCCAACTAATACTTTGTCCTAAATCTCTTACAGTCAAGCCCCAGTGGCTTATATCAGTATTCATTTTAGATATTTCATTACACATCACTTCTCTGTATAATGCATTTTAATGAGATGTAGGCATTAGTGAGTTCCTGGAAAAAAGTATATAGAATCATATTTTAAATGAATTTGTGAAGGTCATTTGTTAATCTTATGATAATGTTTGTTTGTTTTTTGGCAAATCACCATATCAAAATTATATCCAAAAAGAGAAAATTGCGTTTTCAGGTTAATTTTAAATTTACATTTCAAAGCATCATGCTCTCCTTGGATACTCCTATGGTCCCTGTGTCTGCCAGATGGCTTTGTTTAACTACGAAGGCTTCATGCTATTTTGTTTAAAAGATATTCAAGCTTTCAAATTTTTTAAAGAGGAGACTTTATTTAAACAAGGGGTCAGAAAACTATTTTGATAAAGGACCAGATAGCAAATATTGCAGGCTTTGAAGGTTCATAGGTCTCTGTTATAACTGGTTTAAGATATAACTCTACCATTGTTGCTGAAAGTAGCCAGCAAGTTGGTTGTGTGCCAATAAAATTTTACTTCAAAAACAGTGGTGAGCCAGATTTGGCACGTTATTTGCCGATCCCTGATTTAAACAGTTCTGCACTTTGTGGAAAAATGACTTCACTAAGCATTGGGCATAAGATGACATACCTAAGAAACTACATTTTAAGAAACATCTTAGGAATAAATCAACCAATTCCTGTTTGAAATCATTATTTTAATCCTTCTTAAAATTACTTAAAAATCATATAGTTTGTTTAGAAATTTAGTAATCACCATGAAATAATATAAATTCTTCATTCATGATGTTTTGAGGATTTGAGCCAGGTAAGGGATTTGTTCCCACACCTTCTGCCCAAAGGTAAAGGTACAGAATAGCACTCATTCCTCTCACCTGCTCCAAGGCACAGCACAGGATCAACCCTGCTTCTCAGGATAATTTAGGGGCAGGAAGACCCTGAGAGAAAGGGTGAAGTAACTGAATTTTCAGTTTGATTCTGTCCACTTTTCCTTTCTCTTCTATGTCCCCATTTTTGGTGCATGAATCTTTGCTCCCAGGTACGCGTTCCAGTGTGACAACCAAGCTCCAGCCATCCTGGGATGTATTTCTTTCTATATTCTCTTTCTGTGTTTTAAAACTTTAATTTGCAACATCAATTTGTTGAAGTGAGCTTTCCAACAGGGCAGTTAGTTATGGGCTAATTATAGAACTTATTTGCATTTTAATAAGGGATTCCTTAAGTTTTAATGCTTGATTGAGTAAATCAGTCTCTGTTCATTGACTTTTATAGTACTACGGAAAGAAGGATCTGCAGGTGATTGCTCACAAACCATATACTTTTGCTAGTATCCTATTTTATTTATACTTTATGACAGTCCTATTAAGGTGGTTGTTTGAAATCAAAACAATTTCCAGGATTCCCCATAACATTCCGGTTCACAGGTAGAGGAGGATGTAAGATATTAGTCAGTCTAAAAGCAATTGTTTGTTTGTTTAATATTGTATTTTCTGGTTACTTTATAAATGTGTGAACTATTGTTCATTTGTTTGGACTCTTTCAGAGTTCCACGTTGATTTACTTTAATTCCCGGAAAGGACTCTTTTTTTTTCATCAGAATGTTGCCTAAAGAGCATTTGAGATAGGGATAAGAAAAGAGGCAAAGGATAGATGCCGTTCTCGGGCCTTCCAGGAAACCCAAAGGGAGATGCCAGGAGAGGGTGCTGCTATCAGTTCTGTGCCCCTTAGACTTGGGCAGAACACTGAGGGAGATAACTACCAGAGCAGTACACAGAAGTTTGAGCAGTTGCGATGGAGAGAACAAGATTTCTGCATTTCATGTATCTGCATTTACATCAGAAAGACTGATCCAGTCTAAGACTCAGAATCTGAGAATATGGTCAGACTCAGCACGATGACAGTGTGAAGTGGATATGTACTGGTCCTAAGCAGGGGTCACTACACTATCTACTTCCAGTTAAGGGCTGAACAGCACCCTAGTGAAGGAGGCTTTGTAGGTAACACCAGTATGTTACTATAGTAACATTGTTGTGGTTCATGCTTAGAAAGCATATTCTTGCACACTATCGAGACATTCTGCATTAGAATCTATGCAGTTGTAGCTCATATAGCCTGTATTTAAACATGCAGGCCAAGTGATTCTTATGTATGCTGAAGCTGGCAAATCATTGGCACACCCTTTTATTAAGTCCTTAGAAGTGAAATAATCTGTTATTCCCATTTTATAGGTGAAAAGTTTCAGAGATAATATAATTACTATCATTCTATTAGCAAGAACCGGTGCCAGTATTTGAACCCAGGACTGCCTATAGAAACAACTAAAATCTCTGTGGCATATGGATGCTCTTTGGATTGTATGTTGCTTAGATGGTGGATTACAAAACACTTATTTGAATGTAAAAACAAAGGTCATGAATTTTAAAAGCTAATTTTAACTGAAGTGTATATTATCTGTTTATGCTTCATGTCAGTGTGTTTTTTTTTTTATAACTAATCCTTTTGTTGACCTAATGAGTTTCAAGATAAATCTGTCCAATCAGGTATAATTAAATAGAGATTCTTAAAGAGGTGCAAATTCTTGACCCTTTGACTAAAAGGCACACATTTCTCAAACTTATAAAAGCAGGTCAGAGATGGTAGTTACACTTGTGGTGAGCATTACACAATGTACAGAGTTGTTGAGTCACTATGTTGTATACCTGAAACTAATGTAACATTGTATGTCAACTACACATCAATAAAAAATATATGAAACTGTAAAAAAATAGTTAAAGTAGGTCAGAAGTCGAGCTTCCAGTGTATATAAGTCCATGGACACTAAAGCTTTTCATCTACATTTACCATCCTTAATATTTGATGTAGAGAGACCAATAATGCTTTGGAAAGACATGAAGTTAGTCTTGGACTTAGCTCCTTGATGCATCTGCCAAAATGCAACCACATCTGACAAAATAATGTCGGTGGCAACAGATGCTTGCTTGCCTTGATTGGATAGAATGCCAAGTGACAGTTGCACTTTTTGGCTAGAAAATGGACAGACTCACTACCTCTGATCTTCTATGTTGATACTGGACAGGTGGCGTTGGGCAAGAAATTATCATCTGCAGATGATATCAGAACAAGAGAAATGCTATTTATAAACTTGGGTTTAGACTCTAATAATATAAGCTTGGAGGCACTTAATTGACAACTCATTTGACGCTCTGGGATAGAGGAAAGGAAGTATGTTCCTACCCCCAAGTCTCCACCCTCCCATTGCAGAAGGCAGAGGTTTCAGACAAGGAAATAATTTCCTTTGTGCATGGCTTTGTGACTGGTTCACAGCTACGTCATAATCACGGAAGACTGCAGTTTTCAGAACATGATTTTTTTTAAAACTTCCCTACCTTAAATAGAATAGTTAATGCTTTTTCTGAGGATAAGTAAAATAATCTGTGATAACATCTTCTAGATGGCTTGCACCCATTTTGTTTGCTTTCCAGTTTAGGGGGCTATCGAGGAAATATTTTATTTATTTGCAACATCACCTTTTTGCTGACAGCATGTAGAATTAAATAGGGAGACGAGTTCTTTGCTTAAGCCTAATAATCATTGACTGCAGTGTAACTCAAATTAAAAAGATCTAGCGAAGAAGGGCAATAGCTCTTCAATATTAGTAACCATCAGACATGCAGAGCTCTGTTCATATAAATGCTAATTATAGGGGCACCTGGGCACCTGGGTGGCTCAGTCTTAAGCATCTGCCTTCGGCTCAGGTTGTCAGGTTGTATTCCTGGGGTCCTGAGATCGAGTCCCGCATCGGGGTCCCTGCTCCGTGGGAGGCCTGCTTCTCTGTCTCCCACTCCCCCTGCCTGTGTTTCCCCTCTCGCTGTGTCTCTCTCTGTCAAATAAATAAATAAAATAAATAAAATCTCAAAAAAATAAATGCTAATTATAGAAGTGAACCCTTCCATAATCACTAAAGGAAAATAGCTAGGATGAATCACTTTGATGCAGTATTTTGGAAACTAAACCATTTGTTTCCCCCTTCTTTTCTTAATAATTGCATGTTTTATTAAAACATTAAATATTAAGCATTAAACATCTAATGTTTAAACCGCATTTCATTAAATCTATACCTAAAACTGTGCTCTTTTCTTCTTGTAGTAAGTGTTCTTGTGGAGACATCTGCCCACCACTCTGGTCCAGAGCATTATTAGACAAAACACGAATACATAAAATTTTAAAAGGTAGATAAACAAATCAAGATTTTTCAATAGGCCAGAAACTGGAAAATATATGAAAAATGTAAAGTGCTAGAGCCACAGACTCTTCTTTAGTCTACAATAGGGAGAGGTTACCTTTCAAGTATAGAGCATTATAGAAATAGAAACAGTAATCTCTGATTTTTTAAGACCTCTCTTCATTGATGGAGGCTCCTGTGGAATAAATGCCTCATTGTACACAAACCTGAGCAGGCGTCCTTCCCGAAATGAAGTTCAGACTCACAGGTCGAAACAGCAGCCGGTAAAGCTTCAGAACAATAGTCTGGGCCACAGTGCCTATTGGCTCAAATACTGGCTTTTTCCTTCATCCAGTATCCAGGGCTGGCTACATAATTTGCAGAGCCTGGTATAAAATGAAAATGTGGGCTCCTTGTTCAAAACACAGGAAAAAGGTACTGTTAAATGCGGTAGAATAAAAACCTTTTATCTGTGGTCTCTCTTTCGACTTGTTTTATTTTTTCCTCTTTAATGTCCTAATTAAAGAAAAGTTTAAACAGTTAAAAATTATTGAAATACACTTCCATAATTCATCTTTACATTGTGCAATGCCAATTTAAAATGCAAATAGAAAAGCATTTAAGTGCCACACAGAATCACCAAACTTGCACAGTTCAGTTTCATAGTATATACTGCATATGTATTTTATTACCAGCAGTGGGAACACTGCACAAAACTGAGTCTACTGCTATTGGAACTTATTAATATGCACATGACTTGCCCACACTCTCTGGTGATAAGGAAGGACTGAGAGGAAAGGAGCTTGAGTTCCTGAGCTTTCCTCTCCCTCTGTGTCTTTACTGTCAGCTCAAGCACTTGGCTAATTCAGAGAAGTGACACCCCAGTAAGAAAGGAGTGAGTGGGTTCCCTCGTGGCTCAGGTCCTCAGAGCTGCTGGACCTTCCTTCTGCTTTGAGAAGTTCTGGTTGGAGCAGAGGGTGTGGTCTCTCAAGGCCTTCAGCAGGTCGGCTCCCACAGAACACACTGACCTCGTGCTCCTGTTGCATTTGCTGGAGCTCACACTCACTCTGGACTCTTTGGCAACCCAAAAGCTGAGTGAGAACAGGGCACAGGGAGCAGGGTGCATTCACGCACAGGCCCTGTCAACCCTTCAGATCTTCCTGCCAGTACACTAGTTGAAAGATGAAGTTACATTGGGGAGGGTATGTGCTACGGTGAGCGCTGTGAATTGTGCAAGACTGTTGAATCACAGATCTGTACTTCTGAAACAAATAACGCAACATATTTTAAGAAAAAAGAAAAAGAAGATAGCAGGAGGGGAAGAATGAAGGGGAGTAAGTCGGAGGGGGAGACGAACCATGAGAGACGATGGACTCTGAGAAACAAACTGAGGGTTCCAGAGGGGAGGGGGTGGGGGGATGGGTTAGCCTGGTGATGGGTATTAAAGAGGGCACGTTCTGCGTGGAGCACTGGGTGTTATGAACAAACAATGAATCATGGAACACTACACCAAAACTAATGATGTAATATATGGTGATTAACATAACAATAAAAAAATAAAAAAAAAAAAGAAAGATGAAGTTACTAGGAACTTCAAGACTGGGACGGAGAGCATGAAGCCCAGGGCCGGGCCTCAAAAGCCGGCCCTGCCACCACTTCTTGGGGACAGGCTTCCTGCACCTTCAGCCGAAGACCTGGTCTGGACAATGAGCCTGTGGGGACAGTGTGGAGGAAACTGCAAGGCCACTAATAGGAGGGGAAGGAGGGCTGGGCATCAAGATTAGTGTGCAGCCTGGGAACCAAAATTCCAGTTACATGAAAGAACAAAATATAGTAGTGGGCTGCAAATTCATTCACTCTAGAAGATGAAAATAGTTGTGAAAATGAAAATTAAATTAAAGTAATTATATTTAGGCTCACAAAAAATAAGACATAAGTCTGTAGATATGCAGAAATAATTAAAACAGGAGGAAGAGAGAAAACAAGAATAGATGGATTAAAAAAACCCAAATAATTGGAAATAACCAAAATGCAAAATAAAATCACTTTGAAAAACTCAGCTATGACATGAAAAAACACTAAGCTATGAATAATCCAAGCACAAATTAGTGGATAGGATTACAATACTGAGAAATAAACTAGATTGAAGCACTGTATTTATAAATACACATTTGTGTATATACACGTGTCCAAAATATTCACAGAATTTACCACACTGATTCAGACTAGTATTTTTCAGGAGTTCGTATATATACATGGTATCTCCAGTTAAGTTTTCACAGTTTCAACTCCTAATGATACTGAGCCCAAGCCGTTGTGTAAAAAAGAAATTCCCTAGCAAAGTTGTGGAATAAGTTGGAACAATTGCCTCTACGAAACTCTAAATCTACTTTATGACATTTGACACCCTGCAATGAATGATTTCCTAGCATATTTGGAAAAACAATCTGACTTTGTTCTGCCTTTCCAGCTTGAACTATAAGGCTTTTCATTTGTTTCTTTAATTACTTGATCAGATAAGGAAACTACAAACATAATCAAGGCTGTCCCTGGGGAGGCATATTTTCCAAATGCTGTGTCCCAGCAGAGTTCTTCACGTAGCATATAAAGCCACTCCATTATATAATTATTTTCTAGGTTTCAGCTGGACCTTTTAATAGAGATCTAATTTTAAGCTTCACTTCATCCTCTTCTATTACTTTCCTTAATACTTACATCAAGGGACCTCTGATTTACTTGTGCCCTGTGAATATGTGAATTAGGAAACACAGGTCAGATTCTGAGCATTATTGGAAAGTGTTCTCTTGTGTGTGAATGCACAGACATTCGGAAGGAGGTGGCGGCAAAAATGCTACCCGGTGAAGAGGAATAATTTTTACATGAATAAAGCCAATGAGCTGTTAAAATCTGTGCCACTACAATGATCAAATTCAATGGAATTGTTAAATATTAAAGAAAATATTTGTGCTCAGACCATAGCACTAAATAAATACAAAATAAAATATTCCTCTGAAAATCTAAGACTCTAGTAAAATGAATGCAATTTCTCAACTGAATGGATAAAAAAAATACTCATTATTGTTGTTATCCTTATTTCATTTCCATGCTTAAAATCATCTTAATAATATAGAAGGTGTTTTATGGAGGATGTCATTTTTAATATGATATTTGATTTTCCAACCAGCTTAATATTCATATTTAGCTGAATACTGGGTGGTTGTTGTTCCTGTTGAGGTGTATTTCGCTCTGTATGTGTAGGTGTATATTTGCCAAAACACTGGGTAGATGTAGACATCTAGGAAGCATCCTTGATACCTCTTTTTCCTTTACCCCTGGCATCTCATCAGTCACCAAAATCCTGATAAGTTTTGCCTCATAAATGTTTCTCAAGTTCGGCCATTTATTTCCATTTCCACTGACAACCCCCTTTGACAATCCACAATTATTTCACACCAGAACTACTAGAAGTCTCCACATTGATTGCTGATTGTGTGAAAACCACCTGGCTGACGGGCTGTGAGAGAGGAACTTAGAACTGAAGACAAACCACAACCTGTGAAACATCCCGTGAGTCACAAAACAGGCAGACCGCCCCGAACCAGGACAGGCAAGACACATTAAGCACAAACTTTTTTCTATCCCCATATATGAATGATAAGACCTGCCCTAAACCAACCTGACAGTAATTTGGCATGAGAGCTTGTGTTCTAAAGAAGATGAGACCTGCCAAAGCCCTGCTAGACTGTCCAGGGACTAACTGTAGCTTCCAAGTTCTCTCAGTTGGCTTTCCCAACTGTCCCCTTCAGAGAAGCTCATGGTTCACTGGGCTGCTTCCTATCTTGTGAAACAAGCTAATAAAACCCACTGTATTTTGTTTCCAGTGTGTCACTGGATGTCTTCCCTCAGTGGCTCAAACAACTGGAGATAAAACGAAATTTGGCAAGATCCTCTATGGGCCAGAATGCTTGATGTGGTAATAGTGTGTGCATCTGAAAGTTTTTGAGTCTTTATTGCCTGAGGCCTCTATGACTGTGTGAGAAGTGGTTATGGTTAACTGAACTACAGATATGAACTAAAGTAATAGAGATATTGGCTAACAATTATTGAACATGTGACATACGCCAAACTCTGTCCTAGGGACTTTGCCGATATGATACCTTTTTTTTTTTTAAGGTGTAGGTAGTTTATTTATTTAGAGAGAGCACACAAGCTGGGGGAGGAGCAGAAGGAAAAGGAGAGAGCAGACTCTGAGCTGAGCGTGGAGCCGATGTGGGGTTCCGTCTCACCACCCTGAGATCAAGACCTGAGCAGAAACCGAGTCAGATGCTCAACTGACTGAGCCACCCAGGTGACCTGCAGATACAATACCATTTAATCCTCACAATGACCTTATGAGGCAGATAACCCTGTTTTACAGAAAAAGGAAACTGAGGCACAGAGAAATTAAGCAACCAGTTAGAAGTCATAAATTATTTTGTCTCTTCACAAAGGAGAGGGACACAAGTATGCATAACACCCAAGAGCACGGGGTGTAGTTTACAGACCAGCCTTCTGTCTTGCTCCACCTCTTGGCATAGTAATCATTATCAGAATTTTTCATTCATGCCAAAAAGAAAGACACTAAAAGGAACACATAGCTCTTATTTTTTGTTTGTTTGTTTGTTTTTTGTTTTTTCTTTTTGAAGATCGTCATTTTTCTGCTCTGAAAACATCCTGAGACACTGGAAGTCGGGAGAGTCATAGATGAACAGACATACAGACACAGGGGTGGTTGGATTAATAACTGAAAGCCATCTTTTTCTTTTCTTTTGGTCTCTGTATAACATATCTAAAGCCTAAACAACTATTTTAAAGAATCTTTCCTGGGAGGGACAAAATATTTACGAATAGTAAATAATCACTAGACTCTAATCTCACTGTTAAAGGTCACATGGGGATTCTAGATGTTAAGTATTTCTACAAAGTCTCTTGATCTCTTATTTCCCGTTTCCCTTTCATTTTTCATCTCTCCAGTCAGCCTTAAAATAAAACTTTTATTTTTCTCTTAAGTGCACTTTTACATCAATTGCTACTATTCTTTACTTTTTACCGAAGAATAGCATGAAAAATGGAATTTCGTGAATATCCTTCATTCCTAGTTATAAATTGGATTTCATTTTGTGTGTTTTAAACTAGTCTTGATGATTAGTACTAAAGCCAGATGTATAACATATTGCACCTTTGCTTGAAATCAGTGTGAAAAACAAATTAGCTTATCCTCTGCAGAACATGTGTGTGCCTCTGTGGTCGGCATGGTAATCCAGACGTACATTTTCATTTATTTGGTCTTGAGTAAAAATTGTCAATAGATTGAGGAATGTTTGATTAACAAAAGAGTATGAAGTATGCTCAAATTAGAAAAATATATAAAGAGGGTATGATCTCTTCCCTTGAATTTATATATGTCCTGGTTTCAAGCATTCAGTCCTTTATAGATTCAAGGGTATAGCTTGGGGACTGGGCCTGCCCATTGCAGAGAGCTAATTTATTTTTCCCCAGAAATGGATTTCATTTTCCTTTGTGCATCATCAGCACATTTTTAAAGTTCTAATGGTAAATTTTATAGTGGCAATGTGCAGTAGAATTTAATTTAATTTTGAGCTCCCAGGTTGACTAGCAATGCTAGTGGGGGTTTTATTATTTTATTTTCAAAAATGCATTACTATTCGAAAACAAAAATCATCCAAAACATCAACTTATTTCAGGGGAATGGAGTTAGAGAAAGAGTGGAAAAGAAAGTAGAAAATGGTACTTAAAATTTTTCTTTTCTCATTTCTGAAGCATAAAATGTCTGTAGATGGTTTCAATAAACAGTGGAATAAAATTCAGGTATTAAGTCTCCATATTTTATAAGTAAATCAAACCAAGTTATTTTCCTTAACTTTTTCCTTTGTTCCTTTACTGAAGGAACTCTATATACTATCTTGTTTTCCAAGGTTTGGGGAAGTTTATTTTTAATGTGATTTTTAAACCCCAAAATTATTAGGATTCAAATTCAACAACTATAACAAAAAAGAAACCAAGAATACTCTTTCCTCTAAAAAAATAATACAGAAGAAAGTAAGAAGAAACATATAGTACAGTGGCATCAAATTATCCTCCACTGATGAGAACCAAAAATCTGTCTCAACTCCAACATTACATACTTTTATTTTCAAAAAAAAGTGCCGAGAATGATTCCTATTGTGGGTCGAGACCTGGGAAAACTAAGGAGCTTGATTAGTTCTATATTTATAGGCATCCAAATATGTCATATGAATTAGTAGCTAAAGGACCCTGCTGCTTACAATATTGATTGCATGATTTTACCAAGGTTTGTACAATGTATACTTTTTAAGTTAAAACTTGCACTTGATGTATTTCCTAAACAAGAAGCTTTGTTTGTAGGATGATGAATTAATGTTTACTGAGGGAAAGAATATGAATTTTCACCCATTGATTTAGTAGACTATCTCGTTTTCAGGAAGTGGATGTTCTTTGAAGAAGAACTAGAATGGGAAATTCTTACAAGTTCAGTAAGAAAATCAAATCTGTGGTTGTAGGGGATGACCTGAAAACCCAAAAAGGGCACCTTGTTCTACTCCCTGTGACTATGTTAAATTGCATGGCAAAGGGAAGGAACTGTATGTACCTTGAGATGGAGAGATGATCTTGGGTCACTGACGTAGACCTAGCACAGTCACACAAATCCTTAGAAGCAGAAAGGGCAAGCAGATACAGCATGAGAAGGACTCCCTTTCTCTGTTGCTGTTTTGAAGATGGAACCAAGGAGTGTGCTGTCCTCTAGAACCTGGGAAGAGCTCTCAGTTTATAGCCAGATAACAGGGATCTTAGCTCTACAACCACAGGAAACTGAATTCTGCCAGCAACTAGAATGAATAAGAAATGGATTTTCCTGTGGAACCTCCAGAAAGGAATCTAGGCTGCTGATGCCTTGATTTTAGCCTGGTGTTGAACTTCTCACCTATAGCATCGTAAGATACAATTTGTGTTGTTTTAAGCCACTAAGTTTGTGGGTTTTGTTACTGCAGCAATAGAAAATGAATACACTGGGCAGCAGATATTTGACAGACATGCGATAGGAATGGGGAGAAGATAAAAAGTAGAAAAACAGAATTCAAAATCATGTTGTATTTGGTGTAACTGATGTCTAGCTAAATACAAACATTCATCATTATATGATGGGTAAGTTATTTGGGAATAGACAGACCTTGTGTTAACATTCAAGCCCAGCTACTTAGTTAATCATTAATTTTCTATATACTCAGAGTTATAATTGCTTTCAGTGTGCACTTACATGGAAAGACTCTCATTTGGATAAAATTAGGAAACCTAATGACCTTTCAAGTTGTAATGATTTTTTTTTTTTACTCAATCATGAATCATCCTAGCTTGCTTCCAGGGAGGATTGACTCCAGGTCCAAGAAAACATGCCATGCTGGGGGCAAGATAGAGAATGCTTTTATGGTAAAGTTTAGGATATTTCACCAGCCTTACTGTGTCCTTCATTTCATGTGAGTCAAATGATATCTGGACCAAAGACAAGCTCTATTATAAAGGATTTCAGCAAATTTTTAAAAAAGAAGGACTATTACAGTATCCTCTTAAGTCCTCAATTACTAGTTACATTTTCCAGTTTTAAGCAGCAGTGCTAGTTGATGTTGGCAAGGAGTGGGATGGAGGAGGGGGATGAAGACCATTAGAGAGGAAGATAGAACATGTGTTTGTAACTTAAATTCTTTGCTTTAAGAGGTCCAGTCTCATCCTTGGTGAGCTGCTATTATTTGATGGTATTCAGGATGCCCCATTAACAAACATAAATTCAGGATTTACTGGAAAACATAGCACTCCAATCCAAACTTCAAAAGTGATATCGCATACATTATTCAATTTTATGCCTATAGCCTTCTCCTAAGACAGCTTTTGTAGTAAGGTCTAGAAAATGATTTGTCTAGAACCATCCATCTAACATGGTTGCAAAATTAAAAAAAAAAAGGAAACAGAGAGAGACAGAGAAAGCATTAAAAAATACAAGTTCATACTAAGGTCTGAAAGTTTGGTACACTATCAGGTTATTGATAATTATATTTTAGTATTTGACTTCTGTTTCATAATTCATATGAAAAGTATGTCTTTAGGAGATAATTTATTTTAAGCTGCTAAGATAACTTCTGCTCAGTGAATATTGACCTTTTATTGTGCAAACATAGTATTTGACCATGAAACTTAAGAATTAAAGTTATGTGTAGGCATTTAAAAAAAATTTTTATTAACTGAAGTCCATACTTTATTCAGATTGACTTAGTGTATATTGTTTTGTTTTAATTCAAGTATAAATAATATACAGTGTTACATTAGTTCCAGGTGTATAATAATGATTCAACAATTTTATACATTTCTCAGTGCTCATCAAGATAACCATACTCTTTTTTTAAGGTTTTATTTAAATTCCAGTTAGTTAGCATAAAATATTACATTAGTTTCAGGTGTAAAATACAGTGATTCAACACTTCCACACATCACCCCGTGCTCATCAGGACAAGTGGATTCCTTCATTCCAGCACCTGTTTCACACATCCCTCACCAACCTCCCCTCTGGTGACCACCAGTGTGTTCTCTAGAGTTAAGTAACTTGGTGCACCTCTCTCTCTCTCTCTCTCTCTCTCTTTTTTCCCCTTTGCTCATTTGTTTTCTTTTTTACATTCCACATATTAGTAAAATCATATGGTAATTTGTCTTTCTCTGACTGACTTACTTCACTTAGTATAATACTCTTCTAGCTCCATCCATGTCATTGCAAATGGCAAGATTTCTTTCTTTTTTGTGTCTGAGTAATAGTCCCTTGTATATATATACCACATCTTCTTTTTTTTTTTTTTTAAAGATTTTATTTATTTATTTGAGAGATCGAGAATGAGAGATAGAGAGCACGAGAGGGAAGAGGGTCAGAGGGAGAAGCAGACTCCCTGCCAAGCAGGGAGCCCGATGCGGGACTCGATCCCGGGACTCCAGGATCGTGACCTGAGCCGAAGGCAGTCGCCTAACCAACTGAGCCACCCAGGCGCCCTATACCACATCTTCTTTATCCACTCATCAGTACATGGACGTTTGCACAGTTTCTATAATTTGGCTATTGTAAATAATGTTGCTATAAACATTGGGGCAACACCTGATGTTTCTTGTGTTGTTGATTTTAGCCATCCTAACGGGTATGAAGTGATATCTCATTGTAGTTTTGATTGCATTTCCCTGATAATAAGTGATGTTTAGCATCCTTTCATGTGTCTGTTGGCCATCTGGATGTCTTCTTTGGAAAAAAATGTCCATTCATGTCTTCTGTCCATTTTTTATATTGTATTATTCATTTTTTTGGCTGTTCACTTTCATAAGTTCTTTATATATTTTGGATACTGACCGTTAATTGGATATGTCATTTGCAAATATCTTCTCCCATCCTATAGGTTGCCTTTTAATTTTGTTGATTGTTTCCTTTGTTGTGCAGAAGCTTTTTATTTTTATGTAGTCCCAATAGTTTATTTTTGCTTTTGTTTCCCTTACCTCATGAAACATATCTAGAAATAAGTGGCTATGGCAATGTTAAAGAAGTTACTGTGTGTGTTCTCCTCTAGGAGTTTTATGGTTTTGGGTATCACATTTAGGTCTTTAATCCATTTTGAATTTATTTTTGTGTATGGTGTAAGAATGTGGTCCAGTTTCATTCTTTAGTATGTAACTGTTCCATTTTCTGAACACCATTTGTTAAATAGTTTTTTTCCCCAAGATTAATGGACCATATAATAGTGGGTTCATTTCTGGGTTTTCTATTCTGTTCTATTGATCTATGTGTCTGTTTTTGTGCCAGGGCTATACTGTTTTGATCACTACAGCTTTGTAATATAACTTGAAGTCCAGAATTGTGAGGCCTCCAGCTTTGCTTTTCTTTTTCAAGATTGCTTTGGCTAGTCTGGGTCATTTGTGGGTCCATACAAATTTTAGGTTAGTTTGTTCTCACTCTGTGAAAAGTGTTCTTGGTACTTTGATAGGGATTGCATTAAATATGTAGATTGCTTTAGGTAGTATAGATGTTTTAACATTATTTATTTCTCCAATCCATGAGCATGGATGCTCTTTCCATTTCTTTGTGTCATCTTCACTGCCTGTCATCGGTGTTTTATAATTTTCAGAGTACAGGTCTTTCACCTCTTTGGCTAGGATTATCCCTAGGTATCTTATTGATTTTGGTGCAATTGTAAATGGGATTGATTCCTTAATTTCTCTCTCTGCTGCTTCATTGTCAGTGTATAGAAATGCAACAGATTCCTATACATTGATTTTGTATCCTGTGACTTCACTAAATTCATTTATCAGTTCTAGCAGTTGTTGGTGGAGTCTTTCAGGTTTTCTGTATATAGTATCATATCATCTGCCAATAGTGAAAGTTTGGTTTCTTCCTTGCTGATTGGGATGCCTTTTAACTCTTTTTGTTGTCTGATTGCTGTGGCTAGGACTTCCAGGTCTATGTTGAATAAAAGTGGTGAGAGTGGACAACCCTATCTTGTTCCTGACCATAGAAGAAAAGATCTCAGTTTTTCCTCATTGAGGATGATACTAACTGTGGGTTTTTCATATATGGCCTATATTATGTTGAGGTATGTTCCCTCTAAACTTACTGTGTTGAGGGTTTTTATCATGAATGGATGTTGTACTTTGTCAAATGCTTTTTCTTCATCCTATTGAAATGATCCTATGGTTCTTATCCTTTCTCTTATTGATGTGATGTACCATGTCGATTGATTTGTGAATATTGAACTATACTTGCATCCTGGGAATAAATTTAACTTGATCGTAGGTAATGATTTTTTTAAATGTATTGTTGGATTTGGATTGCTAGTATGTGTTGAAGATTTTTATATCTGTGTTTATCAGAGATAAATGGCCTGTAGTTCTTTTTTTTGGTGGTGTCTTTATTTGGTTTTGGCATCAGGGTAATGCTGGCTTCATAGAATGAATTTGGAAGTTTCCTTTTCTTTTTTTCGGAATAGTTTGAAAAGAATAGGTATTAAGTCTTTAAATGTTTGGTAGAATTTGCCCATGAAGTCATCTTGTCATGGACTTTTGTTTGTTGGGAGTTTTCTCATTACTGATTTAGTTTTCTTGCTCGTTATCCATCTATTCAAATTTTCTGTTCCTGTTTCAGTTTTGGTAATTTATGTTTCTAGGATTTATCCATTTCTTCTAGGTTGTCCAATTTGTTGGAATATAGTTTTTCATAATATTCTCTTATAATTGTTTGTAATTTTGTGGTATTGGTTGTTACTTTTCCTCTCTCGTTTGTGATTTATTTATTTGGATTCTTTCCCTTTTTGATAAGTCTGGCTGGAAATTTATCAGTTTCATAAATTTTTTCAAAGAGCCAGCTCCTGGTTTCATTGATCTGTTCTATTGTTATTTTAGTTTCGATATCATTTATTTTTTATCTAATCTTTATTATTTCCTTCTTTCTGCTGGTATTAGGTTTTGTTTATTGTTGTTTTTCTAGCTCCTTTAGGTGTAAAGTTAGGTTGTTTATTTGAGATTTTTCTTGCTTCTTGAGGTAGGCCTGTATTGCTATATACTTCCCTCTTAGAATTGCTTTTGCTGCATCCCGGAGATGTTGGACTATTGTATGTACTTTTTAATTTCTTCTTTTATTTTCTGGTTGACCCATTCATTTTTTAGTAGCATGTTATTTAATGTCCATGTATTCATGGCCTTACCAAATTTTTTCTTGTGGTTGACTTCTACATTCATAGTGTTAGGGTCAGGAAAGTTGCTAGCATGATGTTGATACTGAATTTGTTTAGGCCTGTTTTGTGGCCCAATATGTGATCTGTTCTGGAGAATGTTACATGGAAAGAATGTGTATTCTGCTGTTTGAGGATGGAATGTTCTGAATATATCTGTTAAATCCTTCTGTTCTAGTGTGGCATTCAAAGCCTCTGTTTCCTTTATTTAGATATGCTCTCCATCAATGTAAGTAGGGTGTTACAGTCCCCTACTATTCTTGTATTACTATCAACTAGTTCCTTTATGTTTGTGTTTAACTGTTTTGTGCATTTTTGTGCTCCTATGTTGGGTGAATAAACATTTACATTTGTTATATATTCTTGTTGGATTGTCCCCTTTATGATTATGTTTTTCTCTTGTTACAGTCCTTGTTTTAACATCTAGCTTGTCCAATATATGCATTGCTACTCTGGCTTTCTTTTGACATCCATTTGCATGATAGACGTTTCTCTCTCCCCTCATTTTCAATCTATAGGTATCTTTAGGTCTAAAATGAGTCTCTTGTAGGCAGCATATAGATGACTCTTGTTTTTTTTTATCCATTCTGACACCCGATGTCTTTTGTTGGGAGCGTTTAGTCCATTTACATTCAAAGTAGTTATTGATAGATATGTACTTTTTGTCTTGTGGTTGTTTCTGAAGATTTGCTCTGATCTTTTCTTTCTCTCTTTTATGTGCTGCTGATTTTCTTTAGTGATATATTTGGATTTAATTCTCTATTCTTTGATCAACTCTTGCTTATGAAAATGTATATAAATTAATATCATTATGGAGATGGTAGAATGCTGCCGTTCTTATCATAACACTTGAGTGTACATACCGTATCAGTTATATCCAACTTCTATATGGAATGTTATTATTACCTAACTTCATACTTTTTTCAGATTTCATTAGTTTTTCCTTAATGTCCATTTTCCTTCCAGCATCCCATCTAGTATACCAAATTACATGTAATTGTCGTATCTCCTTAGACTCCTTTTGACTATGACAGTTTCTCAGATTTTG
This sequence comes from Eumetopias jubatus, assembly GCF_037043125.1. Taxonomy (NCBI): domain Eukaryota; kingdom Metazoa; phylum Chordata; class Mammalia; order Carnivora; family Otariidae; genus Eumetopias; species Eumetopias jubatus. Next base: position 88,151,319 of record NW_028274823.1, on the reverse strand, counting down.
TTTGTTTTTGATGGCTTTGACAATTTTGACGATTTCTGGGAAACATTTTGTAGCATGTCTCTCAATTTGGATTTGTATGATTTCTTTTTTCATGGTTAGACCAGAGTTATGGGTATGTGAGAGGAAGTCCACCTCAGTGAAGTGCCATTTTCATCTCATCATATCAAAGGTACACGCCACAGTATGACTTATCACTGGTGATGTTTATATGATCACTGAGTCAAGGGAGTGTTTGCCAGGTTCTTAACTGTGAAGTATTTTTTCTCATCCTTTCTCTACTCTACCAAAGGTACTGTCAGTGTCACTATGGTAGCCCTGTGTGTCTTCCTCCTTGGGGCTGAGCTCTATGCCACTGGAGTGTGACCCTCCCCGTCAGAGTGAGTTGCCTGGTCTGCACTGCCATCCAGTCGTGTGGGGCCCATTGTTCTATTCCCTTATAACTGGGGATGGCCACCCTGGCCCCACTGATGGCTGACCACCCGGACGCTGCTCTGACCTCACACCTGAGGCAGTCTCAGGAGCAGCACAGCTGTTTGTTGAGTTGTAAATATGGAAACAGTTTTTATGTGCCATTTGATTTTGGTGTTTTCTTGTGCTGTGTAAGAAGAGTACTTTTTGAGCGTGCTAGCAGCCACGTTGGCCTAATAAATGCTTTCAGCAAGCAGAATACAAGGTGAATTTTCTGCATTCCTAATCTTATTCAGAAAATAGCACTTTTGAAATTAAGTATTCAAGGAGATTTTAACCTCAACAGATTTTTTTCCTTTTTTTTGTTTGTTTTGTTTTGTTTCCATTTTATCATGATAAAATTTAGATACAGGGTTATTTTGTATTGGTTTTTAAATGGTGACATGTAGGGCTATTTCGCTCACTATAAATATATATATATACATGTTAATATATATAATAACATATATGTTAATTTCTAGATGTTATATAAGTATATAAATTTCTACATATTTAATCCATAAATATTCACTGAGAGGGATAAAGAGAAAGATTTGTCCACAAATACTATCTAGAAAAGCATAGTTGGGACGAAGCTCAGCAGAATAATGCTTGTCAATAAAATTCAAAATGTTTGCTTTTTAAGACTGAAAGCTTTGCTCTCAGCATTAATTTCAAATCACCATCTACTGCTTAATGTCTGCATTGTCTTAACCACGGCACATGCTTTCTCTTTCCTCAGCTTCTTCGTGTGTAAAACACAGTGACTACTCACGAGGCTGCTGAGAGAATGAGACAAGATAGTCTTTGCAACGCAATGAACAGTGCCTGAAAATAGAGAGACTCTGGTGTTGTTTATTACTGTTAATTAGTATGTGTATTATTGATCAATATTTTGCTGCAAGGAAATGCTTCTAACTCCTTAAGACCTCTGCTACGTTTGGTCCTTTGTGGAAGAAGTTCACGGAGTGCAAGATAACTAATGTTTAATGCCGAGAGTACCAATAACCTGCTAACACATCTCAGTCTCTGAATTCAGCCAGGTTTCCTTTCTGATTGGAGACAGCAAAACTCTTTCATCTCTAGACACACTCAGAGATAGTGAGGGATGTGTTGGGCACAGGGAACCTTGAGCTCAGGAGAAACTGTCTCCGTTTCTGTGGACCCCTTTGTTTCAAGAAAGGGAAGCAACCTCTCACAGCTGAGTGGCCACTAGTGCCCTTCACAAGTTTTCCTGGAATGAAACAAACGACCTCTACTACTTTTAAATGCTGAATTGCTAACTTTTTTCCTTATGTAGTTTCTTAGAAGCCAGATGGGGTTCTGTAACCCTGTCTACCAGAAGTTCTAAATAATTATATTTGGTCTGAAAGTGCTTTCAAGTTTTCAGCCTTCTCTCTACCTGGGATTCTAGATTTGCTTTTTCTAATATTGAAAAAGAAGAGCTGCAATTGTCCTCTATTGCCAAATGTTGAAAATGTGTGAAGTAGATAGAATTTGCTTTGGGGTATTTTCTAAAATTTTGCTCATATTTTTATCCTCACTTATCCTGTATCTAATCCCTGACTGACCTTGTTATCAGCTAGGTATGTACTGATTCATACTATGATGCCACATTGAAATTCCCTTTTCAATAATGTCTGTAATGCCAAAGTAATGCATCCTTAATGGTGACACAAGAAAAATAGGGGGCGATGGTTAATGGGAGGAGACTCTTTCTAACACACTTTGAATTCTATAGTGTGAGCAATTAGCATGTCTAACTACTCCTGCCCTCAGCTCTTCCATGACCAATAAGGCCTCACAGCTCCTAGCTGGAGTGTAGTGCAAGGCAGAGGAGACAAACTGGAATGTGAATGCCAACACACATTCATGTGCCTCTGTGCTGGTCTCTTGAACTCATTTTCATTATCTGAAAAACAGGGATAAAAAATTTTTCTATAATATCATTGTAAGGATTTAACTGGGAATATATATATGACAAGTAACAGTATCTGCAAAAATATACCAGAATGGAACTATGTAGCAAAGATTATAATCATTTTGCCTTAAAGATGAGACAGTTATGGTCTGGAAAGTTTTGGATGACTTATCTAAGTTACGTAGTGAGTTTACTGGGGAAAAAATGGACTAGAATTTAGGTATTCTTACTTCTGGGACAATAATAATCCACTGACAATAAGAAGTTTTGAAAATGAATTAGAAAGGTATACATGTTCTAGTTGTCCAGAAGTATTATAACACTGTTGTTAGAATTATGTTAGAATTAACATATTCAAAACAAGAAGTTAATTGATGAATATATTGAAGATCAGATTTACAAATTTATTTGCTAATTTTTCAGCCTGTCAATTACCAATACTTTTTTTCCTTCTCACCCAGGATATAATTAGTAATAATAGTATAATTGTCACTGCTTCTGATGCAAAATTTTTCTCAGATGCTCTAGATACTTTATTTATATTAACCTAATGATAAAAACTCAAAGAAGGAAAATAAATATAGAGGAAACAACTTGCAGAAAATAGTTAGAAAACTTCTATAACCCTGAAATAAGCTCTTCCTTATCGTCTTTGTGTGTTTGTTTTACGGTTGGTGTTTTGTTTTGAGGTCCTTCCTGTTCCCCCACTCACATCATTCTTTCTTCCCCTCTCGGTACGTCTTCTGTTTCCTAACCTTGGTTAGGCTTCAGTGTCTTTGTTTATTTGTCTTGTTTGTAAAGGCTCGACTTTAAGACCGATTATATGCATTCTTTCTAATCATTAAAAAACTGCCTACTTCTAGTGTTCTTTTGGAATGTGTACATTTTATAAAATTTGGTAACCACCAAATACAGCCTTCAGTTTATTAAAGGCATCCTAGCTAAGGGACCGGAAATATTTAGCAATGCAATATTATCTTCAAAGCCTGCCTTACAGCCAAGTTTAGCTCATTTCTGATCCTGTTATCTTTCTGCTCTGTATTTGGAAAACTGCCTCACCATCTACTTTCATCAGCTTCATCATCTTCATCATCATCATCATCATCATTCTGGTATATCATGTTATATTTTGAAGAGAGCATTTCATTTTTTAAATAACAATTTTCTTTTTTCTATTCATTTTCTGTTTGCTAATGAGATTTTTGTGTTTTGGGAGGGAGGGGAGTGACTTCTATACCTCATATTAGAACATTAGAACTTTCTAGATCTGTCTCTGTATTTCTTCACTTTTGCTCCTATTTTCCATGCTTTTTCTCCCTGTAGTTTAGAAATTTTCCTTAATTTGTCTTTTAGGTATCTTTTCAAGCATTCTAACTTTTTCCTGTACTTTTTTTTTTTTAAGGTTGCTTTCCAACAAAAATATCTTCTACTCTTCTGATTTTATTCTTTTTTTCTTTCTTTAGTAGTACCCTAGGTTTGCTTTAGGGATACAGTATATTCTTGAATCTTTCTAACACACAAATTTGATTTTGAAAAGGGTTTAAAATGCTTTTCCATTTCTAAATGATGAGAGTAGCGTGGGGATATCCAACTGGAATAACAGCCTAGTCCTGCGGAAGTCAAGTGGGCTTGATGATTTAATTTGGGGAAAGAAGATGGAGTAGACTGTGCTTTGGGGAACGGCTCTGAATTAGAATAAATGAGGCAGTGTATAAGCACTAATGAAGGCATTGATGGGGGCTAAGGGGCCTTGGCATGGGTGGATGACCACCCTTGCAAATGGCACCCACCCATACTTCACTTTTCTGGGAAGTAGAGTCTGCTCTGACAGTCTTTAGTCTTTATCTAACATTTGAAGGATGTAACAGTTGGAAGCATGTGTGGCTGTGTATTTTTATCCAAATATTTACAGTACTGACAGAGAGCTCAGAAGAGTCCCTCTTGCTAGGAGAAGCGAATTTCAGGAAACCAACAGAATACAATTCATTTATTTATGTATGTATTTTTAAATTTATTTGTTTTCATGCCAAGAATTTAAACTTTCAATGGTGGATTTCTAAGTTTCGAGTTTCAGTGTGATATTTTCAACACTAGATATTACATGATATTTTTATGTAGTGTAGTTTTTAGAAATATCATGTCTAGAATTAAGTGACCATTCCTGTGCACTTTAGGTGATAAGCCTTGTAAATGTCATGAAGAGAGGGCACTCTTTGTCAGTCGTCTACTGCACAATACAGCATTCTAAATCTCATTAACTTGAAACAGTATGCATTTGTTTGGTCAGGGTCTGAGAGTCCCTGATGGTTCCTCTTGTTCTGGTGTGGATCGCTGTGTCGTTGTCTGGTCATCAGCCGGGGCAAGGGGGAGAACCGACCTCCTGCATCTCGTCTACATGGCTAGCTTGGATGTGATCTCATAGCACTGACTGTTGCCACCATGCCCAACTCAATAAGCCTTTCAAACCTCTGCTTCATCACATTGGCTAACACTCCATTGGCCAAAGGAAGGCCTGTGGCTAAACTCAGAATTAAAGAGCTATATATACCACCTCTTGGGAGTTGGAACTGTGAAGTCACAGTGAGAAGGATATAAACACAGGAAGGGCCCTCATTGCAAAATATCCACAGTATGAACTTACTGATTAGTTACATACATATGAATTACAGTTTTTCAATCAAATATTCTGACGTCCCATTTGTAGATAGAAATATCCTTTGTGTGATAATTTAGTACCTATATCTCTAAAGACCCATTTTGCTCTCTCTTCCTGTATATATAGATCTGTGTGTGTGTGTGTGTGCATGTAAAATTAAGACTGTTTTAAACCAGGCATACGTGGCAGGCTGTGGGAAAATCCAGGGAAATCAGCATGAGAGTTTTAGGATAAGGAATGTCAAAGAACAGTTTGGAGAAGAAGGACTAGAGCACATCTGGGATTTTTGTCTGGGGATTGTTAGATTGGTGATTCTATAAGAATTCTGAAGAACATTAAGTGTGTTGGTTTCTTTTTTCTTGCTTTAAATTGTATACATTTTAAGTTGTTTTACTTGGGAATGAACTGCCCAGGCCTTGCAACTGTCATGCTCTGGAAACAATGTTGTCAATGAGTCAAGCTCCTGGTTTCTCATTTTTAGTTATAGGTTATTCTTGACCTGCCTTGCTCTCCCATCTGACTGTTGAAATCTGAAAGCAAAGGGAAAGTTTATGTTAAATAGTCAAATAATGCATTTCATTCCAGATCGTTTCTCTATTTTAGGCCTACGTCAAGCCTGGACACATTGCGGCCTCGGTGTTTAAGAATCTGGCAGCTCTCTTTTTCATCTATACATTAAAAATGTTAATTTGTACTCATGAGGTCAAGATTCGCAGTTCTGGGACCAAGAAAATCAGGCACTGTTAATAAATATGTGATAACATTTTATAACTCTATGCTCACTTGAGTGTATCAATATACTGAAACTTTAAATCATTTATAACTCAAAATAAAAAATCCAAAAGTAATTTTCATGAGAAAATAAAATTAAAATATTTCAAATATTCACAGAAAAACTTGTTAAAGTCACTGATGGTGAGTATTTGTTTCACTGTTAGGTTTGTATGGAATTTAAAATTTTGAATGAAACATGGCAGGACACAGCTTTGATGCCTGACATCCCCAGGGTCATCCAGAATCCTGCTCAATATGAAATGGGGACAGAAAACTTTCCGTAACATTTTCCTATCAGGCATAATTTTTTTCAGTATTTCATAAATGGCTTAGTATGTATGTAAGTCTGAATTTTTTATACCAAATTCTCTTCCTTTTTGGCTAAATTTACTACCTTTGAAAGTGGTTACAGTTTCTATAGCAAATACTCAACTTTTAGTTTCAATATCTTTAAAAGATTTTTTCCATTTACAGGAAAGTAAATATTGTTAATTTTTGTGTTTTTAAAGTTCCCACTAGAATGCAAAGTTTACAGATTTCATGTAAGAGAACTTGAATATCGAATAAATTATAGTATTCATAACAAAATTATAGATGCATTTATATCTCAATATATGTAGTACAGTATTGTTCAATTTACTTTTTGTTTTAATCAAGCTTATATATGAATATAATTTAAAGTGTCAAAATGTTCCTGTGCTTTTTTTTCTCAGCCCTTTTCCTGTTTCACAGATGCAACTGCTTTCAACTATTTTAGCTGATTCTTTTGAGATCTCTCTTCATATCTCTAAATAACATGCTTATATTGCTATTTCTTGATTATTTATTAATAGGCTTTATTTATTGGCTTCCCACTGCGGAACATGAAAATTTAGCTTTCTTTCATCTTCTGGCCCCTATCATGCACGTGCACACTTTTGAGCTCTCATCCTCTTGAAATAGTATATCATAATTTTGATTAAATGAATATTTATGTCTCTCATATTATGGCTAAATGAAAGCATTCGGAGCTTAGTCATGCACTATACAAGAGTGCTTTATCTTTTTTTCCAGGATTTTGTTTTCTCTTGTGTTAATAATGGCCTATTTTTGTTTATTCAGGTGGTGGGGTTTTTTTTGTTGTTTTGTACCCAACACTAAGTCATGATTCCAGTTGTATAATGCACCTCTAAATATTTGCAGGAATCTTATATATATTGTACAAATTTTATCTTCTTTAAGAAATTTCTCCCAGGGGCTCCTTAGTGGCTCAGTCAGTAGCGCCTGACTCTCGGTCTCTGCTTAGGTCATTATCTCATGGTTGTGAGATCAAGACCCACATTGGGCTACATGCTCAACAGGGAGTCTGATTGAGATTCTTTCCCTCTCTCTCTCTCCCTCTGCCCCTCCTCCTGCTTGCAGGCGCTTGTTCTCTCTCTCTCTCAAATAAATAAATAAATCTTAAAAAAAAAAATCTCTGCCAGAGCTTTCTGACCAAACCCCACCGATGGGAAGGCTTGAGGATGCTGGCTTCTAACTCCATAATTATTGAAGGGCTTTCCAGTGGGAACCCCCAGGAACTTGCTTTGATGGGTGCCGTGTGGATGACTGCCTGACTCATGGCAGAGAAAGCAAAAATGGCTTATGACTGGGGACTTTTGTTGCATTAACTGCCCATGCAAAAATTACAGGGCTTGGAATATATGTCACATGTTGACCAGACGTGGGCCATGTAGGAAATAAGAAACTTAAGTCATTATTTCCAAGAGGATATTAGAATCCAAGTCTTCACTATTATAGCTTATATATTATGGTGATGGCAGGGAGAGTTTTTGTTTGTTTTATTTTAGTTTTAAATTATCTTTTACTTTGCCTATTAAAAAAAAAGCTAACAGAAGAAGCAGGTGTGAGAGAGATTATACTCTTTCCCTACCTACCTGTAGGACTGTATTACAATGGGCAGCTCTGTTCTCCCATGCCACAGGAAAAAAATCCACCCCCTCGGGACAGTTCAGATCTTAGTCAAAAGTAAGAACTGATGGGACCTTTGCCCTCCCTGTCTCATCTCTGTATCGCCACTGTCCAAGGCACAGAGAGGATAGGAGATGACCACTGACTGTGTAAGATTGTGTTGCATAAGCACAACTGAATTCCATTTTATTTCCAAGGTCACATTAAAATTTGCTTATTGGGATTAGCCCTTTCCCTACTTTGTCTCATTGGAGGGGTTCCATCACCCTTCTAGAAAGGCCACTTTGGTAAGATTTCTTGAATGTTGTGCTGCCTGAGCTGGTCTTCTAATTTTCTAATCTTTGTTCTCCCAATTTCCAAGCCTGCCTTTGGCTCTGTATTTTGGGTGAGTTGCTCTCATTTATCTTCCCACTCTTCAATTTATTGTTTCATTAATACTTTATAATTAAATTCCAAGAGCTTCCTTTATAATCGAAGTGTACTTTTAAACTGGTCAGTTTCTGTAAAAAGAAAGATTTTAGAAACTCTTAGTTGGAGAGTTTGGGTTCTAGATGTTTATGACATATCATTAATAATTTTCTTTTTTGATGTTTCTATTGGCCTTGTGAAAGAGAATGTCCATGTCATGGGAAAAAGTAATAGAGCAGGAGTACAGGAGTGTTCAAGAGTAATAGAGCAGCATATCTTCAATTTACTCTGAAATGGTTCCAGAAAAAAAAAAACAAGGGGGGGGGGTCTTTTTTTTCTGCCCTTACAATTTTCAGATAATTTGAAATCATTTCAAAGAAATAGCACATGTTTTCACCAAATAATGTTTAAAAGGAACGGGGTAAAAATTTGATTTTTGTGAGGTTGTGCTCTGAGAATTAAATTGCTATAGAGTAGAAAGAGAGAATGCACTCCTAGTAGAACTTGCAAGAAATTATAGTTTCTCATGCATGTTTTCATTTCATAGTTTGTATTTTAAAAATGCAGAGGAGATAGGGTTAAGTATAACTCTCTTCTGTCACAGTCAGTTGGTTATAAAAGTTGGAATTAATCACCTCTTATGTGACGAATGCTCCAGATTTTCTATTTGAAGATGTATGGGGAGCCTCAGCCTACACTAGCTCTTAGCATAGAGTAGACATAAATAAATGTTTGTTGAATAAATGAATATTATATGCAAAGTCCCTAGCACAATATCCTGGCCCCCTTAATTATTCAATAATGGTAGATGCTACTTTTACCTTTTTTAAAGGATAAAGAGAGTGTACCTATATAATGGAATATTATTCAGGCAGAAAAAAAAGGAAATCTTGCCATTTCCAAGAACATGAATGAAACTGAAGGGAATTATACAAAATGAAATAAACCAGACAGAGAAAGACATTCACTATGTGGTATTACTTATATATGGAATCTAAAAAAAAAATTGTACTCATAGGAACAGGGAGTAGAATGGTGATTACCAAAGGCTGGGGCTGGGGAAAATAAAGAGAAGTTGGTCAAAGGGTACAGAGGTGTACGATGAATAAGTTTTGGGGATCTAATGTAACAGCATGGTGACTATAGTTAATAATACTGTATCCTATATGTAAAATTTGCTAAGAGAGTAGAGGTTAATTATTCTCTTCACACACACATATGGTAATGATGTGAGATGATGGATGTGTGTGTTAATGAGCTTGATTTTGGTAATCAGTTCAAAATGTATACATATATCAAACTACACTGTAAATCTTAAATATATAAAATTTTATTTGTCAGTTATGCATTAATAAAGTGGGGGGGATGCAATGTTAAAATATCCAAACTGTTAGCAAATATGCTGTATAATGAAGTGCTCATTTGGATTAACAAATTTGATTTAGTACATTAAGAATTTGGTTTTCTTGGTTATGGGACGGGGCTTTTTAAGTTTTTATTTTAATTCTAGTTATTTAACATACAGTGTTGTATTAGTTTCAGGTGTACAATATAGTGATTCAACACTTCCACACATCACCCTGTGCTCATCTCGACAAGTGCACTCCTTCATCCCCATCACCTGTTTAATCCATCTCCCACCCACCTCCCCTCTGGTAACCATCACCGTGTTCTCTAGAGTCTGGTTTTTGGATTCTCTCTCTCTCTTTCTCTCTCTCTCTCTCTCTTTTTCCCCTGTGCTAGACTGTTTTATTTCTTAAATTCCACATATGAGTGAAATCATATGGTATCTGTCTTTCTCTGACTTATTTCATTTTAGCATTATACTCTCAAGCTCCATCCATGCCATTGCAAATGGCAAGATTTCATTCATTTTCATGGAAAATAATATTCCATTATATATATATATACATATATATATATATATCACATCTTTATCCATTCATCTGTTGATGGACACTTGGTCTGCTTCTGTATCTTGGCTATTGTAAATAATTCTACTCTAAATGTAGGGGTGCATGTATCCCTTTAATTATTATTTTTGTATTTTTTGAGTAAATATCTAATAGTGTGATTACTAGATTGTATGGTATTTCTATTTTTAACCTTTTGAGGAACATCTGTACTGTCTTCCAGAGTGGTTGCACCAGTTTGCATTCCCACCAACAGTGCACAAGTGTTCCCCTTTCTCTGAATCCTCACCGACACCTGTTGTTTCTTGTGTTGTTGATTTTAGTCCTTCTCACTGGTGTGGGGTGGTATTTCATTGTAGTTTTGATTTGTATTTCCCTGATGATGAGTGATGTTGAGTATCATTTCATGTGTTTGTTGGCCATCGGTATGTCTTCTTTGGAAAATGTCTATTCATGTGTTGTGTCCATTTTTAAAATTATATTATTCATATTTTGGGTGTTGAGTATTGTTAAGTTCTTTATATATTTTGGATAGTAACCATTTATTAGATATGTCATTTGCAAATATCTTCTCCCATTCTGTAGGATTTCTGATAGTTTTACTAATAACTTCCTTCACTGAGCAGAAGTTTTTTATTTTGATATAGTTCCAACAGTTTATTTTTGCTTTTGTTTCCCTTGCCTCAGGAGACATATCTAGAAAGAAGTTGCTACCAAAAAAACCAAACCAAAACAAAACAAAATGAAAGAAAGAAGTTGCTATCGCCAATGTCAGAGAAGTTACTGCCCGTGTTCTCTTCTAGGATTTTTATGGTTGCACGTCTCACATTTAGGTCTTTAATTCATTTTGATTTTATTTTTGTGTATAATGTAAGAAAGTGGTCCAGTTTTATTCTTTTGTATGTTGCTGTCAGGTTTTCATAATACCATTTGTTGGAAGCTTTCTTTTTCCCATTGGATATTCTTTCCTGCTTTGTTGAAGATTAATTGACCATATAATAGTATGTTCATCTCTGGGTCTTCTGTTTTGTTCCATTGATGTATGTGTCTGTTTTTGTGCCAGTACCACACTGTTTTGTTTACTACAATTTTGTAACATAACTTGAAGTCCAGAATTGTGATGCTGCCAGCTTTGGTTTTCTTTTTCAGTGTCTCTTTGGCTATTTAGGGTCTTCTGTGGTTCCATACAAATTTTAGGATTGTTCTAGCTCTGTGAAAAATGCTATTGGTATTCTTACCTTATTCCTGAACTTAGGGAGAGATTTCTGGTTTTCCCCATTGAGTATGATGTTAACTGTGGGTTTTTCATATAAGGCCTTTAATATGTTGAGGTATGTTCCCTCTAAACCTACTTTGTTGAGGATTTTTATCATGAATGGATGTTGTACTTTGTCAAATGCTTTTTCTGCATCTGTTAAAATGATCATATGGTTCTTATCCTTTTTCTTATTGATGTGATGTATCACACAACGATTTGGAATATTGAAGCACCCTTGCAACTTGGGAATATTTTCCACTTGATCATGGTGAATGATTTTTTTAATGTATTGTTGGATTTGGTTTGCTGGTATTTTATTGAGGATTTTTGCATTTATGTTCATCAGAGAAATTGGCCTGTAGTTCTTTGTTTTTAGTGGTATCTTTGATTTTGCTATTGGCGTAATGCTTGCCTCAGGATGAGTTTGGAAGTTTTCCTTTTCTACTTTTTGGAATAGTTTGAGAAGAATAGGTATTAACTTCTCTTTAAATGCTTGTTAGAATTTGCCTGCGAAGCGATCTATTCCTGGACTATTGTTTGTTGGGAGTTTCTGATTACTGATTCAGTTTCTCTGCTGATTATTGGTCTGTTCAAGTTTTCAATTTCTTCCTGTTTCAGTGTTGGTAGTTTATATGTTCCTAGGAATTTAACCATTTCTTCCATGTTGTCCAGTTTGTTGGCATATAGTTTTTCATAATATTCTCTTAAAATTGGTTGTATTTCTGTGGTGTTGGTTGTTATTGTTCCTCTGTCATTTGTGATTTCATTTATTTGAGTCCTTTTTCTTTTTCTTGATAAGTCTGGTGAGAGGTTTATCAATTTTGTAGATTCTTTCAAAGAGCCAGCTCCTGGTTTCAGTTATCTGTTCTATTGTTGTTTTAGTTTTTAGAGCATTTATTTTTGCTCTAATCTTTATTATTTCCCTCCTTCTATTATTAGGCTGTGTTTGTTCTTTTTCTAGCTCCTTTAGGTGTAAGGTTAGCTTGTTTATTTAAGATTTTTCTTATTTCTTGATGTAGGCCTGTATTGCTATATACTTCCTGCTTAGAACTTGCTTTGCTGCATCCTAGAGGTTTTGGACCATTGTGTTTTCATTTTCATTTGTTTCTGTGTACTCTTTAATTTCTTTTATTTCCTGGTTGACCCATTCATTTTTTAGTAGCATATTATTTAACCTGCAAAACCTTTCCAGATTTTTTCTTGTGGTTGACTTCAAATAATTTCATAGCATGATATCGATTTTAAATTTGTTGAGATTTGTTTTGTGGGCTAATATGTGATCTATTCTGGAGAATGTTTCATGTGCACTTGAAAACAATGTGTATGCTGCAGTTTTACATTGCGGGAATGTTCTCAATATGTCTGTTAAATCCATCTGGTCCAGTGTGTCATTTAAAGCCACTGCTTCCTTGTGATTTTCTGCTTTGATGTGCTGTCAGTGTAAGTGGGGTATTAAAGTCCTATCTGTTTTATATATTTGGGTGCTCCCATGTTGGGTAGATAAACATTTACAGTTGTTATAGCTTCCTGTTGAATTGTCCCGTTTATGATTATGTAGTGCCCTTCTTTGTCTCTTGCTATAGTCTTTTTTTCAAACTCTAGCTTGTCCAATATATGCATTGCTACTCCGGCTTTCTTTTGACATCCATTTGCATGATAGACGTTTCTCTCTCCCCTCACTTTCAATCTATAGGTATCTTTAAGTTTAAATGAGTCTCTTGTAGGCAGCATATAGATGGCTCTTGTTTTTTCTTTTATCCATTCTGATACATGATGTCTTTTGATGGGAGCATTTAGTCCATTTACATTTAAAGTAATTATTGATCAATATGTACTTTTTCTCACGTTATTACTTGTCCTGCGGTTGTCTTGCGGTTGTTTCTGAAGATTTGCTCTGATCTTTTCTTTCTGTCTTTTATGTGTTGCTTATTTTCTTTAGTGCTATATTTGGATTTAAATGTCCTTATTTTTTTGCATGTTTATTACTCATTTTTGATTTGTGGGTACCATTAGGTTTATATAATCTCTTTTGCAAATAGCAGTCTCTATTAAGTTGATGGTCTTTTAAGTTTGAACCCATTCTTTTCTCCTCTCCTCCCCCTGTTTAAGCAGATGTTATTATATTTTATATCCTTTTCTTTGTGAGCTCCTTGACTGACTGTTTATAGAAATGTCCAAGTTTACTGCTTTTATGTTTCCTGCCTTTAAACTCTCAATTTTGGTCTTTCTTTTCCTTTCAAAGTGTCCCCTTTGATATCTTTTACAGGGCTGGTTTAGTGGTCATGAAACTCCTTTAGTTTTTGTCTGCCTGTGAAACTCTTTATCTCTCCTTCTATTCTGAATGATAGCTTTGTCGGATAGAGCATTCTTGGCTGCAGATTTTTCCCATTCTGCAGTTTGAATATATCATGCCACTCCCTTCTGTCTTGCCAAGTTTCTGTTGAGAAATCTCCAGCTAGCCTTATGAGTTTTCCCCTGTAAGTTAGTGACTTCTTTTCCCTTGCTGCTTTTAAGATTTGTTCTTTATCACTATATTTTGCAAATTTAATTACAATATGTCTTGGTGTGGGCCTGCTTTTGTTGATTTTGATGGATGTTCTCTGTATCTCCTGGATCTGGAGGTCTATTTCCTTCCCCAGATTAAGGAATTTTTCTATTATTCCTTTAAATAAAATTTCTCCCCTTTTTCTCTCTCTTCTTCTTCTGGGACTCCTGTAATATGAATGTTATTATGTTTGATGGCATCACTGAGTTCCCTACATGTATTCTCATTTTGCATAGTTCTTTATTCTCTCTTTCGTTTAGCCTGATTACTTTCCGTTACTCTGTCTTCTAGATCACTAATTTATTCCTCTCTTTCTTCTAGCCTCCTCTTCATTCCATCAGGTGGGTTTCTCATTTTGTTTATCGAGCTCTTTATCTGTGCAATGTTAGTCCTTATCTCTGTTTAAGGATTTCACTCATGCCTTCCACTCTTTTCTCAAATCCAGTGGGTATCTTTATGGCCATTGCTTTGAATTCTCTATCAGGTATGTTACTTACATCTGTTTTACTTAGATTTGTGGCCATAGCCTGTCCTGTTTTTCCATTAGGATAAATTCCTCTGTCTTCTCATTTTGTCTAAATCTATGTGTCTCTGTCTCTGTGTGTTAGTAAAGTCAGCTATGTCTCCTGTTCTTGATGGTAAGGACGTTATGAAGAATAGGTCCTGTGGTGCCTTTCTGTGTAGTGTCCTCTGTTCCCCACAGCCTAGCTCTTCTGTGAGTGCCTCTAATGTGTGCTGCATCTACTCTTTTGTCTGCAAAATAGGCCAGTTGTTTGCAAACACTTTCATTGCCTATTGTGGCCGGTAATTGGTCCCTGGCCTGAAGGAGGCACATTTTAACTAGATGTGCTCTGGTCTGTTTGTGAAATGATATGTTTTGCCACCACTGCCAGTACAGAGGCTCTGCAATACTCCTTCACTGAGGGGCGCCTGGGTGGCTCAGTCGTTAAGCGTCTGCCTTCGGCTCAGGTCATGGTCCCAGGGTCCTGGGATCGAGCCCCGCATCGGGCTCCCTGCTCCGCGGGAAGCCTGCTTCTCCCTCTCCCTCTGCCTGCTGCTTCCCCTGGTAGTACACACACACTCTCTCTCTGTCAAAAATAAATAAAATCTTAAAAAAAAAAAAATTACTCCCTCACGGGAGATGTGGTCTGTGTATGGGTTTGGGCTCGTCTTCTGGGGGAGGGGGCCCACCACATTGGGACTGAGGCAAGCAGCACTGGAAGGGCTGGTGCCACTGGAGCAGGAAGGGGTGCGGTGTTGGTATGAGCACATTAGGTAGTGAGTGTTGACTCTGCACTGGTTCCCACAGGTGACTCTGTGTTTATGCTGAAGGGTAAGAAAGGAAGAGGACACTTGCCAGTTCCTTTGTTCCTGGAGGGGTCACTCCATGAATGCTGCCCCTCTGGGACATGCTCTGAGATGAGCATCTCACTTCCCCGCTGTGTACCCTGGATGTTCTTCAGATCACTATCTCCTCGCTGTTTGTCTACAGGATGTTTGCCCTGTCTTTTCTCCAAGAGCAGCACAGTGTCCTCTGAGCTTCCCCAGAACCAAGCACACTGACCTCTAATTTTCCAGGCTTTAATCCCCTCTCACTTTCCAAGCCAGTTACTCTTGGGGGATTCCTTTCCCCCATGCACTCCCCTGTTTGCTAGTCTGTCCCTTGCCCTTCTCCACAACCACAGCTCCCTCCCCACCACAGCAGCCTATATCTCTCCCAGACCCTGTCTTTGCACTTCCTACTTTATTCAATGTGGCCTCTTCCCTACCTTTAGTTGTGGAGTCTGCTAGTCTTCAGGTCAATTTCTGGAATATTTTGGATGAGTTGATAGTTATCTAGTATCTAGTTAGTATTCATGGGACAGGTGAGCCTAGGGTCCTTCTACTCTACTGTTATCTTCCAACCCCACCTACCTTAAGATATTTGAATCCCAATTGTTTCAGTTAATTGATTCATGTAATAAAGTTGGAAGTAACTCAGCTGCAAGCCTATAAATGGCAATGACCTGTGTGTGTGTGTGTGTGTGTGTGTGTGTGTGTGTGCGTGTGTCTACAAATACTATAATACTTAACTACCAAGGAGGAGACAGAGCCTGAGTTTGAGCAGAAGTGTTAGAGGCACTTAGAAGTCCCCTTATTCTGGCCATTTATTCAACTGGGGGAGATGACTAAACCATTTACCAATTTTAAATTTCCTTTATCGCCATTGTGCAGCTAGAACCCCACCTCATTAATATTCTTTATATCAGTAGATGACCAAAAGGGAATTTGAATCATTTTACTAGGATTTGAATAGTCCAAAACAAACTAGAGCACTGATATTAACAAGATGTCCTAACCCTCCAGAAAATTGCCATGCACCTCATATTTGATTCTTCTTTGTTTTGAGTGTTTAATCTGGAGATTATTGATACACAAAGGTTTGCAAGTCTCAGACACTGTTGTTGACAGTATCCTCCTGGCACTTAATGGCATGATCAGCAGCAGCAATGGACTTGATATTGCTGAGCTCTGTTAGCATCAGAGATCCTGAGATGGGTTTCCACTCATAACACTGATGTTTCCTACTGAGTGCACAGAAATAAGGGACACATCTGAAGCTGGTCCCATGGGATTAGATTTCAACTGCCATCATTTTGATTTCTTTCTTTTGAAATTATCATTATTTATTTGTTTACCCTCTCTAAAATATCTCCAGTGCTAGAGAGAGTCCAAGACAATTAATAAGCAATCATTTTACT
Source organism: Eumetopias jubatus (assembly GCF_037043125.1). Taxonomy (NCBI): domain Eukaryota; kingdom Metazoa; phylum Chordata; class Mammalia; order Carnivora; family Otariidae; genus Eumetopias; species Eumetopias jubatus. Next base: position 88,134,706 of record NW_028274823.1, on the reverse strand, counting down.
TTCCATTTTTTCACCTGGACTAAATTAGTTTGAATATTCCCGCTAGATAATTTACACTGACAGTTGACTTTAATTTTTTCACGTGGACAGATTGTGCAAAAGCGTTTTTGAAAATGATTTGGTTGTGGTTGATTGTTCACAGTTTCAAAGAATCATCCATCTAGATTGTTTAGAACTACAGAGAATTATAGGTTTGAGAAATGCTGTCTATTTAAGAAAGTTGTTCCTGGTACCATGTGAGATATTTTATTAAAGTCATTTTGGTGTTAGTATAAACTATTCATTTAAATGAAATTGCATCTCTCAACTTCTCGTACTTTCAGGTCTACATTTGAAAATTGGCAAATCTGACACCGTCTGCTCCATATTCGCATATCCCCCCCTTTTACTTGCTTGAACCCATGCAAATTAAGGAAAACATGTAAATCCACAATCTGTAATATAACAGGCAGGAGTTCAGCAATTGTGAGTTATTTTCTCCTTTGATGACATTTTATTGTATATAATTTTTCCTACACTTTAAAATGTCTTTTTTCATTTCATATTGATATGAAATGAAAAAATTGAAAGCTATGTGAAATTTTTTTTTCCATGAGGAAAAGAGATACTTAAAAAATTTTTTTAAATCCCTCAATTTTGCAGAGGCAGTTTTTCAAAATAAAGTGGTTTGCTTACTCAATGTTCTTCATAAATGATATATATACATAATTTACATTTGACCCCTGATTCTTATCTGAGTTCTTATATGAAAAGTACCAGTCTTCTTGATTCCCATTTTTCGATCTTTATAGAGGCATTTGTTGTTTATAAAATAAAACACAAGCATTGCTCAAATGGAGGAAATGCTGCCTGTTCATCCAGAATGTCTGAGTGGGAGACAGAGGCTAATATCACTTTTCCAGGCTATCTCCCAGAGTCTAATTTCACAAACCATCAACATTTTGGAAGGGGAAATTAATTTGAATGTCTGTCATATTCTAGAAAGTGGGATGAAGTATTAGTAAATATTGTCAGGTTGCCTCAGAAAGGATAGATTGGTGAAGATGGATCCATATTGTGGTTAAAAAGGAGGAGACTATCCAGCTAAAGAAGAAATTTTCTTCTTTCAATATTTGTTAATAATTTCAGTGTTTTCCTAATTGTCCTTGGGAAATTACTAAGCTAAATTTTACAAATAATGTGGTTGTACAGAGAGAATTCTAATGAACTAAGGGATAAATTAGAATATGTACAAAATGTGGAAGGAGATGCATATAACAAAGATGAGCTGTAGAGGGGTACATAATTGTGGAGTTAGCATCAGTGATGCTAAAGTACAGAAGGGAATGCCCTTGAGTATCTTTTCCAAGACCATAAACTAGACTCTTACATGTATCCATCAAATAAAAATAACCACTTGATGCTGGTGGTGATTATTGAATAGATGATAAAGACAAAATATAATGTCAAGTTTATTGTTGCTGAGTGTGTATACATTGAGAGCCTTATTGCAATAGGCTGGCTAGCTTTATGTTCCATTCTACATAAACACCCTTGAAAAGATTGTTTGGAATGAAAGACCAGTTGGTGCCTCTCCTCTAAGATAATAAAATGATAAAGACCCACAGAGAAGTATCTCCCAATTATCTGTGAGGTTAAAATTAGTTAGGCAAATTTCATCATAGTACATATATTTTGGGGTTCTTTTGGCTGCTCTAGCATACCAAGCCTTTTTTGACTACAGGACCCATTCATTCACTTTTCCTTTGTCTGCATTGCCCTTCCTTACCTCTGAGTATCTGGACCTTCTCACTGTTCAGGCCTCTGGTTAATTGTCCACTTCAGGAAATAGCCCATGCGTTTCTACTATTCTCTGTCATAACTCCATTTTTTTTTTCAAAATAGTTATAACATTTTCTTTATCTCTTTGGGTATACTAATACACAAATTGAAATATAAACTCAGTGAATGCAGAGATCTGGTCATTCTTGTTTGTATTGTATCTGCATTGCCTGGAACAGTACCTTGTTCATAAGATGCTAACAAAAACCAATCCACTTGTTAAAGGATTGTTGAAGTAATCCAAATAAAGAACAACATTATGGGAAAGATAAGATAGAAAATTGTGGCGGTAGGTTGGATAAAGTAACTAAGAGGCAACTTGGGCAATATTCAGAAGACACAAGATTAACATTTTTAGAACCCAAAATATAGCAATCGTTATCCTCCCTAACAATTATCACAAATTTTCAAAAACAGTTCTTAATTCCTTTGAAAAAATCCTGCATCATTTTAACTTAACTGAAATACAGATATACTTTGAAACAACTCAAGCTGAACCATTTTCCATCAACACAAACCCACAATTTTTTATAGAAAGCAAATTATGTGAGACCAGGGACTGTGTCCATAGCACTCTTTTTTCTTCTTCTTTTTAATTTCCAGCCTGTATCCCAATGTCTGGAACAAAATACATAAACCAGCAGAGTATTGGAAAGGAATTACTTAGCCAGATCGAACCATAGTGGCAGACTTCATGCTCTTCAATGTTTCAAATGCTGGCTCATTGGAATACTGCCCAAACAAACTGACCAATTTCCCAATAGTTTAGTAAGTAATAGATAAATTGTAAGATTTGATCTAGCAATTACCGTTTTAATCATTTTAGAATAAGGTTGATGCTTTATCTAATAGTTTCTCCAAGGCTTGCCTGAAGTTAAACAAGTTGGATTCTGGTATTGTGCCTGTTAGCTTTCCAGGGGCTTTCTCTGGGCTTCAGAATCCCATAAATCCTGGGGGTACTTATGGCCTCCTTTCCCCAAAGAGCAACTGATGTCCCAAAAGTTTTAACTAATGTGACTTGAAGTATGACTACCCTGAAATCTGTGTTACAAGATTTCCGAAGCAAAATGAGCGAAAGAAGTAGTCAAAGCCCATGCAGATAAAAATTATTACAGTGGTTATTTTGACTTGAGACACACATGAGACAGGACTTAGGGACAGAGAAGATCCATTGTGTTTCTAAAAAGCACATTATTTAAGTGGTAATTTATTCCATCCACATGTAAATCAGACTTGGCCTAGGTATCAGGTATATCTGCCCAGAAGGTATGATAGGGACATCAAATACTTTGGATTGACCCTTCCTTTTTCTTCATTTAATTGATAAGTCCATATTTTTTAAAGAATGAGTCAGGCCAGTCCCCTTGCTTAGCACTGTAAGCTGTTGTTATTGAGTAGATTTCCTATTGTTACAGGATGCCTTTGAAATTTTGGATGACTGACTCATTGTCTGCTTTCCTCATTTACCAGCTCTTCACTGTAAAGAAAAAAATTCTTTCACAAAAATGCAAATAGAAAGTGTAAACAGAGGGAATGTGGCTTCATTGTAATAATCCAGTGACTTGTGAACCAAATAAGAGCTTGTTACAGTTCTTGAGAACAACAAAAACATAGGCTGCGAATCTCCTACTCTAAAGGTTTTTGGTGAGATTTATAAAACTCTCCTCCAGTCAAGTAAAAATTGCTGAAATTGACTTTATATACTTCAACCCTTATGTTTTCACAGCTGTTTTAAATATGAAAAAGTAGAACTCTTTCGATAAAAATTTAAATAGTGTGAAAATAAATTATCAAGCTTTGAATTACAAACAGTATGACAATTATTATTATTTGTTGATCAGTAGCATTGCGAACAATAAGTTATGTGACAACAGGAACCTTTTATTAAGCAGTATTTAATTTGGAATTATTGTGAAGGTTTCACAGTGAGCAGTGGAAATTAAACAAATTTTTAAGACTCTCTGTATTTTTATGTTTCTAAGAGACTCCAACTCAAACTTTGAAATAAGTAATTTTGGATATTTGAATATCCAAGTTCAAAAAAAGGAAAATAACCTCAAGTTGGCTATTTTTAAAGAACTTTATTGAAGTACACTTACTTACAATAAAAGGATCCTATTTTAAATGTATTTTTCCAAGTTTTGAAAAACGTGTAACACTGTATAACCACCACATTGAAGGCACAGAACACATTCATCACCAAGAACGTTCCCTATGTCCTTTATTATTCTTCAAGACGCAATGGCAAGATTGATCACATTAATGACACTGTATTCACCAGGAGGACAGAAGATCAAAATATGAAAGGCAAAACATTATAATTTCTAAAATATAACATAGGAAAATACCTTTACAGCTCTTGAGTAAGCAAAGGTTTTTTTAAATCATAGAAATCAGAAACCAGAAAAGAAATAATAATAAATTGGATTATATTAAAATTGAGAGCTTCTATTCATTAAAATACGCCGTTAAGAAAATGAAAAGACAAGCCAGAGTCTACAAGAAGATATTTGTCATACATAAAATGGTCGAAGAACTCTTAGGACATATAATGATCTTTCACAAATCAATAAGAAAAATACAGACAAGCAAATAGGAAATAGAAATCATGGAAGAAGTTTAAACAAACACTTCAAACAGGAGATAACCAAATGGCCAATAAAGCTTTGAAAAGATGCTCAGTTTGATTAGTTATTACCAACATCTAAATTATAAGCAGTAGGACAGACTATTATTACTGTAATAAAGAAAAAGAGAGAGTGTCCTGTGCAAAGTGACACTGAGGGTTCAGAGCAACAGGCACTGCTGGTTGCAGTGAAAATGGGGGTGGGGGCTCCTAGGGGGCTCAGTTGATTAGGTGTCTGACACTTAGTTTCCACTCAGGTCATGATCTCAGGGTCCTGAGATCCAGCCCCCAGTGGGGCTCTTCACTCAGTGGGAGCCTGCTTGAAGATTCTCTCTCTCTGCCCCTCCCCTGATGCGTGCATGTGCTCTCTTTCTCTCAAATAAATACATAAATCTTTTTTAAAAAAGAAATGAAAATTGAAAAATACATTTTGGAAAATTGCATGGGAAAATATATACATTTTATTTTTTTTTAAAGATTTTTTATTTATTATTTGAGAGAGCGAGAATGAGAGAGAGAGAACACATGAGAGGCGGAAAGGTCAGAGGGAGAAGCAGACTCCCTGCCGAGCAGGGAGCCCGATGCGGGACTCGATCCCGGGACTCCAGGATCATGACCTGAGCCGAAGGCAGTCGCTTAACCAACTGAGCCACCCAGGCGCCCCAAATATATACATTTTAGAGTAATTTCAGTTAACTTCATCTTTTAAGAGTAATTTATTAATTTACTGTTTCTTAAATCTTTTCTGCTGGCCAGGTAGTATGTTGGGAGCTATGAAAATCATTATCAGTGTCATTTAATTAAAAACAGTTACCCCGTAGTTGTTGCAAGTCTATTTTGGGGTGTGTAAATGTATTTGGAAAGGGTGTTTCTTTCTAGAAAAATACTTAGAGTTTTGCTGCTTAGTGAAAATCCTCGGATAAAAAGCATAGTGATTTATTTTTTTATTTTTTATTTTTTTAGCTATATGGAGACACATTTCAGATTGTAGAATTGCAAACAATTCTCTTAAGCTATCAAACAAAAGTCAAGAATCAGTTCAGTGCTTAAATACAAACCCAGGCTTCAGAGGGAAAAAAAAGACTGGAGTATACTTCCCTGAACACAGTGATTATCCCTGTCCCAAACCCAGGCCCCCTCTGGAGGCCATGAGGGTTTCTGCTTTGCCTGGAGATGTCTGTGATCACACTTCCTAACTAAGATACCCCTCAGCCCTCCCCAGAACCTGCTGTACCTCCTGCCTTGATTAATGAGTACTCTGGAGGCAGGCCCTTTAAAACTTCTGGAATCCAAGCCAGAAACTACAGAGTTAAATATTGGCAGAACTGATTCCAAAAAAACTGAAAAACACAAACCCAGACTGAAAAGGGTTGCAAGAGAGTTTAATATACATGATACCTTAAGGCTTAATATCACTTATGTAAATAATTTTTATGCATTTGAAGGAAAGCTATGGACACCCCAATAGGAAAATGGGAAAATACATGGTAATTCACGTAATAATAAACACAGCCAAAAGGAACAGGAAATGTGGTGAAAATTGCTAATAAATAAAAATTGCAAATTAAAATACTGTTGTATCTTTTTCCTCAGATTATCAGTCATTCCAAAGACTATTGGTGTTTTTTTGTAGGCGATTATATGTGAAGATGACAGAAAGAAATATTAACCTGTGTAGTCCAGGAGGGCTATCAAACAAAAGAGGTTTCAAAATGTGTCTACTTTGGACCCCCAAATCAAAGTCCTCACTGCCTGTCTTAATGATATATAATATATGAACAAAACCATCTGTGTAAGGATGCTTATTGCAGCATATTATATGTCAGAAAAATTTGATGACTCGAAGATGAAGTGTGGTTACATGATTTTTCTATGAAATATTATGTAACCATTCCATAGTTTTAACACTGAAAGACACTAGGAAAATTGTTCAATAAAAAGTAGCTCCTGCTGTGTGCATAGTAAAATACCATTTTCATTGCATAGAAGTAGCCATACATGCCCACTCTGATCACACTCTGCACTTACCTTTCTGTGGACGGGCTATGAAAGGGCCAAGGCTGATGGTTATATGATGAGTCAGAGTTTAAGTTGGAAGGGCTCGGGAAACCTGACGTAATTTGGCCTTTCTGGCACATACCTGGGCGCTGTTGTCTTTCAGTGAGAGCCCTAGACTGTGGTGCTTTCAGAGTATGAGCATCGGTGACCTCTTGCTGGGACCCCTGGTGAATACAGGCTATCTAAATTCAGTCCATGGTATTTTTAGGGTTAGACAGGTGGACTTTCTACAGGGAAAATTGGGGATACATTCTGTGGAATTTGGTGTAGGTAAGTGTGGCTTGTGGAAAACAATTACCTGGATAAGCTGCTTCTTCCTACAGAAATGTCTGTCCCTGCTTTGTTCTGTTTGTCCGAGTATATCTGAAAAGGGTGGAATCTAGGCAATGCTGAGCTAATAATAAGTCTAGGCTGGGAAACAAGCATTTGTTTCTCATATGACACTAATGAAGACTAAAGTTGACCCTCGAAGATTGAATTGCTTATTTTATTTGTTTTTGTCAAGCATAGAAACATGAACTGATACTCATATCTTCAGATATTTTCTCATAGATGATTGTTTTGAACAGAATAAAATGTAAGTATATGGAGGGATGCAATGCCTTTACATAACTATGTTAACAAAATTATTTATTTATATCCCTCAGTGCTCATAAACCTGACATTCTTAGGCCTTTACCGAATGGTAGCTTAGAACAAAATGGTCACATAAATAGGAATTATCCAAATTTCATGGTCCTGACAGGATTTCAACACCTCTGTTGCTTCCTCCCATTTCCATACCAGTTTTCAGGAAATTCCTCCCATCTCACAGTAAATGGTGCCATGTGTCATCTGGTGTGATTATATACATAATCATCTCATTTGCAAATAGTGAAAGTTTTACATCTTCCTTACCAATTTCGATGTCTTTTATTTCCTTTTTCTTTTCTGATTGCTTTGGCTAAGACTTCAAACTATGTTGGATCAAAGTGGTGAGAGTGGACATCCCAGTCTTGTTCCTGACCTTAAATCTCTGTTTCCCCCCATTGAGTATGATGTTTGCTGTGGGCTTTCATATATGGCCTTTATTATATTGAGATACGTTCCCTCTAAACCTACTTTGTTGACAGTTTCTATCATGAATGGATGTTGTACTTTGTCAAATGCTTTTTCTGTGTATATTGAAGTGACCATATCCTTTCTCATCTTTTCTCTTATGGATGTGATGTACCACATTGATTTGTGAATATTGAACTACACTTGTGTCCCGGGAATAAATTAAACTTGATCATGGGGAATGATTTTTCTAATGTATTGTTAGATGCAATTTGCTAGTATTTTGTTGAGGATTTATACATATATGTTCATCAGAGATATTGGCCTATAGTTCTCTTTTTTAGTGATATTTATCTGGTTTTGATATCAGGGTGATACTGGCCTCAGAATGAATTTGAGTTTTCCTCCCTTTTGTACTTTTTGGAATGGATTGAGAAGAATAGGTATTAAGTCTTCTTTAAATGTTTGGTAGAATTCGTATGTGAAGCTGCCTGGTCCCGCTCTTTTGTTTGTTGGGAGTTTTTTGATTAATGATTGAATCTCCTTGCTGGTAATCAGTCTATTCAAATTTTCTATTTCTTCCTGTTTCAGTTTTGGGAGGTTATATGTTTCTAGGAATTTATCCATTTCTTCTAGGTTTTCCAATTTGTTGGCGTGTAGTTTTTCATAATATTGTCTTTAATCGTTTGTGTTTCTGTGGTGTTCGTTGTTGCTCCTCTCTCATTTGTGATTTTATTTATCTGGGTCCTCCCTCTTTTCTTTTTGATAAGTCTGGCTCTCAATTAACAATTTTATAGATTTTGTTTGGAAGATCCAGCTCCTGGTTTCATTGATCTGTTCTATTATTTTGTTTTGATTTTCCTTAGTTTCTACAGCATTTATTCCTGCTCTGACTTTTATTATTTCCTTCCTTCTGCTGGCTTTAGGCTTCATTTATTGTTCTTTTCCTAGCTCCTTTAGGTGTAAGGTTAGATTGTTGGAAATTTTTTTGATTTTTGAGGTATGCCTGTATTGCTATATACTTCCCTCTTAGAACTGCCTTTGCTGCATCCCAAAGATTTTGGAACATTGTGTTTTCATTTCCATTTGTTTCCATGTACTTTTTAATTTCTTCTTTGATCTCCTGGTTGGCCCATTCATTGTTTAGTAGCATGTTATTTAACCTCCATGTATCTGTGGTCTTTCCATATTTTTTCTTGTGATTGATTTCGAGTTTCATAGTGTTGTGGTCAGAAAAAATGCATGGTATGACTTCAGTCTTTCTGAATTTTTTGAGGCTTGTTTTGTGGCCTAATATGTGATCTATTCTGAGGAATGATCTATGCAGACTTGAAAAGAATGTGTATGCTGCTGTTTTAGGACAGAATGTTCTGAATATATCTATTAAATCCATCTAGTCCAGTGTGTGTCATTCAAAGCCACTGATTTTTTTGTTGATTTTCTGTTTGGATGATCTGTCCATCGATGTAGATGAGTTGATAAAGTCTCCTACTATTGTTACATACTACTGATCAGTTCCTTTATGTTTGTTATTAACTGTTTTAAATATTTGGGTGCTCCCGTGTCGGGTGCATAAACATTTAGAATTGTTATAATTTATGTTGGATTATCCCCTTTATTATTTTAGAGTGTCCATCTTTGTCTCTTTTTACAGACTTTGTTTTAAAGTGTATTTTGTTTGATATAAGTATTGCTATTCTGGCTTTCTTTTGACATCCATTGGCATGATAAATTGTTCTCCATCCCCTCACTTTCAGTCTCAGGTGTCTTTAGGTCTCAAATTAGTCTCTCGTAGGCACTCTATAGATGTGTCCTTTTTTTCTCTCTATACACGCTGTCACTCTATGTCTTTTGATGGGAGAGTTTAGTCCATTTACATTCAAAGTATTTATTGGTAGATATGCATTTATTGTCATTTTGTTACTTATTTTGTTATGGTTTTTGTAGTTTTTCCTTTGATCTTTTCTTCTCTTTCATGGTCTGCTCCTTTTCTTTAGTAATATACTTGGATTATTTACTGTTTATTTTTGCATAATCTGTTACTGATTTTCATTTGTGATTACCATTTGCTTTAAATATAGTATCCTCCGTATATAGCAGTCTATATTAAATTGATGGTCACAATTTTAAATTCATTCTTTACTCCTCTCCCCTTAAGATTTCACGTATTTGGTGTCATATTTTACATTCTTTTATTTTGTGCTTCTCTTGAGTGATTTTTACAGGTACACTTACTATTATTTATTTTGCTTTTGTGCTTCCAATTTTCTTAGTCTTACTTATTTTTTTCCCCGCTTACAGAGTACCCCTAAAAATTTCTTCTAGTGTGTGTATAGTGGTCATGGGTTCTTTTAACTTTTGTTTGTCCAGGAAACTCTTTATCTCTCCTTCTATTCTGAATGATAGCCTTACTAAATAGAATATTCTTGGCTGCTGATTTTTGCCTTTCAGCACTTTGAATATATCATGCCATTCCTTTATGGCTTGCCAATTTTCTGCTGAAAATCAGCTGATGGCCTTATGGGGTTTCCTTTGTATGTAACTGTCTTCTTTTCTCTTGCAACCTTTAAAATTCATTTTTATCAAATTTTTTCTTTCTTTTTTCTTTTTTTTTTTTTTGCCATTTTAATTACTGTGTGTCTTGATGTGGACCTCATTGGGTTGAATTTGTTGGGGGATCTCTGATTCCTGGCTCTGGATCTCTGTTTCCTTCTCCAGATTTGGCAAGTTTTCAGCTATTATTTCTTCAAATACATTTTCTGCCCCTCTTTCTGTCTCTTCTCCTTTTGGGATCCTTATAATGTAAATGTTATTACACTTGATGGAGTCACTTAGTTCTCTAAGTCTATTCTCATTATTCAGTATTTATCTCTTACCTGTTCAGCTTGATTGCTTTCCATTAGTCTATCTTCCAATTCACTGATACATTCCTCTACTTTCCCATAGCATACAATTTGTTTCATCTGTTGTGTTTTTAATTACATGTATTGTGTTCTTCATCTCTGATGTTATTTTTTATCTCTTTGTTAAGGTCTGAAAGATGTCCTCCACCCTTTTTCTGAAGTCCAGTGATTGTTTTTATGATCATTACTTTTGTTTTATGTTCAGTTAACCAACATATAGCACATCATTAGTTTCTGATGTAGTGTCCAACTTATGATAATTACTTTAAATTCTCTATCAAGAATATTACTTATTTCTGTTTCACTTAGGTCTCCTGTGGTGATATTTTTCCTGTTCTTTCCTTTGGGACATATTCCTGTGTCTCCTCAGTTTGTCTACCTCTCTGTGTCTTTGTGTGTTAGGAAAATCTGCTATGTCTTCTGCTCTTGAAAGGAGTGGTCTTATGAAGAAGTCCCATAGTGTCCTGTTCCCCAGAACCTGACACTTCAGGGGATTCTCTTATGTGTGTTGCTTGCATCCTGCTTTTGTGACTGAGTTGCTTTGTCTTTCAGTCCAGACATCTGCACTATCTCCCTGTTGTGAGCTGTGCTTGCTCTCTCTGGTGTTAGTGAGTTCCAGGCAGGCTGGCTTTGAGGTTGTGTAACTGCAGGAGGGCTCAGGGGCAGGGCAGTGGTATTAGCAAAATTTACCCTGAGCTGCTAGTCCTAGGCTAGATCCCCTAAAACACAGCAGCTGAGGGTGCTTTTTGTTTGTGTGTGAAGTGGCTGGCAGGGCCCACGTGTGGTGCTAGTAAAATTTGTGCTGAGGCCAGGGTAGAGGTCAGCAGGCTTGGAGTGGCAGAGTCCTCAGGAGGTTGTGTGGTTGGGGCACACTGCTAGCAGGTCAGGTAGCAAGTGTCTATGCAGTGCTGCCTCCTGCAGATGGCCCTGAATTTATGTGCACTGGGGTGGGGAGTGGGCAAGAGAGGAAAATGGTGCCTGCCAGCTCGTTTGCTCCTGGAGCAGTCCCTCAACATGCTCCGAAATCAGTATAAAACAGATATTCCTCCCATATGCCCAGGCATTGTGCAAACTGTTGCTTGTATATTGTCTCTGCACAGACTGCTGTCTCTTTAAGGGTGGGAGACCTAGGTATTGCTCACCCTCTGGCTTGCCCAGTGCTGACTTTTAAAGCTCCAGGCAGCATGTCCCAATGGTTATACCAACTCAAGGAATTCAGCCCCTCTGATTTTCAAAGCCAGACATTATGGGATTCATCTTACCCATGTGGGCTCCCTGGTTCAAGGAACCATTTCTTTTCCTTCTTAATGCCCACAGCGCTCTCCCTCCTGTGGGCAGCTCCCAACCAATCATCATTTCTGCCCCTCCTGACCTCTCAGATGCGGCTTTTTCTCTACATTTAGTTGTGGAGTTCGTTCTGCCAGTCTTCCGATCACTCTCCAGTTAAGTCACATGCAGGTGAGTGATATCTAGGTGTAGATGTAGGACAGGGTGAGCTTAGGGTCCTTCTACTCCACCATTTTCCCTCAAGATCCTTTTTCAAAATAATTCTTTTTTTAAAAAAATTTATTTATTTATTTGAGAGAGAGTGAGAGAAAGAGTGCACAAGTGGTGGTGGGGGGCAGAAGGTGAGGGAGAAGCAGACTCCTCGCTGATCAGGGAGCCCTGTGTGTCCCAGGATCCCAGGATCATGACCTGAGCTGAAGGCAGATGCTCAGCTGACTAAACTACCTAGGCACCTCCAAAATAATTCTTAATTAAATACTTATTATGAAGAGATAGGGTAAACTATGAAATATTTATTATAAATACTTTGTTCCCAACAATTATATAAAAAGGGGGGATCAAGAAGCAATTAGAACTCTATATGCAATTTGAAATCTTTGAACATCAGTAAACTCAAGGAACATCACCATTTAAATTCCTCATACATGACTACTTTCTTTACAGTTAATCACTTCTTTGGATTTCTCAAAAGGATTCCAAAAGAACTCTAAGATAGTCATCCTACTAAAATTTTAAAATCCCAGGATTGCTCCAGACTGAAGAGATGAGCCTCATCTTAAAAAGAAAGAATGAGGCACTGGGGCACAGCCTTTGTCTTTTGGTTCAGGAAACCCAAAACTATGCATTAAGTCTCCTCTTCCATTTGAAATAAAGTTTCTGTTGTTCAGTCAGGTCTGTTTTCTTTGAGGTTTTGAACATTCTAGGCCAATTTTATATTTAAGTTTGAGTTATTTCTTAAGAGCACCATTTTTGTTTATGTGAAAAATTTTTTACAAGTGGCCTAACCGTGGGGCACCTGAATGGCTCAGTTGGTAGAGCATCTGACTCTTGGTTTTGATCTCAGGGTCCTGAGATGGAGCAGGGAGTCTGCTTGGGTTTCTGTCTCCCTCTGCCCCTACTCTCTACCTCCATGCACTCTCTCGCTCTCACTAAAATAAGTAAATACATTTTTTGAAGAAGTAGCCTAACCCTAAATATCCATTTTTAACATGAAGAGAACTTTAGCCAGGGGAATGTGAAAAGCATTCTCATTTTTATAAAGAGAATAAAGATACAATTTAAGTGATCTGGAGGTATTGGTGCAGTCACCAGTTACTGATTTGTATATCCTCCTAATAGTGCTTGCTTCAGCAGCACATATACTAAAATTGTATATCCTCCTAGTAATTACTATAATGTTAATTGTTTGAATGTCATTAGAATAATAAGATGCAAGGAACTAATATAAATATGGGATAAACTCTATTCATCATAAGCTAGGAGCATATTTAGTCTCATCTGCCTCTGAACCAGTAGGCTTTATTCATTCATTCACTACAATTAGTCAATGTCTGTGAAACTTGTGACAATGGCACCTTTATAACAAGAACATTTAAGAGGAATTTTGAAAAAAAACAAACGAGGAACCAGTGAAGATAATTCTCCATCATTCTGACAAATGTAGCTATTGGTGATCCAGTTTCCCCTTTCTTCAGTGGTGATTAGGGAAATAGTTTGGATCCGATCATGGTGGATAAGTGAAGGGTTTGCACACAAAGAGATATGGAGGATTTCTGGGAGGGTGCTAACACAAAGATGTCAGAAGAGAAGAGAGGTGAGCAGCACTGGTCGAGGTGAAGAGAGTGCCCTGGACACGGGCCAGCAGAGCAAATCAGGTGAGCCAGCAAGAAGGAGTTCATGGCTACCCGTTACGGGTGGGACAGGAACATCCAAATTTATGATGAGAGGACAAAACACACGTTTAAGAGGACATGGACACTACCAAGAAGGCCTCCAACTGCTGGCTTTGGGAGTTGAGTAAAATCTACCCCAGAGAAGGAATGTGGGCAAAGAAGCAGGTTTGGGGAGATGGCAACGTGCGGAGTTAATTTTTAGCCATAGCGCAATTGGTATTCCCCTGGGACACTTAAACCCAGGCCACCAGGGGTTTGCAGAGTTTGAGCAAAGCAGAGACCTAAGTAGGTTAGCATGTTTAATATCGTTTGTCAAAGGGGTGAAGAAATAAGGGTTTTTGTTTTTGTTTTTAAAGATTTTATTTATTTATTTGACAGAGAGAGAGAGAGAGACAGCGAGAGAGGGAACACAAGCAGGGGGAGTGGGAGAGGGAGAAGCAGGCTTCCCGCGGAGCAGGGAGCCCGATGCGGGGCTCGATCCCAGGACCCGGGATTATGACCTGAGCGGAAGCCTGATGTTTAACGACTGAGCCACCCAGGCTCCCGAATAAATAATTTTTTTGAAAAGCAAAAAATGTCTTGTTTTGGCCTGATGATCATTAGGGGGAGCCCCAGCACTTTTAAAGCTTCTTCAGTTTCTATCCAGATCAGAAATCTTGCCACAGTTTGAGGAAAAAAAGTCTTTTTAAACACATAGCATTTTATAAAAACAGGCTGCCTATCAGTGACTCAAAAGTGTCTGCGATGTTTGTGAGACAGGCTCAAAATGTGCCGTTCAGGTTGCCAGTGGCACCTCCTTTTTCCTTTCCTGGAGTATATACTGGCAAGTAAGTGCCTTCGTAACATTGAATATACTACATTTCTCTTGAAAAATACCAGGAGATCTCTCAAGACATAAATCGAAGAATAAAAATATGTCTCCAATGTGGTGTTCTGTCTCCCAGGATGAAAGAGAAGCGTCACAGAGCCCATTGTCCTCTCCATGACTGGGCACAAATACCTCTCCTACCCTGATATCTAAGCTAGAGCTTTTACAGTATTCTCTACTTTGGTCACGAAAATTCTGGAAGAGCATATGCTGTAGTGCTGTGAGACTTGAGCTTTTCACTGTATAATGTTTATAAGCAAAAACTATCAATTTCTGCCTGGATATGCCAGTCCCCACCTGTCCATCTGTGTGTGAGGAACGCATGAGCCACCAAATAGTCTCCAACACCTTTAATGATCCCTTCCCTTGCTGGGAGCAAATCTAATGAGTACACCCAAAGTCTTGTATGCCTGTCAAACAGTGCAAGCTAGAGAAAACCATGAACGGAAGGTCGGCTTGGTCAGGGAGTCTGGGCACAGAGGGCATGGGGACGGCCAAGGAACTTAGTTGTGTGACACAGAGAGTCCACTCAGCTCCAAGGTCTGTCAGGATACAGAGAGTAGATTCTGAGTGAAAACGACATGGTTGAGCCTTTGATTAGTGGTTTCAGAGAAGAGAGGGCAGAGGAAAGTGAATTCCTGGGAGGCTGGTGACTTTACAAGCTCTGTGAAACTGGAGACGCACAGCCAGATCATGACCCTTCCTGCAGCTCAAGCCAAGGGCCTTCTGCCCAGCCGTAGAGGTAATTTTGCATGTGGGTAGATGTATTCGTTTGCTAAGGAGGCCATAACAAAAACAAAATGTTGAAGCCACCTTGGCTTAAACAACAGAAATGTGCTTTCTCACAGTTTTGGAGGCTGAAAATCCAAGATCCAGGTGTTGGCAGGTTTGCTTCTCCTGGGGCCAATCTCCTTGGCCTGCACATGAGAGCCTGGTTTGCTGTGCACTCGTATGGTCTCCTCTCCATACGTGTGCAACCCTGCTGTCGCTCTGTGTGTGCTCTTCTCCTAAGGACCAGTCAGGTGGTACTGGGACCCACTCACGTGACCTCATCTCACCTTAACTTCCTCTGTAAAGGTCCTTTCTCCAAACACAGCACATTCTAAGGTAGTTGGAGTTATGGCTTCAACACATCCATTTTAGGGGAACGCAATTCAGTCCATACCAGGCTAGCCAGGACACACCAGAGAGAAGCTGACCTTTCTAGTCATGGAAGTAAATGCTGTCAAAGGTTTGACAAACCAAAAATACTCAATACCTTGAGAAAGTTGTTTTTTATTGTGCTTATTGAAATGTTTTTCTGATTATAAAAATATATTTTTATTTTGAAAACAAAATTATAGGATGCATAAAAAATAAGATCATCTTAATTCCCCTTGAAAGACTTTTTTTATTATTATGTTATGTTAATCACCATACATTACATCATTAGTTTTTGATGTAGTGTTCCATGGTTCATTGTTTGCATATAACACCCAGTGCTCCAAGCAGTACGTGCCCCCTTGAACTTTCTTATCATTAAATAAAATGAATTTTTCATGTTCAAGCTATGTATCAGTATTGCCAGTATAAAAGTCAATTTTTTTTTTTGTCTAATTCACAGAATAAGCACTGCAGAGAAATTGTCATAGCATTTAATTCTCAGTATTTTCCAAGGCCCTGGTTCATCTTAAAATTTCAATTCATGAAATCTCAACTCATCCTTAAATACTTATGTGTTCTAAAAAGTATTCTATTTGGGGTATTTCATTATTTGGGAAGAGGGCT
This sequence comes from Eumetopias jubatus, assembly GCF_037043125.1. NCBI lineage: Eukaryota > Metazoa > Chordata > Mammalia > Carnivora > Otariidae > Eumetopias > Eumetopias jubatus. Next base: position 88,118,446 of record NW_028274823.1, on the reverse strand, counting down.
AAAGTTCTGGAGTTACTGAGACAAATTCCTTATGGAAAAGATCTATATTACATAGCAAGTTTGTATTTTATTAAGGCCCAAGTAATCATACACTAATGTGAAAGACACATTCCTTTCTACCTTATATGTGCCAGCCTTCTCAAGATCCTGCCAATAACCCAAGCACCAATTCCCCAAGTCAGAGACCTCATGCTGTCTCTCTGAGGGTACCTTTCTTCTTTCCTCATATAGCTTTGCAGACAGGTATTGGTGTGAGCAAATTTATCAGCATAGTGCTTAACACATGACTGCACAGAGCAAATTAAGTTATCTCCATTCTGTTTTAGTAAGGCAGTACATTCCAGTTATGCAAGGTTCTTGTCCAGTTTCTGTGATCGAATTTTCTTCCATTGCTGTTACACATTTTAATTTGTTCCTAGTTACTGGGATTGTGGGTAGATGACCAACAAGAGCCTTAATTAACAAGACCTTTTGTATTTATAAAACTATAAAGGAAATCATTTCTGTATAGTTTTCTTTTTTTGTTTGTTATTTTAAATATTAAGTGGCCACTATATGCCAGGCATTGTGCAAACCATGGCTATAGTATCTTAACAAAGAAGAAACAGCCTCTACTCTCATAGAATTTCTAGTCTAGAGGGAGTAACAACAATAAGCCAGTGAACATCAAACTCATGAAAGACAAAAGAATAAGCAGGATGCTGCCTCATGTGTAGCAGTGTAGTCAGCTGGAAAAAGTGGCAAAAGTTCTTTATCAAGCTTTGAAATGTGACACTAGCTTTCTTTCATCAGGAGCTGGAGTGTATTTCCTCTCCTCTTGCTGCCTTGTGAGCTGATTTGACAATGGACTATGGCAGAAGTGGGCGTGTGCCTGCTCTCAGCATGGGCCTTGGAGGCCTAGAATGCTTCTGAGATCTGCCACTTGTGCTCTCTCTCTCTGTCATGTGCACACACATGCGTATGGTACTCATCCCTTCCACCATGTCGAACCAGTTGGCCTAGGCTCTTAGACCACAAGAAACCACGTGGATCAGAGGCCAGGCTTCCCAGCTCCTAATGACATACAAGTGAATGGGCTAAATGAACGATCCAAGCAAGATCAGAACAGTCTAGCTGAGTCTAGTCAAAATTGTTGGCTAAAAGAATCATGAGGTACAAAATGATTCTTGTTTTAAAATATCATCATGGTGGCCATTGTGAAATAAATCTAACTGGCCCACTTAGAGGAAACCTTAGGAAAGGCCTGAGAAAATGCACTTCAGCTCAGATCTAGAGGACTGGAAACAGTCAGTTGTGGGCAGAGGGGTTGCATGTGCTGATCCAGCTGAATTAGGATGGTGTAATATATGAACCCAGGTGGCACCACGCAGATGAAATCTAGTGAACAAAAAGGGAAACGGGATGAGACTTGAGGTGTAGACAAGAACTATTTATTCAAGGCCTTGTATGTCAGGAGCAGAGGTTGGTGTTATGCCTAAGGGAATAATTGCTTTTAGCAAGGAGGTAATATAATTTAATTCATATTTTAGAAAAATTACTATGACAAAGACCAGGTAGGAGGCTATTACAATAGTCTGCAAAAGAGATGGTAGTAATTTATAACTAATTCCCCCATTTTTTTCCCCTTAGTAGACATGGTGATTATCTGGGGTTTCTTCAAATCACTTCTTGTGCTAAACTCTGAATCTACCTACTTCTAGAGCTATTCTAAATAAATCCGTGGGGTCTGCATATTCTCATAAGCCTCAAATGCCTATTAACAAAGAGGTTGATAGGGACTGTGGAAGCTCTCTGTAACCACAGACTTGCACTCTTAGTCACATGAAAGGTCATATTGTTAAATAGCAAGAAAATGCTTTTCTCATTTTTTTTCTTTCCTACTTTCTCCCCCTGACATTTGCTTTCTTCTTTTATGGATCCAATTTCCAATTTCAATGTAACACTATCAATATTTTCCTCAGAATTTTCCAGTTAGTTAGGTTTTACTTTTCCTTTTAATTCAAAGAAAAGGGGAAAAAAAAGTTGAGATACTAATAAAATCTTTTTTCTGAGTTACCTGGGTGGCTCAGTTGGTTAAGCATCTGCCTTCAGCTCAGGTCATGATCTCAGGTTCTTGGGATCGAGCCTCACATTGGGCTCCCTGCTCAGTGAGGAGTCTGCTCCTCCCTCTGCCTCTGTCCTTCCCCCTGCTGATGCTCTCACTGTCTCTCTCAAATAAATAAATAAAATCTTTTTTAAAAAGTATTTTTTCTGTGATTTTTAAAAAATTTTTCCTTTTGGGGCGCCTGGGTGGCTCAGTTGGTTAAGTGACTGCCTTCGGCTCAGGTCATGATCCTGTGGGCTCCCTGCTCGGCGGGGAGTCTGCTTCTCCCTCTGACCCTCTTCCCTCTCGTGCTCTCTATCTCTCATTCTCTCTCTCTAATAAATAAATAAAATCTTTAAAAAAAGATTTTTCCTTTTGTTTCATGCAATCTACATTAACATGCTCTTTGCTTCAGTGCTCCCCTATACATTGTTTCTTGACTCATGTGACTTCTTGATCTTCATTTGCCCAGTATTTCAACAAGACCATATATAGACATAAATGTATATAGTCTTAATATGTACACATGCCTAAACATATCAGCCATGTAACCTCACAGAAATGGAATTAAAAGGGAATTTATAAATCATTTGCTCAGTTCCCTTATTTATAGGGAAAATGTAGCTAGTGAACAACAAAATGGAAACTCAACAAAATTATCTTGTATTCTGTTGTTGTGTGCTGTGTACTGGGAAAATCTAAGAACAACACAGCCTACTTGTAAGTCAGAGATTAAATGGAAGTTCAGATTGTTTGACTCTAATTTGACATGCTGTGCATTCATTAGAGTTTCTTATCAACAAAATGATCAAACAGAAACCACGTGAGAGAAAATTCCAACTATGATTGGAATATAGGCTTCCTCATTTTTTTTTTTTAAGATTTTATTTATTTGGGGGGGGAGAGAGCGAGAGTGCATGAGAGAGAGAGAGCACGAGCAGGGAGGGAAGGACAGAGGGAGAGGGAGAAGCAGACTCCCTGCTGAGCAGGGAGCCTGACCCTGGGCTTGATCCCAGGAGCCTGAGTTCACGACCTGAGCTGAAGGCAGACACTGAACTGACTGAGCCACACAGGCGCCCCTAGGATTCCTCATTTCTATCCAGTACTTCTGACTTTTTACTTTGACCTTGCCCTATGTGGATGTGAACGTTGCTCCATTTCTTCTCCAGGACTCCAAAGATGACGTGATGATGGTAAGAAAAATTAACAGCAACATTACTCCTTTCACTGAATTTGCTTTTTAGTGCACTTAGCTATTTTGCCCTTAAAAAATACCTTTTTCCTCTGAGAGTAAATGAATCAAGACACAGAGATTAATGATTTACCTATAGTGACATTATTAAAGGAAGATTTAGAGTCTCTTTCTCCCAGTCATGGGTTGTTTCTATTGAACCATACAGATTTCCCTGGGGGGGGGGAGGGAGGGGAGAGGCTGGGGAAGATGCTATTCTAATAACTAATAAATGTTACTCACCTTAGTGAATTAGATTCGTTTTGAGGGGAGCCTTGAAGTAGTGAAATACATACAGAAGTCCTGTAAGAGACTACCTAAGGAAATGTCAAGAGAACATAAAATATTTTTTTAGCGATTTAAAAAAAAAATCAAAATCTTCCTTTTTTTCAATTAAGAATGGGCTCAAAATAAACTGGAAGCTTAAATGAGACATGGAAGATTTTTATTTTGTCTTCCTCACAGCACGTATAAATTGCAGGTAAAGGAATCATTCATCTCTGACTGTAAAATAATTTGTTTTCATTTTTGAATCAGTCAGTAAACTTCATGAACTAACATTCATGAGACATCCAGAGATTATGGAATAAAACTGGCTAAAAATGAATATAATAATGTAGGAGAAAAACAGTTCTTTATGGCATGCCTCTGGCCTTAAACAACCACTACCATGCTTATAAAACCTGTAATTAAAATATCTTTGGCTTCCTTAACTTTAATTCACTTGTACTTAGTTAGGAGCTTTCCTAACCTGAAAGAACAGTATTTGACACTAAATTGTATACACAGTTTAGGGAAATACGACTACCCATTTCCTTTCAGTTTTAGTTAAATGTGTGACTTAAACAGATCTGTTCAATTCAGTGAGGGAAATTACCCATCCAAAATAGTTTTCTTATATGTACTAACAGAGTGCAAAAATATTTCCCTGAAGTGTGTTTTGCAATTTAATATTTTATTATTTGTATGCAGTACAGCTTTGTGAGAGTTTTTCTGTTATTAATTGAACATGTTACAACGTGTTATGACCAGTCTCCTTGAAGACAGTGAGTATGGCTGGTATTTATGTCTTCCTCTTCCTTTAATTCAGGATTGGCATGAAGCATCATGTCACTCCTTTAATGAAGTACATTATTTGTTACATGGAAAGCTAATTATTTAAAAAATCAAACTGTACTTGATTCTTGAAAGATCAAAACTACAAAAAGCAAAGTCAACAAATAATTTTTTTAAATATTGAGTTTACTATTTTTGTGTGTTTTATTTTAGATAGGTAGGGAAAGATACAGCAAAAGCTGGAATGTTTTTTAGATAATTTGACAGAAAATTAACTTTGTAGAGAAATAGTTCTATTGTGCTTACACTTGTTAATGAGTATTTCTGTGCTCTTAATATATATAAGTGCTGATCAGTGAAATAGAAAGAAACTTGGATTTCATGAATCCTCTATGTGTGTGTTTGGGGTGGGGGAAGAAAATAAGTATTTAAAGAAACATACTATTCATGAAGCACAAATAAATAGGTATTTATATACCTACATATTTATATACATGCAGACATATAATCATACATATGAGTGTAAATTATGGTAATTATTAAAAATAAGTAGAGTTCTACTTCAGATACTGACAAGGAAGGACCAACTTTAGGGTCATCAGGGACGGGTATGATTGAAATTGTAGCTGGGCTGCTGACATGATGTGAGAAAGTGCACGTCGGGATTGAAGTGGAGTATTTCACAGCTTACCCTGCTTTCCTTGGACACATTGGATTGCTATGAAGCAAAATTAGTACATGTAACTTTGTTTCTAGAAGACATCATAATAACCCATTGACAAAGGCATGGTGACAAAGAAATGTAGAGATGTAAAAAGAAAAAAAGAGTTCATGGTACTTTTGGAATATTTTGGAGACCCAAGACAATAAGATAACCACCAAATGATTCTTCTCTATGGCCTCTCAGTATGTTTGAAATTTTTGTCAATAGTAGACTGAAAAAATATATAATAAGTAAAATTTACTCAATTGTAACATTGGTTAAAAGCAAACGTGTAATGAATTGGTGTATACATGCCTGAAAACCTTAGTAAAATATGTAATCAAGAGCCAATAATTTAGATAGTTAGACCTCACAAGGTCAAGTAATACTGACAACTCTTCCAATTCAAGCTGCAACCTTGAACCTCTTTCCTTGCCTCTCATCTTCTTTCAGTCTGCCGCATCTTTGTGATTGTAATAATTACAAAGTAATTACAAAAACATTTCTCTATTTCTAATTATCTGGTAGACACTGTACAGAATAATACTGCGTTACCCTCAAAGCATAGCAGTTCATGCTGGCCTGCTGAACTGAGAATCTGTAAAAGGAACAGAGAAACATGAGAAGATAGATGATAGTTTCACCCAGAACACCAGCTTAGCTTCCATTGTCATCCTTGGTCTGTGGCTTCTTACACCTTTGTTCTTGAGTTGCTTCTTCCTTCTACAGGGAGCAGCAGGAAGAAAGTAACAGTGAGGTCACACAGTTATTTTGGAGAGGAAGCATTAACCATGCCATCTCAGATTACTGCTGTGTTTCTGATTCTTAAATGTAGATGCCAAACCATTTATTTGTCATATTACTGACAACAGAGTAAGTGGCTGCTTATGTTTCTGCTTTCAAAATGTGGTAACCAAGGAGAAAAAGCCAAGAAATTACACATCTGTGAGAAAACTGACTTCTCTTTGCAAATCGAAATCGCGACGGAGATTTTCTTTTCTACATCTCTCATAACATGAATAAATGAACTGAGAAATTGTGCCTGAACATCTCTTCTGAGACCAGTAACTGATTTTATATAAATATTGCATTAAACTCTAAAAATATGATATGTGAAATTACAGTCTGAAGGAAAAATTCATGTTTCAAACTCTTATTCTAGCAAGGATATTGCATGTTGTTGCCTGTGTAGACCCATAAAGCTTGTCTAATATTCTTTTTTCCTTTAAAAAAATTTAAGGGCCAGCTATAACAACATAAAGGTTTTCTTAGGTTTTTGTTTTGTTTTGTTTTGTTTTTAATGAGACTTTGGGCATATTGGGGAAAAAATAGTCTATCAGTACACTGGTGAACTAATCTTGTTGCAAAATTATCAGTCATGCTGGCTGCATTTATTACTCTGATATTAAGATTATGAGAGATGGGGCGCCTGGGTGGCTCAGTCATTAAGCGTCTGCCTTCAGCTCAGGTCATGATTCCAGGTCCTGGGATCGAGCCCCACATCAGGCTCCCTGCTCAGCGGGAAGCCTGCTTCTCCATCTCCCACTCCCACTGCTTGTATTCTCTCTCTTGCTGTGTCTCTTTCTGTCAAATAAATAAAATCTTTAAAAAAAAAGATTATGAGAGACAAGAATGGGTGATAAGTCACTTGGCTTGCAGAGTCTTCTGTTCATAAAATATTGAAAGTAAGTAAAAATTTTTAAAAACTACATTGAAATGGGCAGGTAGCCTTCAGATAATTTTGATTCTCAGTATATTTTTGACATTTATTATGCACTGAAGAATTCAGTGGTAGAGTATTCTTTTCCTGTTGAAACAGCTTGGAGCATGTAATATGTACATACAATGTTAGGCAGCCTATCCTACAGCCATGTAGAAAGTAAAATATTCCTGATTAATGCACTACCCCTTCTTACTCTACCTTTCACTATAAAATATTCATAATGTGTCTTGAAGCATATACAAGTTCACTTTATAAAATACAGATGTGCTCATTTGCTAAATGGTATTTAAAATCTTTGGCTAGATTTTTGTGATGATTTCAACTATCCAAATGTATATTTTTCCTTCCAAGAAAGATGATTCTTTTCACTTTTTAAATTAAAACTCTAACTCAAAACTGCATTTTTAGTGATCTCTTAAGGCAAAATATAGTATAACCTATAGTAGGGGTTTACCGTAAATCCTTTAGCCAATGTATACAGAATGAATTTTTAAATGGAGAATGAAAGCTTAAACTTGGACTGTTGGAATTCAGGAAGTTTCTCTTTATTTGAAATATGTGCTAAGGTTTCCCTAGAACACATAGATGTATAAGAATTATGCCCATCAAACTACTAGTCCATAGTTAGTTCACCTGTAGTGATGGTGTCTCTTGCAGAAGTCCTTGGAGAACCTCTTTAAAATTTCTTCATGCAATATGAGGTTTGTAGATTTGATAAAATGAGAGAGACAAACTGAATAAAACTCTCACACCTATTTCAGATTTGTGGAGATCTTTATACAGACCTAGAAGAGGCCAAAGGATTAGTACTGGCACTCATTGGCAAGTGATAGAATATCAGAACAGAACATTTTATTTCCTTCCCAGAATAGGTGGTGCTATCTGATAAAAAGATTCCACAAGTCTTTGCGCATGAAGATCTGCTGGGTCTTGCAAGTGCATCCGTAGAGTAGAATGCACAAAAAAGACTACCATGGTTTACTGAGATGGGTCATTATGGTCAAGTAATCAGCTTGTCTCTCTCTGTTTTCATAAATGCCATTTCTGATTATTAGCGGATTTCCCACTGAAACTACTACAGGACAAGAAATATAATCGACATAATTTTATAATTAAAATATTTCCCACCCCATGCATTACTACATTGGCATTTGGGTGTGTGTGTGTGGTTTGTGTCCATTTCTGTCTGTATATATTTTAAGTCTAGCAATAAATTCATAAAAGCAAAATAAATTTAAATTAATAATCTATATTCTTTCATTAATGGAAAAAAAACTATTTCCTTTTTATTTCTGATAAACTTTGACATATATGATGCCTTCCTTGTGCTCAGATGACGAGACCAAAGCAGAGAAATTAAAAGTTTATCAATTTTAACCACTAACAAACAAATCTTAATGCACCATTTCATGGTGGTGATGTTGGGGGAATGGTCATTTTACACATTACTCACATTTATCTGTCTTCACCTGGAGAGTCCAGTGTAACAATAGAATCCAGGTATTTCATTTTCCATAGAACTGTGCAGATACAGCAGTTGTCGATACAGATGTTCTTCTCTCTCATATGCTACAACCTCACAGGAAATTACATGTGCCTTTGGAATAGCCACACCCCTCACCTCTTTCATAGTTCCTTGAAGCTCAGTTCTCATTATACGGGTATGAGGTGTAGGGAAAGGCCTGTCTGCGGCAGCAATGGAGTTTAAGGCAGAAGGGGTCCAGTGCCTTCTTGTCTATTCCTAAAATTTAATTGCCCATGCCAGTTCAGAGAAAGATAAGGGTTTGTGAAATAGAGTACACACAGATACCAAAATGTATAACAGAATATGTCATAAAAAGCACAGACAACAAAAAAAAATTAGATAAACTGGACTTCATTAAAAAAACAAAAAACAAAAAAAAAGAACTGTTGTGCACCAAAGAACATTTTCAACAGAGTGAAAAGATAGCACACATAATTGGAGAGAATATTTGCCAATAACAAATATGATAAGGGGTTAATATCCAGAATATATAAAGAACTCTTAAAACTCAACAACTCTCAGGACTCAACTCAAACTAAACTCAAAAATCTCAGCTCTCAAAATTCAAAAGCTCTGCATCTCTCCATCCATTCTAAATGAAAGCCTTTCCGGATAAAGTATTCTTAGCCAAGAATACATGTTCTTCTCGTTTAGTACCCTGAATATGTCTTGCCAGGCCTTTCTGGCTTGCCAGGTCTCTGTGGATAGGTCTGACGTTATTCTGATGTTCCTCCCTCTGTAGGTAAGGAATCTCTTCCCCCAACTGCCCTTAAGATGGTTTCCTTGGTTCTAAGATTTGCGAGTTTTACTATTACATGCCGTAGCATTGGTCTCTTCTCCTTGATCTTGGGGGGGGGTCCTCTCTGCCTCTAGGACAGGAATGTTTGTTTCATTCCCCAGATTAGGGAAGTTCTCAGCTATGATTTGCTCAAATACATCTTCTAGTCCTCTCTCTCTCTCTCCACTCCCTCCGGGATTCCAATTATTCTGACATTGGAACATTTCATGGTGTCAGTTATTTTTCTGATTCTATTTTTGTGGATTTTGAGTTGTTTTTCCCTGGCCTCCTCTTTTCCCTTTTTATCTATTAAATTGTCTTCCAGGTCACTGATTCATTCTTCTGCCTCGCTTACCCTAGCTGTTAGATTATCTAGATTAGATTGGATCTCACTGATTGCATTTTTAAATTCTGCCAATTCAGCTTTCATTTCTGCCCTTAGAGACTCTATGTTGCCATTAATTGATTTCTCCATTCTAGCTATTGTCTTCATAACTGCTAGCCTGAATTTCATCTCCGACATCTTGGCTATATCTGCATCCATTTGTAAATCTGCGGCATAAATCATAATCTCTGAGTGTTTCCTATTTTGGGGGTTCCTCCTCCTAGTCATTCTGTTGAGGGGTGGTTGAAGGAATGTATAAAGTCCAAACTATTGACCAGAACCTAAACAAGATGCACTTTTTCTAGGGACCTTAGGGTTGCTGGCCTCTTGTTTTCCCAGCCTGTCTTCTGGGGGAGGGGCTTGCCATTCTGTTACTCAGGCAACCCTGTTTGGGCAGAGTTGCCCTCCCCCTCTGTGGCAGGGCATGGGCTCAGTGGGAACCAGTTTTGGGGGCTTTTGTTCTCTGGCAGCTTTCCCTGGTGGCTTTCCAAGTCTCTTCCGAGAGTCAGAGCAGAAGAAACCTTTTCCCACCCTCTGCCTCAGAGCAGAGAGATCGTATTCTGTTCTCCAGTGAGCTCTCCAGGGCACACTGCAGCATCCTGGGTTGTGCGCCCCTCCGCAGCGCCCCCAGTCCTGCCTCCAGGTTGGGGCCCATCTCTGCCCTTTGTGCTTTTAAAACTGCCAGCCACTCCCAGTTCGCAGGCACCACCCCGTCACTCCGGGTTTCCGTCCAGGGGGCTGCCCTAAAGTCCTTTCAGGCCTTACTGGTCTGCGAGTCTGTGCCCCGTCCCCAGTGCGCGAGGCTGTCGCTCACTAGCAGTGTAAGATCACCACGGCCAGGCTCCCTCCCGCTGACATTTATCCTCCAGTATCTGCCCGTGGAATCATGGCTCCCCACTTCGTGCCTCGAAACCAACTGCCTGTGACATTCTGTTTGTAGAGATCGACATCTTCTTACATCTCAGGCTGATTTCGTGGGTGCTCAGAGTGGTCTGGTAGATATCCAGCTCAATTCTGGGGACCAGTTGGAATCTGGGGTACACTGACATTTTTTGAAAAGATTTATCTATTTAGTTTTTTTGGAAGATTTTATTTATTTATTTGAGGGAGAGAGAGAGAGAGCACATGAGCAGGGCAGAGGGAGATGAAATGAAAGAGGTAAATGTCTTATAAATTCATAAATTTTATGAATTTAATGCAAATTCCCAAAATTCTGTATATTACTTTTCTATTGATTTGATGTCATATGCTTTTGCTGTGAGGTATATTTGTACACCTTATTCTGGGAGGGAGATTACCTAAACAAGGAGAGTATAATTCAGCATTTTCAGTGCATTTTTCACTTTTATTTTATTAATATTCACAAAGCTGCATTAAAAAAACAGACTTGCTTTTTATAAATTAACCTAAACTTCTTTAAGGGAACATAGACCATGTATATTATTCCCACTAATTAAAAAGATAATTTTTTTTTTCAAATTGGAATGCTTTGAAATATAATGAAGAGGATCTGGGCTATAATCTTGTGTTCTGTCGCTGACTAACTCTGTAATTTTGAGTTAATATGTTAACCTGTCTGGGCCTTTTTTCTCTTAGCAAATCAAGAGTCATTGTACTAGATGACCTCTATAAGGTCATTTAAGTGAATGAACATGGTTGTGTTCCAAGAAAACTTTATTAATAAGAAAGAAGGCTAGTTTGGTTAAGGGACTGCAGTTTGCCAACTCTTGATTTAAAAGATAGTTAATATTTTTGAAGTTATATACTATCATGGGATCACAAAAAACAATATTGTGGAAATTATTTTTAAGTAAAATATAATTAAGAATAATGAAAGAGTTGGCACTGTTGTATTTTACTGCTTTAGATGTTGAACTGATTAAACCCAAAACATCACAAATAGGGCCAGTATTATACTTTAATTCCAGTGGAACTCTTGAAAATCTATTATGCATCAAGTTTGGGTTTTTAAAGCAGTATATGCATAACTAAGAAAATTTGGTATTTAAATTGGGCAAAATCAACATCTCATTTCTATTCAGTAGTAACAAACAGAATATTTTTTAAACGTAGATTAACTGGACTAAATCTAAGAAATCTATGTGCAAACCATTTTTTCAACTGCTGTAGTTCTTTTCTCTGCCTAAGGCACATTTTATGACTTTATGCAGTAAAATCAAACAGGGATCTTTACTATGGGCCATTGTGTTGAGAGATTCACACAAATCATAGCATTTAATTAACACATAATAATACTACGAAGTTTGTGATAATAGATATGTATTTTACAAGTGAGGAAACTGCTTCACATGGCCCAATTAATAAGTATATGTTTAATCAATTTCAGAACTAGGGCTGTGTAACTTCAGAGGTCATGCTCTTACATGTTATATTAGACTGGCCTTGGGCTCATTGCCCTTTTCTCCTTCAGCTTTCCCCATTCTCATTTATGTGTTACTCTTGCTGGTCAACCATGAAACGTGGAGAAAATATATATATATCAATATCTAAGCTTGTTTCCACAACCAACAGCAACAACAAAATACTGGAACTATTCAAGTGGTTTATATGTAAAAGTCTTTTCATTGTTTTTATGAAAATTCCGAATATTGGTTAGGTATCAGGTTCCATCCTTCGGGTCAAGCTTCCGTTGTCCTATGGTGCATCTTCAATGACAAAGAAACTGCACTGGCTTTTCCTTTGTCTTTCTCACTTTAACCACTTCCTCACCCACTCTTCTTGAGATTACCACCCAGATGAGCTACCTGAAAAGTCTTTGTCTCAGGGTCCACTCTTGGGGGAAACGAAGCGAAATCACGACCCATCCAGGCAGCACCCTCTCAGCACCCCCAATCCTCAGACTGTCCCCCTGGGATGTCTTAGAGCACCCATGGTTTCTTTAATAAAATCCTAAGATCAATGTCCATATTTTAAACTTACCTAGTAACTGATTACTATTATAAGGTATTCTCAAGTGTTATAATTTTATTAGCTTCCCCTTTTTTGACCTTTTGTTACATATCCTGACTATGCAATAATATGAGTACTTCATATGCTCCTTGACCCTTGGTCTTTTATGTGTCTTTGCTTTGCCTTCTCACATAATTACTGAGGCATGCAAGGGCTGGAGCACACCTTGCACGTTTTTCTTCTATTTCTAGTATTTAATACAGACAGAGTAACTGAAGGCCATAAACTACTGACTCAGCAGTGTTTCATAGTTCTCTACGAAGCTCCTTGACAATGGAGCACATGTTTTCAGGTCAGATTTAAAAAAACAGTTTCCTCTTCTTCCTGCTGTATGGAGTTGAAAATTCTTCTTAAAAATCACATGACACAAACTGATGGTCAGAACAGACTACGTAACCTGAAAAGAGTACATAGAGCTACACACATCCATTTCCAGTAACAAGTTGGCGGAGAGGCAGAGTGTTCACTAATTTGCACTATGTTGTGGTAGGAAGTCAACTGTTCCCCTGAAGTTAATGAATTGAAAACTCAGTACTTAACGTAATTATAGAGACTTTAATAATTAAAATCTAACTTCTACCATCACACATAGGGTGCATAACAGTTACATGAACACACACCTTTATAGGCATTATGAAATTTTGCTACAGATTTTAAGTGCTGAGCATGGAGTCTTCCCCCCCCACCCAGCACAGTAAGACTGGCATGCTGTCATCCTTAGCTCCTACCAGATAAGGTAAAACAATTCGTACTTTGTTTCCCCATCATCAGTCTGTTCCCTTTGCAAGCATCCAAGTTGACACTAGTATGCCGTGAAACTTGCCAGTAGAGAGAACAGTCTTTTGAGACCTGATCCACAGGTGAGTTGTTGCGGAGTTTTCGTAGTGATAATGGAAGGACAAGGGTAATTCCACACCGTTGTGGCTAAGTGCAAAGCTACACATACAAATAAATAACTAAAAAAGTGGAAAGTATAACAGTTATTTTAATAACCATTTTTCATTGATAATTAAAAAAAAGAAACAGCATTTTTACAGAAGATTGCAATAAAAGAGGAACAGTTCATGTCTAGGCTTTTCAATCTAATATAAAAGATATTTTTGTTTGTCGCAAAACAAATAAGCCTCTGGAAATGCAGTCACAGGAGCAAAAAATATTTAAGAAAAATAAGTCATAAGTTGATTGTGGTGGCCGTAACAAGGGAGGGCATGTGGCCCAATCCAAGCCAGTCTTATGTGGTAGCATGAACTACAGCCGAGTGTCCATGTCTTTGTCCTGTTATTCAGTTCTGATGTCTTATGTATCTTTTCATGCTTGTATTTTGCATAGGGTAGAGCACTCACATTGTCATACACATGCCTGTCAGTGAGAGTTCCTATTGTTCATTTATCCATTTAGGAAATATTTGTGACATACCCATTTTAGGCTAGACTCTATCCTTTTCAAAGTTATATTAAGAGTAATAATGATACCAAATATTCAAGTACTTTATGTATACAAATTGATATAATCTGCATAAACTATGGAGGAGCTTATTATTTTTCTCATTTTCCAAATTAGGAAACCGGGACACAGGCTGTTGTAACTCGTTCAGAGTCAAACAGGGCTAAGAAATGGTGGAGCAGGGAGTACAAGCCCACATAGCCCCTGCTCCTCTTGCAGAACCACCTCTGAATCCCGTATTTTGCTTCTTGCCGAATCAACGCCTTGATTGGCATGGCAGACCTGCTTAGGCTGAGAATTTATCTTTCTCCTGATTCTCCTACGTTGATGATAAAATTTTGGGCCTGAGCCTCAGCTCTCTCTGCCCATCCGTTGCTGGATAGGAGGATGTTTTGATATGCTGTGAAGGGGGCACTGTTGAGTTTACACTTAGCTTTTCATTGATGACTTATCATTTCTGGCCTTTCATGTATTTCTCCCCAGCTCCGCTCTCCCCTGAAGGTATCCAGTTTCTTTGCTGTGATAGTTATAATTTTGCTCATGTTTTTTAAGTGCCAATACCTTTCACTGCTAGTTGCATTTTTTTTTTCCTGCTGGTACACTGTTGAACTCACCACCAGATGAAATTTTAACAATTATACTGTTACCTGTGCCAGAGATGATCCAGGCTTCACCTACTGCAAGGAGCAGCTCTTTATTGTCAGCCAGCCAACAGGTGATCCAGCTCAGCATCAAAGTCCCATTTTAGCATCTTTTTTCATGGACTACCTGCTGGTGCAAACATAGAGGTTGTTTTTCCTGGGAAGTAAACTCAGAGATGGAGATTTACATGCAGGAGCTGCTTTTAGGATTTCCACTATGAGGGAAAGGCAGCAACAAGCCTGCGAAGAGGGGGGATTGTACTGGAAGCCCAGTAGGTACCTCAGCCAACTCCATGGGGGAGTGTGAAGCTTGAAAGGCCCCTTAGAGGCTCCTTTTGGGGGGTGAGCTGGGCTTTCAGACCCTGCATTGTCCAGAATTCACTGTCATTGAAAGGGCAGTTTGTCAGGGCAAAGGACAAAATTCTCATACCACCATCTTAGTTTATGTCTTTTACCCCAGCACACATAAATCTCTAAATTTTATAATGACTAAGATTGAATATTTCTATCAAGTGAAAGGCAATAATATTTTAAGGGAAAAAGACATGATTACAAACATTTACTAAAAATAAACATGTGCACATACACAAGCTAAAATATCTACAGATTGTCTATGTAGAAGAAAACATTTCAGTGTTCTACAGTCTTTAAAACAAACCGGATTGCCTTTAAGATTTTTATTCATAAAAGTACAGAAATTTATTTTAACATCAATTTAGTTATAAATTACAATTATATAATTATAAATTAATAATAAAAACTACATGTTAGGAACATGAAAGGTTTAAGAAGAGGTTAGGAGTAACTCATTAGCCACAATTTGTTTTTTTTTTGTTTTTTTTTCACAATTTGTTATTTATCTGAAGATTTTTATGACAGGAAATATAACTCATAGAGAACATAATTGAAAAAATAAAAGGTATATTTATAGTGTCATATTTACAATAAATATAGTGATATATTAAAAATTTTTCAAATTCTCTTTAATAGAAAGTTTTCCTATAGATAGTTCTATAAAAATATTATAAAGTTGCTCTAAAACCTGCTGATATGCTTTAATTTATCTTAACAAATATACTTTGCTCAAAATACAACAAAGTGAATCTCAAACACAAGGATATTATTCCATGATACCAAAATGTACTTCTAGAGATAAATTTAAGACAACATGTATTTATCAGTTATTTTTGTTTTTAATAATTGCCAATTATATGTTAAATATTTTTGGGGTTCATGGTTACGTGAGAATAGGTGATGAACATTTTAGTAAAAATATTAGTATTTGATTTCAAGACTAATCACATTAAAACAAATAAAGAACATTTTCTGAAACAAAAATGATATGTGTTTATACCTCTTGGGCTGTGTGAAGGATTTCAACTCTTTAAAACAGTCAACTATACTTATTACTAATGAACTCTTTTAGGTTAGTTTGTATAAATGCAGGATACAGGTAATACCTCTATTAATAATTTCATCTGTCAAAATACCTTTGAATTCAGCATTTCTATTAACACTAACTTCAAAACTGCCAGGACTTGCCCTGATTGTAACAGCTGAGACATTTTCATTCTTACGAGATGCCATAACATAAGTGGTCCTGAACTTGCCAAAATACACCAATTACAATTTTCTAAATTATTCTATATTATTTAAAATAGTTTCTCACTCTGCCCCAGTAACTTTGTTTTTATTTTGTAAAATCAATATCGCATGTTATTTAAAAATTAAAGGGACAGATACTGCCTCTAAAAAAATGGCCTTCGGTTAGGAATGGTCATTGTGTAAGCAAAGTCTTGCCTTTAAATTTGCTTAAAGAATTCAATTTAAGCACACAAGTGTAAGACTATTGTAATTTTGACATTATATCATGTCAATTTAAAGGCACCCCACATTCTGGCGTTTCCCAGATTACCACATTAAGTGCTAAATGTTATCTCTTCAGGGAATCACTTTGCTTTAAAATGAGCACTGATACCCCATTCTAACATTTTTTTAATGGAGATCATCAACTTGATTCAAAATATACCAATATTAATTTTGGTAAGGTAGTTACCAAGTTGAAAATTAAAATTTAACACTTGTTTTACAATTCAGGGGACCATGGAGCATTCTTTTGTTCCCTATATGACATTTGGATTTTGGATGTGTTACACAAAGTAAAAGACAGAAATCATACTGTTATAGAGGTAACATTTGGAAGATGGTCTTTTATCCCATTTCAGAAAAATATAGTCACAAAGATGATTTCTTGACTCTTCAAAACCCCCTGCAAATCACAGCAAAGAGGATTCTGCATTTACCCCAAACATGAATACAAGAGAAGAGCCAATTCCAGAGAAAGCCTGGAGAGGGCACATCAAAAGTTCCCAAAGCCTCATTGTGTTTACCTTGAGGAAACAGGTAGCCGGGTTGGCTTATAATGAGAAAAAATATCCAATTTAAAAAAATGTGACCATCTTTTATTGTCAAAATAATTTTGAAGAAGCTTAAAATCAGTAAGTCTAAAACTTTGAGAGGGCAAGTTATAACCACCGCCACCACCAAAACAAACAAACAAACAAAAACACAGGGCAGTTATCAAGCATAAGTAGGATAAGTCGTTATCATATAATGAAAGTTTTGCAATTGTATTCTTGTCAGCAATATCAGGTATAAATCTGTTCAGTATAAGTTCCATGTACTTTCCCGGGTGGTGGTGGTAACAGAAATGATAGTAGTAATCGTTTCTTTTAGCATGTATTACTACCCAGGAAACCATTAATCTTCTCAAAGACTCAGTAATGTTGGTGATATTATCTATATTTTAGAGATAAAGAGGTTAATGTTTTAACAGGCGCATCAATTGGCCAAAGGTCAAATTCAAGAAAAGTTTAAGGCCAAATTAGAACCTAGATTTGGATACAAAGTCCATGCCCATCCACCTGCAAACTGTTCTGAATGAGTTTCAACTTTTACTTAATAATTCAGTCTTAACTGTGAATATATCTGTAGCATTGATTACTGTCCTTCAGTCATACTGAGGATTATTTCTCTTGTAACTAAATGGTCCCAAACTTATGCTTTGAACTGTACACGGCATGGCTTTTAAAGGCCCTGAAGTGTCCTATAAAAGTAAATCTGATTATATCAATTTAACTTGATGTTTTCCAAAACAAACTATATATATATATATATATATATATTTGTGTATACACACACACACACACACACACACACACACACACACACACACACACAGAATTACAGAATCTCTTTTTTGCTTAATTCTCTCTCCCCCTCATCTTTCTGTCTCTTCTGCAAAATAGGACATTCATCTAAACACAGAGATATTTTCCTCATATATTATCATTACCCATTGCTTAATTCTAAAGCTAAAGAAAGACTCAATATACAAAATATGGGTTTAAGATTATGAAAAAGGGCATACTTCCATAACCATACATTTTAGTTTTATGACATCTAGTATCTCTTGAGAAAAAGGAGGAAAAACATGTTAAAATATTTATTTTAAAGAAAATTACTTTTCAGTTTTCTGGAAACCATATATTTACAAATTTGTTTTGTCTTAAAGATAACTTATGATAGCAGAATATCTCCTTTGAGGGACCATAGACCCCACCTGTTTATTACCCTAGCGATGTCTACTCCGAATTGTTTTGCATTTGTGATCTCCATAGGCTTTATTGATTGGGTAATGCGCTATATGAACAAGTTCATGAGTTAAAAAAGCAAAATTATAAAGATTATAAAGTAATAAAATATAAAACTGAAGGAAACTTATGGACTATTTCATTGAATCTTATAGTTTCTTAATGAGTGAGTGTGTGTGTGTGTGTATGTGTGTGTGTGTGTGTAAAGCTCAGTGAGTAAATTGGCAACAGAGATTGGACAACCAATGTCCTGAACACTTACTTTGTGAAGTCAGCATTACTACTGGGAAACACTGAACCAAATTGATGAAGTCAAATATAAATCTCTTTGGAAAACTCATTTTTGGTTAGATTTTCCTCACACATTTATGAGGATAAAACCAATTGGTATACTATAAATGAAAACACTGTTAAAACTATAAACTGTTATATATATATTTCTTAATTTTTTGCTTTATAGATACTTTATTTTCTGAAAATGCCTTGTGTTATTTGCAGTGGCATTGTGAATTCTTTCCAGGATGTTTGTCTTTTAATAAGCTGATTAGTTAATATTTCATTTAGTAAATCTGGGCAAGTAAACAGTAAGATGAAACAATGTAACTGTAACACACCAGGCTCCAGTATAAAATAAAAGTGCCCTCTGCCTCTTCATATTTCCTATAACTTCTCTAGTTTGCATTATGTAGAATTTGAGACTTTTACTTTGCATTTAAGGAAATATTTGTCACATTTTTATCCTTTTTCTTCTTTTGTTGCTCTCGTGCTGATAAATGACTGGCATTCCCTGTCTAGTAAAATATTGTCATAGTCAAACTACAGTGACATGGTTGCAACCTGTTTTAATGGCTTGCATTGAGGAGGATCATTTATGTGCATAGAAATGCTCTCAATAAAGTGGTGCACTGCAGCTCATGCCATTGGTATACTTGGTAAACTCAAAGGGGAAAGCCAGGAATAAATGTCAACTCTGATCAAACCCAGAAAAATAAAGAAGAATTAAAATAATGGACTAATTCATTGTTGACAGAATGTTTTTAAGCCCTTTTGAGAGAGACAGTGTCTGTTCTTTGTAAATGTCAAACAAAGTAGCTGCTATTTCCTGACAGAGTATTGCTTAGGAAAGTGCTAAGTTTGTCCATTTATGGAGCCCTCGTGCTTTTCCTTTCAGAGTCTTTCTCTTCACTCTTTTCAATCCTAATCCATCTGAAGCGTACAGGATGCCATATTCCAGACCTCACAAGCTATATGACACATGGGCCAGGCATTTACTAAAGGAGTCAAGAGGACACTCTAGGGCTGCATGTGTGTGCACGCATGTCTGTGTGTGTGTGTGTGTGTGTGTCTGCATGTGTGTCTGTGTGCATGGTGTATGAGGGTTAGACAGTTTTGAGTCCATGTGTGCATATGCTTTTGCAGCAGGTACTCATTCCTCAGGTACTATTGGTAGTTCCCATAACTAACTGTGGGCTCTAAAATAACAAACATTTGAAATTGTACTTGGAATCCCTTTAATTTCTAAGTGTTGGTTTCTGTTACAGATTGAGCTCTGTCTTCTCCACAGCAAAACATAGATTGAAATTCTAACCTCCAGTAGCTCAAAATGTAACGATGTTTTTAGATATGGCTTTGAAAGGAGTAAAGTGAGGTATAATAAGTAGGTTCTAATCCAGTATAACTAGTGCCATATAGAGGGAGATTAGGCTGTAGACAATACACGGACCAAGAGACGACAACGTGAGGCCACGGCTAGAAGGCGGCCATCTGCGGGCCACTGAGAGAAGCCTTAGATGAAATAAAACCTGCCTATAGGAATATAGATTTCTGCTGTTTAAGCCTCCCAGTCTGTAGTATTTTGTGATTGCAGCTCTAACAAACTAATGATGTCCTTTTTCAAAATATTTTCCTAGTCCAATCAAGTATGTCAAAGTATTACATTTTACCTGAAGTCTGCTCAATTTTACTCCTACTTTATTTATTCATTGAATTATATTTCACCAAACTATAATTTGCTGTTAATTGGCCATAGCATGCAGTTTTAACTCATCATTTTTCTTTTTAATTAAATGTTTTATTTTAACATTTAAATAATTTTATATTCACATGCTGAAATAGGAAATAATACAGAAAAATACTGTGTATACTTCACTGAATTTCCTGCAATGATAATGATATAATAAATGTCACAGCAGGACATTGACGCTAATACACTCGACATACAGAACTTTCTGATCAGCACATTTCCATCCACTGTGATGCCCTTTTATAGCCCTGCCCTCCTGCCTTCCACGAGAACTTCCTTCTTAAAGTCTGATACCACCAGTGTGTCCTCCATTTCTATAATCATGTCATTTCAAGAATGACATCTCAATGGAATCATACAATGTGTCTTTTGGGGATTGACTTTCACCCAGCATAATTTTCTGATGATTGATCAAGTGTTTTATGTATGTCAACAGTTTATGTCTTTATATTGTTGAGTAATACTTCATGGAGCAGATAGATGTATCCTGATTTGTTTAACTGTTCAGTATCTTTCCATCTTCTTAAGGTCTATCGTAGAGTAAATGTTTTGCTTTGTTTTTTGAATTTGATGAAGTCCAATATATTAATTTTTCTTTTTACACATTGTACATTTTCCCCTGTATTTTATATTATGAATATTATATCTATATATCTCTTAAGAGAAAATCCTGAAAGTGTCTCAGGACAAGAGGTCATTAACCTACAAGGGCAGAAACATTAGACTGGCAGAAAACGTATCCACAGAGACTTGACAGGCCAGAAGGGACTGGCATGATATACTCAGTGTGCTGAATGAGAAAAATATGTAGCCAAAAACACTTTATCCAGCTAGGATATAATTCAAAATAGAAGGAGTGATAAAAAGCTTCCAGGACAAACAGAAACCAAAAGAATTTGTGATCACTAAATGAGCCCTGCAAGAAATAGTACAAGAAAACCTTTAAGTGAAGAGAGAGCCCAAAAGTAACATAGACCAGAAACGAACAGAGACAATATACAGAAGCAGTGACTTTATAGGTAATACAATGGCACTAAATTCGTATCTTTCAATAGTTACTCTGAATGTAAACAGACTAAATGCCCCAATCAAAAGACACAGGGTATCAGATTGGATAAAAAAAATAAGACCCATCAATATGCTACCTGCAAGAGACTCATTTTAGACCCAAACACACCTCAAGATTGAAAGTGAGGGGGTGGAAAACAATTTATCATGCTGATGGACATCAAAAGAAAGCTGGGGTGGCAATCCTTATATCAGACAAATTAGATTTTAAACCAAAGACTGTAATAAGAGATGAGGAAGGACACTATATATAATTAAAGGATCTGTCCAACAAGGAGATCTAACAATTCTAAATATTTATGCCCCTAGCATGGGAGCAGCCAATTATATAAGCCAATAACAAAATTAAAGAAACACATAGATAATAATACAATAATAGTATGGGACTTTAATACCCCACTCACTGCAATGGACAGATCATCTAAGCAGAAGATCAAGACGAAAACAAGGGTCTTGAATGACACATTGGACCAGATGGACCTCACAGATATATTCACAGCATTCCATCCTAAAGCAACAGAATACACATTTTTGTTGGGTGCACATGGAACATTCTCCAGAATAGATCACATCCCGGGTCACAAATCAGGTCTCAACCAGTCCAAAAGATTGGGATTATTCCCTGTATATTTTCAGACCACAATGTTTTGAAACTGAAACTCAATTACAAGAGGAACTTTGGAAAGAACTCAAATACATGGAGGCTAAAGAGCATCCTACTAAAGAATGAATGGATCAAAACCTTGGGGTGCAGCAAAGGCAGTACTAAGAGGGAAGTACATACCGTTGCAAGGATTTCTCAAGAAACAAGAGAGGTCTCAAATATACAAACTAACCTTACACTTAAAGGAGCCAAAGAAAGAACAGCAAATAAAGCCTAAACCCAGCAGGAGAAGGGAATTAATAAAGATTGGAGTAGAAATCAATGAAATAGAAACCAAAAGAACAGTAGAACCGATCCCTGAAACCAGGAGCTGGTTCTATGAAAGAATAAGATTGATAAATCCTTGGCCAGACTTACCAAAAAGTGAAAAGAAAAGGCTCAAATAAATGAAATCATGAATGAAAGAGGAGAGATCACAACTAACACTGAAGAAATGCAAACAATTATAAGAACATATTATGAGCAACTACATGCCAATAAATTAGGTAATGTGGAAGAAACGGATGCATTCCTAGAGATGTATAAACTACCAAAACTAAAGCAGGAAGAAATAGAAAACCTGAGACCCATAGAAATAGAAAATATAGAGACCCATAACCAGCAAGGAATTTGAAGCAGTAATCAAAAAATCCCCCAAAAAACGAGTACAGAGCTGAATAGCTTACCAGGGGAATTCTACCAAACATTTTTTTTTTAAGATTTTATTTATTTATTCATGAGAGACAGAGAGAGAGAGAGAGAGAGGCAGAGGGAGAAGCAGGCTCCCAAGGAGCAGGGAGCCCGATGCAGGACTTGATCCCAGGACCCTGGGATCATGACCTGAGCCGAAGGCAGATGCTTAACCATCTGAGCCACCCAGGTGCCCTCTACCAAACATTTAAAGAAGAACTAACATTTCTTCTGAAGCTGTTTCAAAAAAATAGAAATGGAAGGAAAACTTCCAAATTCTTTCTATGAGGCCAACATTACCTTGATCCCAAATCCAGACAAAGACCTCACTAAAAAGGATTACAGACCAATATCCCTGATGAACATGGATGCAAAAATTCTCACCAAAATACTAGCCAATAGGATCCAATGGTACGTTAAAAGGATTATTCACCATGACCAAGTGGGATTTATTCCTGGGCTGCAAGGGTGGTTCAACATCCTCAAATCAATCAATATGGTACACCATATTAATAAAAGAAAGGACAAGAACCACATGATGCGCTAAATAGATGAAGAAAAAGCATTTGACAAAGTACAGCATCTTTTCTTGATAAAAACTCTCTGCCGTGTAGGGATAGAGGGAACATACCTCAGAATCATAAAAGCCATATGTGAAAAGCCCATGGCGAATATCATTCTCAATGGGGAAAAACTGAGAGCATTTCCCCTAAGGTCAGGAACACAGCAGGGACGTCCACTATCACCACTGCTGTTCAGCATAGTCCTAGAAGTCCTAGCCTCAGCAATCAGACAACAAAAAGAAATGAAAGGCATCTGAATGCCAATTCAGATTGGCAAAGAAGAAGTCATACTCTCATTCTTCACACATGACATGATACTCTATGTGGGAAAACCCAAAAGACTCCACCCCAAAATTGCTATAATTCATACAGGAATTTAGCATAGTCACAGGATATAAAATCAGTGCACAGAAATCAGTTGCATTTCTATATACTAACAATGAGAGAGAAGAAATAGAAATTAAGGAATTGATCCCATTTACAATTGCAGCAAAAACTATGAGATACCTAGGAATAAACATAACCAAAGAGGCAAAGAATCTATACTCTGAAAACTAAAACTAAACTGGAAACATCAGAACAGTGATGAAAGAAATTGAGAAAGACACAAAGAAATGGAAAAACATTCTATGCTCATGGATTGGAAGAACAAATATTGTTAAAATGTATATGCTACCCAGAGCAATTTACACATTCAATGCAATCTCTATCAAAATACCATCCAGTTTTTTTTTCACAGAGCCAGAACAAACAATCCTAAGATTTGTATGGAACCAAAAAGGACCCCAAAAAACCAAAGGAATGTTAAAAAGAAAATCAAAGCTGGCGGCATCACAATTCTGGACTTCAAACTCTATTACAAAGCTCTGATCATCAAGACAGTATGGTACTGGCACAAAAAACAGACACATAGGTCAATGGAACAGAATAGAGAACCCAGAAATGGACCCTCAACTCTATGGCCAACTAATCTTTGACAAAGAATAAAAGAATATCCAAGGGAAAAAAGACAGTCTCTTCAACAAATGGTGTTGGGAAAATTGGAGAGCCACATGCAAAAGAATGAAACTGGACCATTTTCTTACACCATATACAAAAATAGACTCAAAATGACCGAAAGACCTAAATGTGAGACAGTAATCCATCAAAATCCTAAAGGAGAACACAGGCAGCAACTTCTTTGACCTCAGCCTCAGCAACTTCTTGCCACACACATCCCCAAAGGCAAGGGAAACAAGTGCAGAAATGAGCCACTGGGACTTCATCAAGATGAAAAGCTTTTGCACAGCAAAGGAAACAATCAACAAAACCAAAAGACAACCTACAGAATGGGAGAAGATATTTGCAAATGTCTTATCAGATAAAAGGCTAGTATCTAAAATCTATGAAGAATTTACCAACCTCAACACTCAAAGAACAAATAATCCAATCAAGAAATGGGCAGAAGACCTGAACAGACATTTCTCTAAAGAAGACATACAAATGGCCCACAGACACATGAAAAAATGCTCAACATCACTCATCATCAGGGAAATACAAATCAAAACCATAATGGGATACCACCTCACACCAATTAAAATGGCTAAAATTAACTTAGGAAATGAAAGATGTTGTGGAGAAAGGGGAACCCTTTTACACTTTGATGGGAATGTAAGCTGATACAGTCACTCTGAAAAACAGTATGTAGTTTCCTCAAAAAGTTAGGAATAGTGTTCCCCTATGACCCATCAATTGCACTACTAGGTATTGACCCAAAGGATACAAACACAGTAATTCGAAGGGCCACCTGCACCCCAGTGTTTATAGCAGAAATGTCCACAATAGCCAAACTATGGAAAGAGTCCAGATGTCCATCAACAGATGAATGGATAAAGAAGAGGTGGGGTGTGTGTGTGTGTGTATAATGGCTGTAATATATAAAGAAATATTACTCAGCCATCAAAACAAATGAAAGATTGCCATTTGCAATGACAAGGAAGGAGTTAGAGGGTATTATGCTAAGCGAAATAAGTCAATCGGGAAAGACAATTATCTTATGGTTTCACTTGTGTGTGGAATTTAAGAAACAAAACAGAGGATCATAGGGGAAGGGAGGAAAAAATAAAACAAGGCGAAATCAGAGAGGGAGACAAACCATTAGAGACTCTTAATCATAGGAAACAAACTGAGGGTTACTGCAGTGGGCTTGGTGGGGGGACATGGTAATTGGGTGACGGGCATTAAGGAGAACACATGATGTAATGAACACTGGGTGTTACATGCAACTGATAAATAACTCAACTCCACCTCTGAAACTAATGATACATTAAATGTTGATTAATTGATTTTAAATTAAAATAAACTTACAGTGTGAAAAAGGCACATGACTTTCTATGTGAATGGCATGTATAAATGGAGACTTTTCCACATATTCATAAATTTTCTGAAGGATGATTTCTTGTTCCAACCATATACAGTTTATGTTGGGAGATGCAGCAACTTGTCTGAGGACATCTGTAATGAGCCCACAATGTAAAATAATGCATAGTTAATAGTTTTTTTATAGGTATCTTGCCAACACTTCTAAAGAATCACTGCAATGTTTTATTTGTGTCCAAGATTTTTTTGGTATAAAAAGGGATTTTTTATAAGAACTTTTATAATTTTGCATTTTAAAACTCCATATTTAGGAATCTGCTAGATTTTAGAAATATTTTATAACCAGTATCCCAGAATAACAGAGATATTATCACACTTAGTCAATATACACTTTCATGCCCAAATTACTTGAGCAGTCGCCTTTTTAAAAGCGAAAATATTAGGCATGGGCCAAACTTAAGAATTATGAATATTAAGTTGTCAAGTACTTTGGACATATAAAAGATTATTTTTATAACATGATAAAATTCTTCAAGATCTTTATGTGTTAGAAATGATACGAGGGGCACTGCGTGGCTCAGTCAGTTGGGTGACTGACTCTTAATGTGGGTTCAGGTTGTGATCTCAGGCTTGTGAGATTGAGCCCCGTGTATGGTTCCATGCTGAGTATGGAACCTGCTTAAGATTCTCTCTCTGCTCCTCTCCTGCCACTTGCAGGAGCATGCATGCATTCTCTCTCAAAATAAAAGGAATGATAATGAGCTCTTCCTCAAGTTCTTTGAATATTATTTTGTATAAGCTCTGTGTCAATATTGAGTTATTATATAAGCATCTCATCTAATTATTTTAATTGAAATTGTTTTGTAATGTCAGCAGCTAGTATAACATTTGCAATTTTTCAATAAAACAATTATATTTGAAATTATTTCAGTTGGGATTTTACTGGTAATAACTATAATTCTTTACCATTTTCAATATGTATTCTTATAGTAATATTTTACATTCAAGTATTTTTGACATAAATGTTTATGTTGATAAATTGGCTTAGTTTTGCACTGCTGGAATAAACCAAATTTTGTTATAAATTATTTACATGTACCCTTAGTTTTTCAGTATCTAAGATCTTATATAGAATTTTTTGTGTTTGTATTTAAGAACTTCATTACTCTCCTTTCTTTGTAGTATATTTTTCAATATTGGGTAATGAATTAATTCTGCCTTTGCAAAATTAAGTGGAGAGCTTTCAGTCGTTTTATATGGTATCATTTATATAAAATCAAAATTACAGACTTTTTAGAGAATCTGATGACATAATGAGTCTGCCCTTTTGGTGGCTTAAACAAAGTCTGCACAAGGATACAGAAGATGAAATATGTGATATAAAGTGATCACAGTCACAAGAGCTAGAGCTACAGTGTTATGAATAGCAGAAGACGGGAACATTTAGTTTTTGTTTTTGTTTTTTTTTAAGATTTTATATTTATTCATTTGAGACAGAGAGATGCAGGGAGAGAGGCAGAGGGAGAAATAGAAGCAGACTCCCCGCCAAGCCAGGAGCCCGATGCGGGGCTCGATCCCAGGACCCAGGATCATGACCTGAGCCAAAGGCAGACACTTAGCCATCTGAGCCACCCAGGCGCCCGGGGAACATTTAGTTTCAACAATGCGTGCATCATTTACATATTATATATTGGTTCTAAATAAACATTGACTGCTAATCATATCTGAGGAAGTGGGATAGGAAAATACAGTGACATGTGAGCAGAGGTGAGATTGTCCTTGGTCTAGTTTAAGTTTGAAATTTATCTGCATTATTACTGGATCCTTCTGCCAAATTTTGTTGTTTAATGTGCACTCTGACACTAATTATTCCAGATTAAAATTTACCTAGTTAGAAATAAAGAAATAGCCAGTCAGTATCTAAATATATCACTCTTGCATGAATTGCTAAAGCAGAAGAGAGACCAGAGTATTTGTTAACTGAAAATTTGCCACAAAGATTCTCAATGTGTTAAATCCCAGCCTTTTTTTTTTTTTTTTTAAGATTTTATTTTTTTATTTGACAGAGAGAGTTAGTGAGAGCAGGTACACAGGCAGGGGGAGTGGGAGAGGGAGCCCGATGCGGGTCTTGATCCCAGGACGCTGGGATCATGACCTGAACTGAAGGCAGACGCTTGACGACTGAGCCACCCAGGTGCCCCTAAATCCCAGCTTTAAATTTTAAGTCAGAAAATTGCATTAACTATTTTAGATCACAAGGACACTGTTCAGTCCAACCCAAGGCAGTAATTTTCTAAATCTGATTCTAGTGACTCACTAGAATTAATGACATTTAAAAAAAAATTGCTTGTTTTCTCCCTGCAAATTCATAGGAATATTGGCTCAGTAATTAAATTGTATCAGATGACATTAGCAACATAAGGGAGGAAAGTTCATTGAGAAATTAGGGAGAAATAACTGTAGATTAGAATAGTTTGGTGAATTTTTAAAAAATGACCACCATGGGGTAAGCTCTCCCAATAGAGACAGTTTATCTCAGATCACATAAATTATGATATGAAAGCTCACTGAGTGAAATATTCACAGCCACCTTTAATGAAAGAGTTTTATGTGGAAGGAGACCAATTTGGTGTTGACCTATATTACAAAAGAACAATTTAAAATATAAGTTCAGGGAAAATAGCAATGAGATTAAAGCTTACTTATTACAAACTCACATATTAAACAATATCAATGAATAAATATATTAACCAAGATAAAAGAAAACAATAAATATTTGAAGGATGCTTTAAGCAACCAATTTTTGTAATTGTAATTTTTGTAAATCAAAATGGCAATAAAGCATGGAATATAATCAAACAAGCAAGCAAAGATATTAAAGAATATACATCCTATGAGAATAAAGTTAGAAATGCTATTTCTTCATAGTCACAAATAAATTAAGGTTTCAAAGAAGAGGTTTTAAGTCAAGGTTTGATGAAAAACAATCTGCAACTGTCTTTAGAAATATAAATAAACAAATAATTATTCTTCTTGTTATTCTTTGCCTCTGACTGTGCACAGTCTTAAAGTGCAAAAGAAAAAAACAAAAATCCAATGATTGGATTGCCATTTAATAAATACCAACATATTTTCTCCTGTTCTTTAGCTTTTATCACTGTTGCTATGAGCTTTCCAGTATATTCTTCTCTGAAGTTTGTAGCAATCTGTGGGGTGTTGCCCTATGTACAATTCCTCTTAAAGTATCTTTTCTGCTCCATCTCTCCTCATTTTTACATACTCCAGTGGTACCAGTATTATTTTTTTCGACATCTCCCATATTGGTCTTACACTCATTTGTATAATTTCTAAATCTTTTTATTTTCTTTATGATGAACCTAGGGCATTTTCTTCTTCCTGTTTTCTAATTCACCTATTTCCTTTTCAGTTGTATCCAGTTGAAGTTAAGATACATTGGGTTCTTGATTTTAGTTTTTGAATATTCAGTTGCAGAATCACTATGGTTTATCTTTCTATAGTTGCCAATTATTTTTGAAAATATTTAACATGTTCATCATTTATTTCATAGTCAATGTCTGATAATCTCATAATCTGGATGACCAACTGGTCTATTTTTAAAATTGGCTTTTGTGTTCCCCCCTCCTTGTTTTCTGATTAGGATGTCATTTTTTTTTTTTTTTATCTATTCCTGGTTATTTTTGTCTTGGTTTCTTATCCTAAGAAATGGTAGAGGTAATTTGAGGTTCTGTTAAATGTTAGCTTACTTTTGGTTCTGACCTGCTTGTTAGCTAGTGGAAGCTTATCTCACTCAACCCAATGGTTGCATTGGCTAGACGTGGACTTCAGTTTTTTCTGAAGGTTGGCCTGCATCCAGAAAGATTTGCACAGGGCACAATCTTCTGAATTTGTCAGAGATACAACTTTCTATTAGTCAAAATTACCTATTTATTTCTGTTGTGATGATTATATCCCTCTCAACTTTTCTCACATAGCGTAATGCATGCTTTTCTTACATTAAAAAAATTTCAGAAAGTAAGAGTCTGCTGAACTGTGATATTTTAGCTTATCTTTCCAAGAAATGTCCCTTGTATGCTGCAATTTGATGGTAAAGAAAAGAAGACATAAGACTTATGCATGCAATCATAAAACAGTGTTTGTTTTCCCTTTTCTCACATTCTGTAATTTCAAGCTGCAGGCAAAGCTGTTCCATAACCCTCATCAAATGCATCCCCCTAAATATTTTAATAACATGTATTTTGCTATTTCTTCATTTATTCATTGGGTCAACCTAAAAGTCACTATTTCTTTCGCCTTTCAAATTTTGCAATTAAAAACATCTTATTTAATTCTTCTTATGGTTTGCCTTTGATTTTCAAAACAAAATAGAGTTTTCTTGTCTTTAGTATTACACAACCTTACCTTATTTAACTTCTCTTCTTCTCCTGCATGTTTGTATAATCAGTATTTTTTTCTAATTTCCAACTTACCAACTGGCTTTTTCTGAGTTATTCAAAATGATTCTATGCATTCTTAATATTCTTCTTTTTATTTTTTTACAATAAATTTCATTTTTTTCTATTTTCCATTGTCTTCTACATGGTAACATGATTTATTTTATATATATATAATAGGATATACATAATCATGTAATAAAATATGTATGTTATATATAGCTTATGATATGCAATATGTACCTATATAATGTAATATAATAATATACTAATATTTATGTAGTATTCTGATATGAATGTTTTAAATTAGGAGAACAGAAAATTTTAATCAAATTGATATTTTAGTGTCTTTTCTGGATATATATAGTTTCTCTCTACTGCTATTTTCTTGTTCTGTTTGTTATTTTTGTTAATGAGTTTATAATAAAAAAGCACATATGGATATATACATATAAATGAAAATAATGGTACTATAATAACCCATTTCTTTTGATGGTAAATGTAAGTTTGATACGGTTCACCAATTCACTTCTCACAGTATTGGAGACTGTAGCGGCAGCCATTCTTGCAGTCCCCTTGCCAGAGTTCAGAAGGCCTTTTCTTATGTTGATAAAGCAATACTCATTCTGTTCTGAAAGGAATCAAAGAGCCTTCTTGGGTGGTAAGCATTTTTTCCCCTCAAGTCTCTTTCCTAAGAACAGGTTGGCAAATAGTGATTATAATAAGGACGCCATTTAGCAAAAACCTACCTTGAAAGACTAGAAGAAAATAAAGTTGTCACAGGAATGTTCTGAGTTAGTTGGAACGGGAAACATTGTACTAGGGCCCTGGGGTAGGCAACAGTAGATGATACTTACCAAAACAGATTCTGTGTCTACCTTGTCCCTGTCTTCATGAAGCTTAGAGCCAGGTGAGCAAGACACAAACGTAACAGAAGTTAAAAATAAATAAGTGTCTTTGTAAAAATTGAAGTAAATATTTTGTCTTTGAAAATATTTCTGGGGTGCCTGGTGGCTCCATTGGGAAATCAACCAACTCTTGATTTTGGCTCAGGTCATGGTCTCAGGGTCATGAGATTGAGCCCCACATAGGTTTCCACACTAGGCATGAAGTCACTTAAGATTCTCTTTCCCTCTGCCCCTCCCCACAAGCCCCCCAAAAATAATAAAAAAAGAAAAATGAAAAATATTTCCTATATTTAGTATGAGTACATTTAGTTGTCTATTAGCCTAAACTAACTGTATGCATTATGCAGATAATCTCTAGTTTGCTCTGGAATAGTTTTGCATTATAATGTCTAAAACAAGGTTTCTCACCCTGGCATTAGTGAATTTTACAACAGGTAATTATTTGTGGGAGGGAGCTGTCCCAGGCATTGTAGATATTTAGCAGCATCCCCGGCTTCTACCTACTACATGCCAGTAGATTATGACATGAAAAGTTAAGACTTACAAAGATGTCACCAGAGCTCGCCAAATCTTCCCTGGGGCACAAAATTGCTTCCACTGAGAACCACTGATCTATAATACTTTTAGAGATGGATTCATGGGACATTAAACACTACCGTGTTCACATTTCTTTGGGGGTTCTTTCAGGCAACAGAGGAGTCTGAGAGCTGTGATCCAGGAGGTCAGGGTCTAGATCCCTTCCTGAAGACAGAGCCTGAGGATATATGTATCCCAACCTCCTTGCAGAGCAGGGAGTGGTTCTGATGATAGACATGGGAGGGGTTGACCCCAGGGTGATCACCTTCATATGGAACACGTCACGATTAGGTGGAGAATTGCGAAGAGCATAGTAGCTGTAGGTAAGTAGTAAACATACTTAATGTAAAGTTGTGCTATTTCAAATCATTTCCTCATCAAATATTATATCAAAATAATACAAATGAAAACACCAAAAAAGTAGCATTTTTTCCAAATTTTCAAGAAATACATTTCTTTATCTAAAAAAAATGTGAGAGCAAGTTAAGTCTATAAAATGAGAAGGACAGATCTTGATAAGCCACATGGCCAATTTTGGTTCTCTGTCTAATAAAGATTCCAGCATTTCTTTGTGACTTTGATTTCTGCTTTTCACTTTTTTATGAAGAATCTGGCCTAAAAGTGGAATTAAAAGTGAACATCATGTTGCTTAGAAAATATGTAAGAATTATCTTACATTAGTACTCATTTCCAGGTTGCCTGGGTGGCTCAGTCTTTTAAGTGTCTGTGTTCAGTTCAGGTCATGATCTCAAGGTCCTGGGATTGAGCCCTGAGTCAAGCTCCCTGCTCAGTGGAGAGCCTGCTTCTGCCTCTCCTCTGCCTGCCACTTCTCCTTTTTGTGCTCTCTCTGTCTGTCAAATATATAAATAAATAAAATCTTTAAAAAATATTCATTTCCATGCATTAATTCAGCATCAACAGAAGGCCTTATAATTGTTATCTATATATTCAAAACGATAGCATGGTTCACATCCCCTGTGTTAGAAAAGATTTGCAGTTGTATTTTCTTTTTCTTTCTACCCTTTTTAAATAAGTATGGGCTAATAGCAGGTGGTGCAATATTATTATCAGCATTTGGTGACAAAATTAAAAAGTGGGGAATTTTAAGACTTATTGAGTACCATGGGGCAATTTTTATCCTAGCACATGGGCAATTAGCATGTAGAACTAGTAACTTTAATGGGAATTGTGTAGCTAACCTGGAAATTTTCACAATGTATCAGTGTAAAGTTATATAGTACAGGTGTTTAATTGTTGATGGAACTAAAATCAGAGCTGAATTAATTAAAAGATCAAAGAAAAAAAAAACTTATCACTTGCTTGCAAAGGTAGAAGGTCCAGAAAACAGACTTTTAAGTTATATTTGGCACAGATGAAAATATCTCATTAAAGGAACAAGAAGATCCTATCAAACAAATCTTAGCTGTATCTAATATATTGAATTTGGCTGTAATATGGTTCTTTTTAATAGTAGAAAGAAACTCTTAAAAGCTTTGTTGTGTTATTTTGAAATGTGTGATTCAGTCCACAGTTGTTAATCTTTTATTATTGTAAATTCTCTAGAGCCACAACAAAGTCTTTCCAAATCTCTTTTTCAGGTAGCTAAACATTAAGCCTTCTTAATTAGTATGATCTTAATAAAATGCATCTGATACACCCAGGGATGTGTCTCAGTGAGACCAAGAAACACAACTTGGTAGAGTGTTTAGTCTCGTTTTTCTAGTTACTCTTATCCAAGAATTATTGCCAGTAAGAAAAAATAATCTAAGTGAATATGCATGTATCACCAAGTAACTTAATATTGCATTTGGCTTCTCTTGACACTTTTATTCAGCTGTCATTTTGCAATATATTGCTTAGAAGCCTCCTGCGTGAATGCCGTTTCTGAATGCACTGCCTATGTTATCCTATATAATAATGGCTGAGACTTTGTTCTTAGCATTTTAGAGTTTATTTCAGTGCTTTGTGTTTCTTAATTTTCTGGAAAATTACATTCCTAATTGACTTTCTAACAACAAAATAAAAACACACTGTCACGTATTCAGCATTTTAAAAAAGGACATTTGTAGATTCTACCTTCATTGGTAATGTGTGATTTCAGGTGGTGGGACGAAACTAATCTGGTCATTCTTACAACTCTCATTCTGAAAATTACTCTTAAGTGTTGATCAAGTAGGAAATATTTTCTGTCATAGATTATTTGTAGAATTTTGAATGCTTCTATGTCCTCTTACAAATCACAGAATCTCAGATTCCCTGAACCTCTGTTTCCTAGGATAAAGTAGCAGTAATATGTATAGTAATAATAGTATTCAGGATAGTGAGAGATAAAGGATGCATTGTGTTTGCCATTTACAGCAAATTAGTAAATGCTGGGTTCTCTTCTCCTCTTCCTCATACTTTAGCATAAGAATAACTGGGGTGGAATAAAGGGCTGGTAAACATACACACTTTAATGTCCCAAACCCAAAGATTCTGCTTTGCCAGATTTGGGCTCATGCACATGGTCTCTGGGTCATAAGTTGAGAAATGTGCCTTGGAAATGAGATGCTATTATATTTGAAGACGGTTGATTACCAGCTCTGTCGAGTTGCTATGAAGATGAGCAAAAGTCTGACACTCCGGATGTTCTACTTATAGCAAGTTAAAATAGATATGTGTTATTTCCTGAGTAATCAATACTCAGTCCTTATTTTACTGAGTTGCTTTTTCTTTATATCCTTGTTTCTAACACCACTTTTTTTGATTGAGCAAGTAAAACCAAATCACCTTCATATAAAAACTTATATTTATCAAATACATATTAATTTTTCAAATTTAACTAAATATTAGAAAAGGATAATTTATGTTTCTGTACTTTTCATATATAGCAAGGTGTAGAAAAAATTTGTTTACAAAAATATAAATAAATGACTCATTTACTTTTACACTCCTTATAATACATGTTTATCATTCAAAAGAACAATTTAGGAAAACAGTGTCTCTACTAGAAATTATTAAATAAACCATGCAAAAAATGTTTAGGGCACAGAACAACTATTTTTTTTATGGAGTCATACACATATACACAGAAGTGAAGACAATTTAAATAACTACCAAAAAGTACTCAATGAAAACGTATCCCCTTATTATTGTATTTTTAAAAACTATTCATTTCCAGTAATTTACATGGCTGTTCCTTGCTTCTTCACATTGCATAGGTAAATCTTTTTTTTTGTATAAAAATAATAGATTTTATATGCTATCTTTGGGATTAATTTAATAGAAATATCAAGGATAGTAAGTTCAACAACATGTACATAGTTTTCTACTAGGAAGATATACACTTGAATTAAATATATCAAATTTTGTTCATTTGTTTTTATTTTGTTATAAACACCATGCCCATTATGAGTATATGAATTCTGTTGCTTTTTTGCTTTTGCAAATTATAAATGCTAGTAATTTGAGTCATTCGTGATCCTTTGCACTCAACATCTGCTCTATTCTGGTACCAATGTCATGAAAAATCCAGCTGAGTACTCAAAAGTATTGTTCATATTAAGAGAGAATTAGCAAGGTTTAAGTGTTTGACATACAGTTAATTAATTGTATCTTACAAACTAACACAAGTTCCTTTTATTTTGAAGTAGTATTGATTGCTTTACATTTATTTCCAAAGGGTGATTAGTTTTATACTCTGCCTAGCCACATGCTTAATGTATATTGCGTGTGTGTGCACCTGCATGCACACACATCCACATCCACAGTGTAATGTCATTTTCTTTTCATCTGTTATTGTTAAAGATTTTAAAGTCTTTTCAGCAAAATATCCTGGAGAGGAAATAAGAGTAGTTTTTTGCCTATTCTTACCACAGTATTCCTTAAAATCTAAACAGGATACATGTTTCAGTCAAAGTTAAATGTACCTACAAACTACATTCTTGGATTGACCTCTTACTAAGAAGAAATATAGTTCTCACAACCTGACTTAAAAGCTGATGACTCCTTAAGTTGTTGCATGCTAAGGATGTAATGGTCCCTATACACTAGTTTACCACCTAATTTTTTTTCTGCAATATGCAGTTTACCAAAGCCTAAGAAACACTTTATATTTTGACCTTTTTAAAAACTTAGGCAATGTCCTTAATTTCTTTCTACCTCGGTTTCAGATTTTTTGAAGTAAATGTGATGATCTAGAAAAGCAGAAAAATTAGACGCACATTTATCTATCAATCTATTAATTCCATTCAGAAAGGGTTCCGTAGAAATCTTAATTATCATTCACTTAGAGTCTAGTGTTATCACTCACTGAAGTTTTCTTTGAATTTCTGTTTCTTTCCCTGTTAGCCGCTTAGGAGGAAGGAACATTTGGTAATTAGAAGACACCATGAGGACTTAAAGTATGTTTAACATTCTCTTTTTCTTTTATACGTAAGTGTAGGAGCCGAGGGCAAGGCTTCCAAAATGTACCACCATGGCATATTGATTATGTTTAACTGAAGCTACTACAGACACTCCTTTGTCCCCTGAAAGCGGGAAAGAAATCTTCCACAGAAGAAAAAAGATATCCTTAATTTGAAAGATAGGAACTATAAAGCCAAGAACGCTGTGGAAACAGACCTAGTTCCTTTTTTACTAGTCTACTAACTCAGTTTAAGTTACACTTACAATTCCTTATAATTAAAACTCCCAAACATTGCTTTCTTTATCCTGTCAATTCCTCAACAAATTTATTGTCTCTTTGTCTAAAAAGTATTTCTTTGGGTCTCAATTTCATTATTGGGCCTCCAGTAATAAAACTTTGCTTTTTTTCCTCCTGTTAATCTGTTTTATGTAAATTTAATTCTTAGCCCATCTTGAGGGGTAGAGGAGGAATTTTTCCTCCCCTGCATAAGTACACTTTTTTTTCCTAACTCCACATGAAAGAAGGCTCAGGGCACTTCTCTTCTTATTACTCCTCTTACATAAGACTCTTAAAGCAGTTTTATTTTTGTGCTGTGTTCCTGCTATAGAGGCTGGAATCGTGTTGGTTAGAGTATACGCATTGCTAGAGAAATGAAATCAAGTTTAAAGGGGATTATTGACTATCATCTTTTTTTAAAGTTTTATTTATTATCAAGATGTTATTCACATATTATAAAATTCACCATTTTAAGCAGAAAATTCAGTGGTTTTTCGTATATTTACAAGGTGGACAATCATCACTGCTCTATAATTACAGAACATTTTCATCACTCCAAAGGAAACACGGTACCCATTAGCAGTCACTCCCAATAACCCCCTCCTCCCATCCTCGGCAACCGCTAACCTGCTTTCTGTTTCTATGGATTTGCCTATTCTGAATCTTTTATATAATTTGAATCATACACTATGTGACATCTAGTGTCTGGATTCCTATACCTGTCACAGTGTTTCTAGAGTTTATCCATGTTGGGCGCCTGGGTGGCTCAGTCGGTTAAACGTCTGCCTTCAGCTCAGGTCATGATCCCAGGGTCCTGGGATCGAGCCCCACATTGGGCTCCCTGCTCAGCGGGGAGTCTGCTTCTCCCTCCCCCACTCCCCTCTGTCACTGTCTCTCTCTGTCAAATAAATAAATGAAATCTTTAAAAAAAAATAGATTTTATCCATGTTGCAGCCTGGATCAGTGTTTCATTCTCTTTATGGTGTTTTCCACTGTATGGATAATACCAAATCTTATCATCATGGTTGATGGATGTTTAGGTTATTTCCACACTTTGGATTTGGGACTAACGCTGCTGTGAACATCCGCATACAAGTTTTGTGTCGACGTGTGTTTTCAATTCTCTTCAATATGCATCTAGGAGAGGGATCACTGGGTCATATGTTAACTCAATGTTTAATTTTGGAGAAACTGCTAACCTGTTTTTCAAAGCAGCTACATCATTTTACATTCACATCAGTAGTGTCTGAGGGTTCCAACTTCTCTATATCTTTGCTAATACTTGTTATTGTCTGTCTTTTTTATTGTAGCCATCCTAATGGATCTCACTGTGGTTTTGATTTACATTTCCCTAATGACAGATGATGGTGACCATCTTTTCTTGTGCTTACTGGCAGTTTGTATATTTTCTCTGGAGAAGTGTTTATTTAAAACCTTTGCTTGGTTTCCTTTTGCCCTCCAGCTTTTGCTGTCTTTGTTCTTTATCTCTAGGTGGGGGAGGGCAGATGGGTGAAGAAACATGTAATTTTATCTTAGGAGGTGTGTATCATTTGAAATATGAATTATCAGCTAGAACTATAAGTTAGTTCTAAGCTCAGCAGCTGTTGAAAGGCAGAACGTGCTCTTTACAGATACTGCTTTACTGCCTTCTGCTCAATTTCAATGTCACTCCTCAATATTTCAACTTTAATTGATGGTAGTATCCCTGTCAGCTAACAAAATGGAAAAGGGCCAAGTTTATTAAATGGGTATGCTTAATTTAACGGTCAATTTAAAACCACTTTTTAACTTTACAATGGTTCGACATATTTCTTTGGAGCTAGATGCATATCTTGATGAGATTTTTATTTAAAGATAACTCTATAACTTGCTACATAAAAAAAAAATCTGAGTAGCTGAAGATATTTTGTAATAACCTAGGCTTTTACTATGTATATAACAGAAGTAATACAGCTCACCTTAAACGGTATCACTCTGGACTTTTCCTTCTGAAGGGAAATGGCAATCACACATGAAAATACTGAGTACAGCCCAGCTGCTGCATCCTCTGTGCACAGCTGCCCCTTGGGACTGTCCAGAGTGAAAGCCGTGGCTGTGGGGCTCCACTGAAGAGCATCCACACTGATGTAGACACGTGCAAGTAACACACAAACTGATGACCAGTCAACTAATGAAAATATTACTGTGAGCACTGACTTAGAGACATTCATGACCACAAACAAGCTTTGTCTTTTGAGCAGTGTTTGTAAAAAAAAAAAAACAGTCTCTTAGTGCATATATATATATAAAATATAAAATATTAATATATTATATAGAACTATATAACTATACAACTTCCGTGCTGTTATTATTATGCTGGCTCTGTAAGGGCAGGGGCTTGTTTTTTTTTTGTTTTTTTGTTTTTTTTTACTGAGGACATGTATTTTATTTAAATGAGTAAAACATGTATTTTTTTTTTTTTTTTACAAACACTGCTCAAAAGACAAACTTGTTTGTGGTCATGAATGTCTCTAAGTCAGTGCTGACTGTTAAAATACCAGAGTTAATCCCCATTGGTTTTCAAAGCCACACATTATAGGGTGTTGTCTTTTCAGCACTGGTTGGCTCCATGAGGGGTTTGGTCCTCTTTTTGCTCTGTCTTGTGAATTGTGTCCCATTTGTGGTTAGTCATACTAGCAGATTGGTTCCCATCTCCCACCCTTTTGATGTGGCCTTCTTTGTTTAACTAGCTGTGGAAGATCCGTTCTGCCAAGTCTTCCTTAAGGTCATGTTCAGGGTGAATTGCAGGGATGTAGATGGTGCCTCGGTGTGTCTGTGGAGCAGGGTGAGCTCGGGATCCTCCTATTTCTCTACCTTAAGCCTCTCTCCTAAAATTGTCTATAATATAACACACATTCGTGAGACAAGGCCAGGTGTACGTAAAGGTGGGGTTGGGTACATATACATGAAGATTTATTTGTTTATGTGTTATATATGCATTGGTAAAAGTATGAAAGGATAAGTACTAGGTTTAAAAAATTATTTAATTGCAGCTGAACAATTTAAGAAGAGAAAGGAGTCAGAGAAGAAAAAACAAATGTACTCTACAAAAATGTAATATTATGTTTATATTAGGCTAATTTATAGGCTATACTTGTATATTTATTTATATTTTATATTAGCCTATAAATCCATTTAAAATAAAATTTTCAAAAGAAAGAGAAACATTGAATTGTTAACAATTAGATATCCTTGATTAAAATCTCTGGTTTGCGTGTATTAAATGTTTTAAAATCTAAGCTAAAATTTGCATTTGTGAATTAAGAGATGTGCAGAATAGATAAGGTTCTTGATGACATGTTTTAGAATACTAGAATAGTGAACAATGAAGTCCCATTGTTAAGTGGACAAAAATTCCAAGATATAATTTATTTACATGAAGAAAATATATGGGCATAATATATGCAATATATATTATCAAAACACATACCAAAAGTTTATCTCTTCTAGTCACGGAATGGGAATGAGTTAGTTGCAAAGAGACATTGTCCTAATTTCCTCGATACACATGGCTAATGCTTAATTATTTACACTGATATGTTCATATATTATTTGTAAATTTTAAAAGGAATTGTGTATTACAGACAAAAAAAATAGAGCCTAGATATGTGTATAAAAAATAGACTGTTTTTCTAGAATAAGCCTGACTTGGCTTGGCTCAATATTCTACTGTTAATTATCAAGTAGTAAACTATACTTGTATCTCTTGAATACAGACATTGCTTTGAAGCTTTCTCAGAATTGTACTTTGAGGGAATATAGATTAGGGATAATAGCAAATGTACACAATGATAGTATGAATGAATGAATTTATACATGTAAAGCAGCTGGCTCAGTAGTTGGAATTTGAGAATGTTTTTTGAGATACAGAATTATACAGAAGATATGATGTATAGTATTTAATCGAGAAATGCAAGTATTATAAATTCACACTTTAATGTTTTTAAAATGATAAAACACATCATTTAATTATAGATTTTGGAAACAGAAATTTAAGGATAATTTGACATGTGTCTTCTCCCCCAGTTTGCAAACACAGGGCATAAAAAAACCCTTTATGTAAGGTGATTATAATTAAACCAGAAATTATTCTTGATCCTGAAAGAATTAGGATCATAATTTATATTTTTTTCATAGTTGATCAAATTTCATCTCTTATGAAAATTAACTTTGTTTTGTACATGGAAAGCCCACTTTTTTTCGTGCCAAGAGACTCCAAGTTCCTTAATTTACCATCTTCAAAGTAGGAGATGATTGAAAGGGCTCCAGAACAAAGAATATAAGCGTTGTATGGTACATTCACAGCTTCATTTTACAGAGCAGATATTGTTTGTGAAATGTGTCATACAGTCATTGAACTACACAAGGAAAACATTACTTTTCAGTTGAAATATCTACTATTAAAGGAAATAGTTTCAAATTTGAATGTGAGTCAGTTAAAATTCCCATTCTTAGTGGACGCCTGAGAATTCTGTATGGAAAGAGTGACAGGTGGACCATCAAGCATTCTGAAGTGCCAGGAGGAGTCTTCTTTCTGCAGTGTGATAGGTACACATGTCATCATCTCCACACTGGAAAGAATGTGTTTCAGACTCCGTACTATTTCTAGTGGTGCGGTCATGGAACACATACATGTTTGTTTGATAAGCTTTTATCTTTCCTCAGGCCACCTCTTACTTATCACATGATAGCTTCATTTATAGGAATTTTCTTGATTTTTTTTCTGACAAAAATTTAAAACATTAATCTATATACATTCAAAATCTTGCATGTGTTTATGAGAACTGTAATTTTATAATATTGCTCCTAAAATACGATTAAAAGGGGAAGACCTCCTGGGGAAAATGCTCGAGGACAAATAGAATCAAATAGACAATAGATACTTCCACAGAATAAAGGGAAACATTACCGTTTTGTTCTATAGAAACGTAGCTAAAAACAGGACAGAAATATAACTGGGTGCATTTTACTTTAAATTACTGTCAAGTCTTTTCTTGTGCTACAATTCCTCTAAACATACAAATCTCATTGCCTTATTCCTAGGTAGCAATATTATGGGATGTCATCCTTGAGGGATAGATAACTGTGCTGGATGGGATTTGGCAAGACTCATGGAAAGCAAAGTTGACTTCACTTGAGAATGTTTAGTCAGTTTAAAAAGTGGAACATTTGTTTCAGATTTCCCCAGAGTTCAATATCTTTTCTTTCAAGGGTAACTTTCTAAATACAGGGCAGACACTCTCATTACAGAGCACTCACTGCCAGTCTATCCTTCATGATGCAATTATAGGAAAACATTTTCTGTATTCTGTGGTAAGCGATGTGTAAACATTATTCCACTGTAGAAAGTGTGATATTATTGGGATTTTTGTTGTTTATGGACTATTTACATTGCCTTTATGGGTGCACACAATTCTGTAGTAACAGTGCTGCATAGATTATGTAGAATACACACATAACTTGCTAAAATAGAAATAGCTAATTCGTTCAGGAAAACCTTTCAAAATTTTAACTGACAGGCCACTGTAAATAGATTTGTACATATTATTAAAGGACAAACATTTTTACTTCTTGCCCTCAACAGCTTGACCCTCTGACTAACATTTAATAAATGCACAAAGAAAACGGCGTTAACATCGAGAAGTTGGACTTGAATAGTACTGGATCCCAAGTTCTTCTTTCCTCTCAGGAAACATGGATCCACCTGCTAAAGTCTATATCTGATACGAATTTTTTACAGTGTCATTTTAGCCAGGAAAGATAATTTTTAAAAAATGAGCATATCTCTGGTGAGACATTTTTTTTTCCCAAAGATTTATTTATTTATTTGAGAGAGAAAGAGGGCACACAAGCAAG
The DNA here is from genome assembly GCF_037043125.1 of Eumetopias jubatus. Taxonomy (NCBI): domain Eukaryota; kingdom Metazoa; phylum Chordata; class Mammalia; order Carnivora; family Otariidae; genus Eumetopias; species Eumetopias jubatus. The sequence goes on along the minus strand of NW_028274823.1, from coordinate 88,076,417 downwards.
GGGAGGGTCAAACAGAGAGAGAATCTCAAGCAGACTCCCCACTAAGCATGGGGCCTGAGCAGGGCTCGATCCCACTATAAGATCATGACCCTGAGATCATGACCTGAGCCAAAATCAAGAGTTGGTTATTTAACTGGCCGAGCCACCCAGGTGCCTCCCTGGTGAGACATTTCTTATATAACTCAGGCATCATGGAAGGCAATGTTCTAAAAATCATGAAACAAAATAGGAGATCATTACATTATTCTGTTGACAAGAAACTCGCATCTATTGACAAGATGCCCTAGCATCTTAATGAGATGTTCAGTTTTGAATTCTTTTTGTTTGAGATACATTACAGAGTTGTGTATTCTAGCTATATCGATAAAGTTTAGCAAAGAGCAAGAGTTAAATAAGTGATTGGATATTTATGTCAAATATAAATGTGCATGTGTGTGTTTGTTTGTGTGTATTTATGTTTGTATTCCTTGATATTTATTCCTTGATACATGGCATCACTCCTAATCTTAAATTTTCATATAGTTTAACGAACATAGTTATATGTTTAAACTCTTACAAAGAAACATGCCATTAGCAATTTTTAAATTTCATGAAGGCAGTTGATTTTTCTAAGACCTGTAAATATTAGAAGGATGGGGGGAAATACACAGCATAACCTGCTTACACTGATGATCCTGTTTCCACACAGAAGGCAATAGGTGGAAAGTTAGAAAGGAAGAGATGGTACCTTTGTATCAAAAATGCACCTTTGTAACCCAGTACAAGCTATGCTGTCTTCTCTTGGTATTTGTAATCTTTAATCCCTTTCCGGATACCATTCCCTCATATTCAGCAAAGCTTGATGATGGAGGGGGGTGTGAAGATAAAACAATGTTCCTTCTACCTTGTTCTCTGGAAAAATACCAGCAATTTTGTGAGTAAATTCCTACAGTGAGTTAGTGCGTCACAGAATTCCATGCAATTCCACTTTCTGTTTGAACTAAATAATTTGTATTGTGCAAACAATTATTTACCATGAAACAAACACATGTGAATTGAAAAAATTAAGTAAATTTCAAAAAATCTTGAAAATTTAATAATGAAAACTAAGTAGGCATTTTTAAAAAAGAATGTGAAGAAAAGTAGAACAGCAGAGTATTCACTCAGCGGGCCAGCTTTGGTTGTTTCATGCTTGTGGTGTTAACCTTTCATGTGAAATTTGATTTGATGGAAAAGAACTTTTAAATGAAGCAATTCAGCAAAATCTTTATTTTGAGTTGTTATTAAAGAAAGGTGTGGAATATATAATATTTAAAGGGGTTCATTTATAGTGAGGTCACAGTTGTAGACTCATTCTTTTTAAAAATAAAAGAGTGAATTGTATGAAAAATTTGTATGATTATGTTTACATAGTGGGGTTGTTTTTCTTTTCTTTTTCTTAAGATTTTATTTTTAAGTAATGTCTGAATCCCATGTGGGGCTCGTACTCACAACTCCAAGATCGAGAGTCACGTGATCCTCTGGCTGAGCCAGCTGGGCGCCCCCACATAGTGTTTTTAGTGTTTTTAATTATATTTCAGCATGTTTCTAATATAGAAAGACTTATTTTGCCATGCTCACTTACGACTTTATTTTTTTTAAAGATTTTCGTTATTTATTTGAGAGAGAGAGAATGAGAGAGAGAGAGAGCACATCAGAGGGGATAGGGTCAGAGGGAGAAGCAGACTCCCTGCCGAGCAGGGAGCCCGATGCGGGACTCGATCCTGGGACTCCAGGATCATGACCTGAGCCGAAGGCAGTCACTTAACCAACTGAGCCACCCAGGCACCCCACGACTTTAATACTAAGATGAACTTCAGTTTTCTTTCCAGCCATCACCATTGCAATGAGTGGTTTCTGAGTAAATTATGATCTGTTTCCCAACTGAACCTGGGTGTAACTGTGCCACGCCAATAGTCCTGATTTGTCACTGAGGTTAGGGACATACCACCCTCTAAAATCCAAGGACACAAGTGACTTCTATTCAACCTCTCCAAGAAATTTTGAACCTGATGAAGAAAGGTTTACTATAACATTGTGCTTTCTTTTATTGCTTTACTATTTTTGCCCCTCCTGATTGGGAATTCCTCTTCTTACACACTTCCCCAAAACTCTACTGTTAAAATTCAGCATTTGCATCATTTGTTAAGGAAGATTTCCGTAATTCCATCCAATCTCTTGCTATCATAATGATTTGTGTATACATCTGTCACTGTGTATTTACAGGTTCATTTAGAAATTTGTATAATTATCTTCCTTTAATATTTCCATCTATGTTCTTGACAGCAGAGACTCCATTTCATCCATCATGTGTGTCTTCTGCACTTAGTGTAGTCACAGGCACAAAACTAGTACTCAGTATGGATGTGTATATGAATGAAAATATTCCAGGTAGCGCTGATTTTCCATGTTCCTTCAACAAACCAATCACCTTTATGACTGTCTTGCTCTTCCATTGGATTTGTTAATTACATTCTTCAATTCTTTCTCTCGTCTAGGACTTTTCATATCTCCTATATACTGCTTTACCTACAGCAAACTATGGAAATTCATTGCAATTACAAACCCAAGTACACTGTTACCTGACAATTTAATTATCTTACCAATGGTAGTTAAATAAAAATTTCTGCTTTTAACGTATTTTTGAATTCTTACTGGAAACTGAAATATCATTTAATAAAAAGAGTCTATGTTAAGGGAAAAATGCATGCCCTATTGGAAGGTAGTCATTTAATGCTGCTGAGAATACTCTACTGAAATCCACAAGAAATTTTTAATCCCCGGCAGTGACCCTAAAGAAGTTAAGTATCCTCTCCTTTTATCCAAAGCCAGGCAATTGGACTTAATGCTCCCTAGTGCTCCTTCCATTTCTAATATTATATGCAAACAAAGCTGTCCTTTTGGTATTCCTTTGGGATTTATGAAAGTCCATATCAGTGATTCTATGCTAACCCTTCCAGTATTTAATTTAGTCCATTCTCTGGCAAAGCTAAGATTTCCTTTCGCTTTCAAGCTGCTTTTTATAGCTTAGAAAGTTACGAAAAACATGATCTTGTATTAAGCCTGACAAATTCAAACCTATTTTACTGGGCATTTCTTTGTCTAAGAAGTATAAACATATCTATGGGGGTTCAGTTTCTTAGAAGTCAATAAAGCAATAATAATGGATTAAGTTCAAAATATTTTTATAGAATCATTGCTTTTCTTCAGGTCTGTGATTAAGTAAGCAATAGCCATGCCATCACATTAAATACAATTCCTAAATTTAGAACCCATGTGGGTTCTCATTATAGAGAAGATGAAGTGGAATGGTTAGGATACAATGATCACATTCCTTTTCATTGTTGATGGGCAAAATGTGTGTATTTGTTTAGAAGATATTGTCAGAGACCTCCTATTAATGTAGAAATCAGGCTACAGTAGGATGTGGGGCATTTGAAGATGAAAAGGATCTTAGAGACATAGTTTCTTTGTCATCTTTGTCATCTCATATTTAGTGAGATGAGCCTTGTTAATATTTTATAAGGATCTATGATTTGTTGAACTTTTTATAAAAAGAAGTTGACGATTTTTATAGAACATGACACTTCTTTATTTTTACATAGATAATTGGTTAGTTGTATAGTTATTTGCACTTTGTTAATCATCCTTGCCAGAAAGTTAAATCTTAATGAGAGCAGGGATCATGTTTGTCTTGGTTGTATTGTCAAGCCCAGTAACACATATGTCATGCTCAATAGTTTAGCAAATATTAATTGAATACCACATAGATCACTGATTAGCATTGTTCCTGAATGTTTGATAGTCTTTGTGTCTCTTTTTATCTTTGAGTATAGAGGCTATATTGGGATTTGTAGAGGGATAATCTCAATTCTGTTCATTGCTGAAAAGATATTTTTTGTAGTGATTTTCCAATGATATAACTATTACGTGTATTCTTGAAATTGCCGGTATTTTCAACAGAGTCATATACTTTGCATTTCTTATAGGATATAGTGTTCTTTTGTTTATTTGTTTTTTTTTTAAATTTTATTTATTTATTTGAGAAAGAGCATGTGTGCAAGGGGAGGGGACAGGAAAGAGGGAGAGAGAATCTTAAAGCAGACTCCCCGCTGACCGGGGAGCCTGATATAGGGCTCAATTTCATGACCCTGAGATGAAAGCAAGAGTCACATCCTCAACCAAATGAGCCACCACGGTTCCCCGGTTTATTTGGTTTTATTTCAGTTTTGAGTCACCGAAATGTTAGAACAATCTTTATTGTTTATTTCTTCTAAAAAACTGTGTGATTTTGCTGTGGCTCTTATAGTTGGTTAAGATTCTGTTGTGGTTTTGTTTTAAATATGCTACATATTAATACAAATTATTTTATGCCGATATTAGTTGATATAATAATACTTATCTCATTTGCAACATAATGGAAGTCAGATCGCATCTTTTTTGACATAATTATTAATAACTTCAGTCACACAAAAATTGTGTTTATTATTTTAATTGTGTGTTATCACTCTGAAGAGCATACATTCATGGAGTGCAAGGGAATTTGAGAAGTAAATATGAGTTCAGGACAAGAAATACTTAGCAGAGAAAATTCTCTGCAATGTAATCTAGGCAAAGTATGAATAAAATATACAGTTATGTCTACTAAACACCATAACTGCCTTTATAACTATAACGGTCTTATGTTTAATATTTTATCATTCCATATTTAGGAGCAAAAACTTTCTCCAGTATTGCACTGATGAAGTCTTTGAAATGAACTTAATATATCTGATATAAATATAATTATTTCAATTAATAATATAATTTTTAGAAAAATGGGTGGAGGGTGTGAATACTGAAAGCGATCCATGTGAGAATGATGTTTTCTTTCAAAGGGCTCAAACTGTGAGAAAAAAATAAATAAAAGCAGTGTCTTGAAAGCATGCAAAGCATTAAGTCATAAAATACTGATATAATTTGTATAGTTATGATTAACAAAAAGCATGCAAAGCATTAAGTCATAAAATACTGATATAATTTGTATAGTTATGATTAACATAAGCGATCATTGTTATGGGCAGTATAGAAGAAAATAGATCATTGTTGGTTCCAGGTTTTCAGCCTGTAATTCTAATGACAAGGAGTATTTCATGTTGACTTCTTTTCTTCTTCATATCCAGTGAGAAGAATGTTCATAATCAGTAAGGTTTTCTGGTATAGCCAACTAAATGTAATCAGACTCCTCACTTGAGAACATATGAGTTTGAATCATTAATTTTTTTTAAAGATTTATTTATTTTTGAGAGAGAGAGAGAGCACGAACAGGAGAGGCAGAGGGAGAGGGAGGGAGAGTGGACTCCCTGCTGAGCATGGAGCCCGATATGGGGCTTGATTTCAAGACCCTGAGATCACCTGACCCAAAACCAAGAGTCAGTCGTTTAACTGTGCCACCGAGGTGACCCTGAATCAAGAATTTTGAGGAAAAACTACTGTCTGACTAAATTTGTTCCCTAGTATACATTTGTTACTCTCTGTTTTAAAGGTTTATTTTTATATAAAATATCCAAAATCTTAAGATTTCCAATGTCTAGGAGATTGGCATGGATGGATAAATATAAATTCTTTTAATCACATTGGATATAAACCTATATGTAATTATTTCAGGCAAAATTAATGCAAAATGTAATGCAATTTAAATATTCAATTACAAGAATATTATCAATTAAAAGAATATTATCCTGACTGATTATTTTTCTAGTTTGATAAAGAATGCCTTCTTAAACCTGTGTGTTTTATTGTTCTCAGAGTATGATGAGACCTTTTTTTTTAGTTTGCCTAAAATTATTTAAGTACTTAGTACCATCAACTGTTACAAAACCCATGTTTACTGTGAAAAGAAAAAATTTAATAGAACCGCCAAGAAAGTGATGGACGTTCCTTCCATCTCATTTTTCTAATTTTTCCATTGATTAGTGAAACATATACCATCAGCTCCAGTGCCATTTTAATAAATAATCTATTTTGGTCACAGATATGGAGATAATGTTATGTAGTTTTCTTTCAAAGCATGTCACACACAATCCATACAAAGCACCTCAATTTTCCAAAGGGGAAAATGCAAATCACAGATAGGTTGTAATCTAATATTAAGTTGCATATTAATCGTGGATAAGTATAGCATTTTTTAAACTTTATGAGGCTGGTCAGGCTGTGACTCCAGGAGGAGTATTATTTTCTGTGAGATACTATGCACACAATTTGGACAGTTTACCACAAATAGATGCAGTTTATGTCTTCATACTACAAACACTTAGTGTTGCTGTTATCGCTGTTTGATGACAGAGATGGTTGTAATTTTAGCTTGATGCATTTTCTAATAAAAAGATAAATGTAGAAAGACAAATATTAAAAATAAACTAGGAGTATTTAGGATATTTTACAATAAAACATAAGTCTGAGCACTACTTAAAAATATATTTAACAAGCATTTGTTAAGCACATGATATATGCTCAGGAAATGTGCTAGAAGCTATATACACATTAAATAGACTGGTTTTCTTAGTAGAGCTCACAGAATAGCAGGGAAAACAATTATAAAAAGCAGAAGCATAGCAATGAAGATGTGTAGAAATGTGTATGAGAGTACAAAGAATGCTTTTCTTGATGCCAGAGAAGTTTAGGGCACACTTACAGAGAAAGTGAGATTTAAGGTGAGTCTTGAAAATATTTTCCAGGTGAACAAGTGAAAAGACAGTCCGAGAAAATGGAATTGCGTGTCCCTTTTTGGGGGGGGTTGGATAAGACTGGAGTGGGGTTCGAGGGTTAAGAGGCATTAACATTCTCATTTGGATAAATTAGACAGAAATTCTTAAAAGATAGTTAAGAGAAGATTAAAAAGAAATGGGCTCATTTCCAAGCCTGTTACTCGCAGAAGGCTGACAGTGTAAATAAATTCGATATATAAAGACGGCATTTAAAGTCTTAGAAATTCAGGGCGCCTGGGTGGCTCAGATGGTTAAGCGTCTGCCTTCGGCTCAGGTCATGATCCCAGGGTCCCGGGATCGAGTCCCGCATCGGGCTCCCTGCTTCTTGGGAGCCTGCTTCTCCCTCTGCCTCTCTCTCTCTCTGTCTTTCATGAATAAATAAATAAAATCTTTAAAAAAAATAAATAAAGTCTTAGAAATTCAGATCAAGATCTGGCATGAGGCCAGAAGAGTAAGATTCATTTAAGGATTTGCGGTTTGTAATAACCGAGTTCTATTACTTACATCACGGGCTGTTAGCATAATTTTTAGTCCGTCTATATGCCTTCCATTCTGGACTCTCCAGTTCTCATGGGCACTATAAATAGATGTATCTTTCCAACACACAATCATATAATATACACAAATTATTTTTTTAATTCTTTGTCCAAAATCTTTTCAAACTTTTCACTGCCCATTAAATGAAGATAAAATGTTTCAGCCCCCCATTTCGAAGATACATTGTTTTCTGAGTTTCTACTGTATCCTGTGAATTCACTTATCATGAGACCCTGATGATACCCAGTGAGGGGAAAGGGGCATGTCACAAGACTCCTTCTTTGGGTTATATCTTCTCCTGCACTCCAAATCCCAAAATGTATTTCCCATGCTTGGGACTTCAGGAGCATATCTGCAAACCCTAATAGTCCATCACCTCACCGGATGGTGCCCATTGTTTTTCTGTATCCATATTTTTTATTATAGAAAACAATCTCTGTACTTAAATTTGCTAAATAGTACCTTTGCTATTGGTACAATGATTTGCTTTGAAACCTCTTGTACACTGATTTGAAAGCTGATTCATTGTACTACAAATGATGCACACACAGTCTCTCCCATATTCCTCTTGGGAACTGAAACGTGAAGAAGTCAGAGAGCACTGTTTATAAGCTAGATGGGAGAAGGTGTGAGTTGTCCGTGCTAAAACTCAGTATGGTCTTGTGAGGTTTCCATCTTTCCATTTACGATTCTGGCAATTGCCGAACCGGGAGATATTCTCATCCTGCACTCTTTCCTTGGGTGCAGGATTCCAACCTGAATTTTAAATAGCATCGCTCCATTAACACTTTGACGTTTCGCCCTGATCTCTACTCTTCACTAGAGACCTGCAGAGCAAACAGCAACCTGGAGACGTTGCTGTACCACGTCACTTTCTGAGTTTCTTCCCTTTGCCCCTCCAGATCTTAGTCTCCTCCACTTTGCCTTCTTCTTGGGGAGATTCCCATGTACAGACTGTGTCAACAGGCCTCCGTTGTCCTGGGTTCCGGTTGGCTTCAGTATGTGAGGCGCTCTGGCCGGAGGTCCGAAGGAAAGATGAGAGCTGACCCAGGGAAGTCATCACCTTGCCTCCATCCTTGGGACATTTCCTTGGGCTGGTTGTATCCTTACAATGGGGTCTGGTTCCTGCGAGCTGAGCTGCTTCACACAGCCTGGTCCAGGCACCCTTCCCACCTCCTGTCTCCTCTGCTCTAGGGTTGGTTATAACTCAGCTGTTCTTAGCTCTTACCTTGTCTCCTGTCTTTCCACTAAGCTCAAATCTTTTCTAAATGGCCCTTTCTTAGAAACAAAACAAATGAGCGAGGAAACAAACACATAATTTTGTTTGGATTATTCTAGTGCGAGTCTCTTTAATTTGAGTATGCTCTCAGTTTCTCATGGGACTCTGTTATTTTTTCTTGATCTCCATCACAGCATGATAATAACATGTAATTATGTTTTTCATTTTTTGGTTTACTATTTACTGTGTCTTGGCTTACCGGAATAAAAACTCTGTGAGTCCAAGGGACTTCCCTTTTTTGTCCATTGCTATTTTTTTAATTTAATTTTATTATATTATGTTAGTCACCCTACTGTGCATCATTAGTTTTTGATGTAGAGTTCCATGATTCATCATTTGCGTAGAACACCCAGTGCTCCATGTAGTATGTGCCCTCCTTAATACCCATCACCAGGCTAACCCATCCCCCCACCCCCTCCCCTCTAGAACCCTCAGTTTGTTTCCTGGAGTCCATCGTCTCTCATGGTTCATCTCCCCGTCCGATTTCCCCCCTTCATTTTTCCCTTCCTTCTCCTAATGTCCTTCATTCTATTCCTTATGTTCCACAGATAAGTGAAACCATATGATAATTGACTTTCTCTGCTTGACTTATTTCACTTAGCATAATCTCCTCCAGTCCCATCCATGTTGCTGCAAAAGTTGGGTATTCATCCTTTCTGATGACTGAGTAATATTCCATTGTATATAAAGACCACATCTTCTTTATCCGTTCGTCTGTTGAAGGGCATCTCAGCTCTTTCCACAGTTTGGCTATTGTGGACATTGCTGCTATGAACATTGGGGTGCATATGGCCCTTCTTTTCACTACATCTGTGTCTTTGGGGTAAATACCCACTAATGCAATTGCTGGGTCATAGGGTAGCTCTATTTTTAACTTTTTGAGGAACCTCCACACTGTTTTCCAAAGTGGCTGTACCAACTTGCATTCCCACCAACAGTGTAAGAGGGTTCCCCTTTCTCTACAACCTCTCCAACATTTGTTGTTTTTTGCTTTGTCCATTTTTGCCATTCTAACTGGTGTCAGGTGGTATCTCAATGTGGTTTTGATTTGAATTTCTCTGAACATTTTTTCTTGTTTCTGTTAGCCATTTGTGTGTCTTATTTTGAGGAGTGTCTGTTCATCTCTTCTGCCCATTTTTTTCACTGGATTTTTTTTTTGAGTGTTGCGTTTGAGAAGTTCTTTATAGGTCTTGGATACCAGCCCTTTGTCTGTAGTTTCATTTGCAAAAATCTCCCATTCCGTGGGTTGCCTCTTTGTTTTGTTGACTTTTTCCTTTGCTGCGCAGAAGCTTTTTTTTTTAAAGATTTTTATTTATTTATTTATTTGAGACAGAGAGAATGAGAGAGAGAGAGAGAGAGAGAGAGAGCACATGAGAGGGGGGAGAGTCAAAGGGAGAAGCAGACTCCCGGCCGAGCAGGGAGCCTAATGCGGAACTCGATCCAGGGACTCCTGGATCATGACCTGAGCCGAAGGCAGTCGCTTAACCAACTGAGCCACCCAGGCACCCTGTGCAGAAGCTTTTTATCTTGATGAAGTCCCAAAAGTTCATTTTTGCTTTTGTTTCACTAGCCTTTGGAGATGTATCTTGAAAGAAGTTGCTCTGGCCGATGTCAAAGAGGTTACTGCCTATGTTCTCCTCTAGGATTTTGATGGATTCCTGTCTCACATTGAGGTCTTTCATCCATTTTGAGTTTATCTTTGTGTATGGTGTTAGAGAATGGTTGAGTTTCATTCTTCTACATGTGGCTGTCCAATTTTCCCAGCACCATTTATTGAAGAGACTGTCTTTTTTCCATTGCATATTTTCATTGCTATTTTCATCAGCTTCTGGAATAGTGTGTCCAATATAAAACAGATACCAAATAAATTTTTTTGAATAAATGACTGAAGAACTAAAATTAGATAGAGTAATTAGTGTGTTAACATATAAAGAGTCTGAAGCAAAGAACTGAGATTAAGATTAAAACCATTATATCCATTAAGTTTTATCTTCTGAGAGCATTTTAGTGTAAAAGGATAGTCCAGCAACTCTAGATTTACAAATTCACACAGCTGAGGATAATCAGAATGTAGAAACCAAAATCAGACGTTTAAATTTTTATGATGGCAAAGTGGCAAATAGTTTAAAATACATTAAATTTTAGCAGCAAATTTCAGTTTTATACCAATCAGTATTGTATAAGCACATAATTTAAGCATGTATGATGGGTGGTCAAGTTCTCTGTTCTCTATTACCCCAGTGAAGGTAACACCCAGCCACTAATTCTTTAATAGATTGATCAGGCCACTTCTGGCAGAACAACCAAATAGTTGTTCAGATACACAGTTTTGATTTCCTAAAAATGAGAATTGTTGCAAACAGTAAGTGACAAGAAGTGACACAAAAAATAGAGACACGTTCGGTGTGAAGATGTGTTGAGTCTTATTATTTTTAATCTTTTTTGTGTGTTACTAGAGGAGAGTTTCTGACAAGTGGTATACTTTCTATATTCTGACTGACAGCCTAATCCCCAGAGGGAGCCTGAGCTTTTCAGTAGATCAAAGCTATGCCCTGCACACTCAGTGGCTGCTGAACCCAAGACAGAACCCTGGCGGCACCAGGAAGGTGCAGCTGTCGAGACTCTGGCAGGAGGAGGAAATGAGACAGGAGAGCAGAGCTCTGCTATGACGAAGTTCCTCACTGCCTACAGTCATGGACTGACGTCTCTCTCGTTAAACAATAAGATTAAATTCTCACTTCTTGAATCCTAGGGACCACAGTCCATAAAACCACTGTTTCACTTTCCTGTAATCATTACATCTCCTCATCTAAATATGAAAACAAGTAAATGCTGCTTCATATTTGCAAGAAGTTAATGGATTTCTTTTGTTGCTGGACAGATTTATTGTTTTAGATGATTATATTGATTTACAAATAGTCTCATGATATTTCATCAAGAAAAATAGGCTATAGGGCGCCTGGGTGCCTCAGTCAGTTAATCGCTTGCCTTCAGCTCAGGTCATGATGTCAGGGTCCCACAGGATCGAGTCCCACATTGGGCTCCCTGCTCAGTGGGGAGCCTGCTTCTCCTTCTGCCTCTACCCTTCCTACCCCCCCACTCGTTCTCTCTCTCTCAAATAAGTAAATAAAACATTAAAAAAAAAGAAAAAGAAGCTATAAAATAAGTGGATTCAGTTTCATTTGTATAATATATATACACTTCATATGATATATACTATCTAAATACAATGTATCAAATTATATATATATCATATACTTCTAGGTTATAAGATTATAGATTTTATTTTTTCACTACTATTGCTTATTTATAATGTCTAATATTCCCACTATATTTTCATATATATGTAACATTTATTACATCATTTATGTTACATGTTATATAAAATATATTTTATATTAAATACTATATTTGATAAGGAAATGCCTAATTGTAATTATAATTTTGAAAAGAGGTCATGAATATTATGTAAAAGATCTGTAGTTATCAATAAAATAATTTCTACTTGGTAAAATTGAGCAGTAAAGACTTAAAGCAACTTTTAAACATACATTGTTAATTGTTACACAGTTCCTAGAATAGGATGTATCTTGGAAGTTTAACAGCATGTCTGTTAAATAAACTAAGGTATAATTCACAAATTTTAATTTCATGGAAAAAATTGACAAAATTCAGAGGAGCTATTTGAGGTTTCATGGGGAAGAAGGAAAAACTAAGGCCTAAACAATAACAAACAGACAAACAATAACCTTTTTTTTTTAAGATTTTATTCCTTTATTTGACAGAGAGTGAGAGAGACAGAGAGAGCACAAGGTGGGGGGAGGGGCGTTCTTTAGCAGGATTTGAGTGGATAAAACCATGCGTATTCTTGATTACGCATGTCAGTTTACACTCTTATGTGTTGGAAGTATCCTATGGATACTCGCTATCCATTCCAAATCTATTTTTAATACAAATATCAAAGGTGAACTCCATTTAAATCAACAGAGAAGGTCTTTTCTGGTTTAGACTTTAGATTAGGAGATGGGAGCACAATAAGACGGATGCAGTCCTTGGAATCGAGGCCCTACCATTCATCAAAAGAGACCATTTTGTAAGGAACTTAGTGGTTTGATGAAAGAGCGGGAGTAACAAAGTGTTATAGACATGATGATAAGAGAGCACCTACCTATACTTAAGGAGTTTAGAAGACATGTGAGGGCGCCTGGGTGGCTTAGGCTGTTGAGCGTCTGACTCTTGATTTCAGCTCAGGTCACCATCTCGGGTTTGTAAGGTAGGGTCCCACCTGGAGCGCTGCCATAGGGCTGGACATGGAACCTGCTTAAGATTCTCTCTCCCTCTCCCTCTGCTTCTCCCCTCCCTTCCCTGCTCACCCCCCTCTCTCTCTCTCAAAAAAAATAAATAAAAGACATTTGAGCTAAACTTTTAGGAGTGACTTTTGAATAAGTTTTGAAGGACAGGAAGGAAATGCCTATACACATTGGAAAACGGTGAGAAGAAGTGGATTTCAGATGTTTTCAAACATTTAGCCCAGAAGCCTAATTAGCACTGTTCTTTAGAGTGCACAGGGAAACATCCTCTGCTGTCATTTTTGGATCTCCCATAGAGGTCTGAGACAGCAGGGAAATTCACTCTTAGGGGCCTGTTCAAGGTTGGCTGGACTTAGTCCCTGTTGACAGCCAGAAATTCCTCTGAGCAGGCCCACTAGGAGAGAGATAGGCCAAACGCGCCCTCTCTGGCCCTGTGGTTCTAACTCACAACTTCCTCTTCATCTAATTGTAAGCGATAATTTTTGTTTAAGCAACTGGTAGCTTAAAGCAAATGTTTGCTATTACTGCTTTTCAAACATCAAATTTTACAGTAACTAGAATAGGGATGTGCTTTGTAAGAAAAGAACACAATATGTTTTGTCACTAGAATTAAATTGAAATTTAAAAAGAGTTAGAGGAGGGAGGAAACAAGCATATAGCTTTCATGAGTTTGTATTTTATATTTTTGAAAAAATGTCAAAGGTAGATAAGTAGAGGTTTATAAAGAAAGAGAAAGAGAAGTTGGCAGTTCTCTTTTTTAGTGTCTCTGCTTATATATGTGTGTATGGGTATGTTCATGTATGTGTTAGTGTATATGTTTGTGTTTGTGTAGGTGTGTGCATGTGCGTGTATGTTTGTGTAGGTGTGTGTATGTTTGTGTGTGCATGTTTGTGCATGTGTTTTGTGTGTGTATTTATGTGTAGTTGTGTGTATGTATGTATGTGTGCATATGTTTGTGTTAGGTGTGTGTAAATGTGTGTGCCTATGTTTATATAGGTGTGTGTTCATGTGTGTGTATGTCTTTGTGTTGTGTGTATATGTGTTAGTGTATGTATGTTTGTGTAGGTGGGTTTGTGTGTATGTGTTTATATAGGTGTGTGTGTGTGTTTATGTAGCTGTGTTTGTATGTATGTGTTTTTATAGGGGCATGTGTTTATATACATGTGTGTGTGTTTGTGTAGGTGTATGTGTGTGTTTGTGTGTGTACATGTTTTATGAAATAATTTTTAAAGTAGTCATGATCCACAATCAAGGGTACTCTGACAGAAGCAATGTCACATAGAACTTGTGAGTAGAATTTTCAAATAGCTTAAAATTCTAAAGAGAAATTTGAGCTAATATTTCTATTTGTTACCTGACAACATTGACAGTGTTGTGTAAACATTGAGATCACCACACTTTTTGAGGAGTCCCTTAATCTTTCTTTTATTCACCTTGGATTCAAAGATACGACTAAGGAAAATAGCGGTGACATAACCTCTTCTATATAGGTTTGTGTTCTTGAGTGCCAGCTGGTGACACTGTGATGAAACATAACACCAATAATTGATTAAAGTGACTTCTCTCCTCGCCCCAGTGCTTGCTGATATGCAACACTTGGCAATATATTATCAAAGCCACATCATTCGGATGATGCACAGGGACAGACTGTCACTTGAGAGTCCTTCCTTGAGTGATAAGCGTTCTCTTTCACAGGGTCATGAAAGCCTAAGGCTGCACATTCGGAGCTAGTCTATGTGCCTATTTAAAGAGTAAAATCAACTTTTTAAAAAAAATCTTAATATTTCAGAGATTGTAATGGGTGTATTATGGCTGGGAGCCAGGCAATCCAAGCTCATAAATAATGCATTCTGATTGCGTTGTGTATCCATGAAAAGGAGAGCCTTCTTCCAGAGAAAAGAAACTTATGGTTAAAGGCAGACACACTGAAGGTTGGTTTACAAAATGAAGTGTGATTATGGGCTTGAAGATTTATGGGAAAAGTTCATATGAAGTTTAAAAGAAAAAGCAGGGTGCCTGGGTGGCTCAGCCATTAAGCGTCTGCCTTCGGCTCAGGTCATGATCCCAGAGTCCTGGGATCGAGCCCCCCATCGGGCTCCCTGCTCGGTGGGAAGATGCTGCTTCCTCTCCCACTCCCCCTGCTTGTGTTCCCTCCCTCTCTCTCTCTCTCTCTCTGTCAAATAAATAAATAAATAAATAAAATCTAAAAAAGATAAAAGAAAAGAAAAAGCAGACTCCATTTGGCTGTAGAATCACCAAGGAAGTCGAAGTGATAAAGCCGAATGCCTGTGGTTTTAACCCCATATATTTAAATGCCTGGCTATGAACCGCACAGGAAAAAGTAGATAACTGAGTCTCAGAGTCCTGTCTGATATCCAAAGATAGGGTAATAGGTAGTATTTATCTGCACATTATAAAGAATGGTGCTGGACCTACTTCAGAGGACTTGCCAAGAAGTAGACTACACTGATGATTTAAATATCCATCTTTATCAACTCCTTAATTTTCAAAGTAGGGAGCCGAGGCTAAATATCCCTGTAAAATAGAGAAAGGGATTTACACAATTTCTTTCTTAGTCTGTACATGAGTACCTAAAGCTTCCATCTTACATGCCAAAAGTATTACAAATCTTTGGGCCATGCTAGGGTAAGAGTAAGAGTAAGGAGTCAAAAAGTTAACTAGTGATTTAAATATATGTTATTTTGTTATTATTACATGTTTTTAAATAATTTTCACATTAAGTACTGATTAAGAATGAAATTATATATCAATACCTCCAAAAAGCAGAGAGAATTGATTTTGAAGTCTCTAAAACCACATTTTTGCACACTTTTTGTTTCACATTTTCAAAAGAAGCCCTCAAATGACCATTGGCTGCAGCAATATTTCATTAAATAAGGAATGTCTTCCTAAGGTACAGGGAAGTAGCAGAGAAGAGAAAGTATGTGCATGTGTGCGTGCGTGCCAGTGTGTATGTTTGCACGTGTGTGCATGTGTAGCATGTGTTTAGTTTTTCATTCAAAACATAGTTTTTTGTTACAATACTACAATCTCCCTCTCTTTTTTTTAAGTAGGCTCCATGCTCTTTTTAATTGTCAATTAAAATTCCTCCTTTTTTTCTCTCCTTGACTACAGTCCTAAACCTGCACCTAGAAATTGAGTGATAGAAATGTTGCTCAAATATAGAACAAAGTAATACTCCAGCAAAAAGGCCAACACTCAATCAATTTGAAGCTCGTTGTCTAAATGTTTCAAGTCAATTTCTAGCTGTTGTTTTAACAGGCAGTAATCATACTATCAAAGTGTGAGCCTTATGAAAGCAACTCAGATTGAGTAAAAACAGTTTGGGGTGACTCTCATTTGTTGCATCTGGAATAGGAATTCAGAATGAATAGAATAATAGCAGCAACTTGGATGTATCAAATTCTCTAAAATTGATCATCGTGTTCACTGGCATGTCCAGCATATAGTTTCCATCTGTCTCACGCACAACTCTTCTTATATGTATGTTAAGTTGATTTGGAAATGACTTGTCATTGTTGTGAGGATTTTAGAGGGAAAACAAATAAACACGTGTCTTTTCTTTTCTTGTGAACTTTCACTTTCAAGTAGTGCTTCTTATGTAGCCTGAGGCATACAAAAGAGGCCAGTAATGTGTGATCATCACTTGTAGAGAGTGAGAAATCTGAAAGTATTATTTTCCTCTAACTCTGAGAAATTAGTTTTGTCTGCCTGTTCTCCATGGGTGTTGTATCCTCTGAGATTTTTAAATATCCACTGACTTCAGTCAGAGACTATAATAAAAACATTACACACTGAAGAATATCTAAATTATTTTACCAGATTAGTTGTCAGGATACATCTGTAAACTGATTTTTAATGTAATGTTTTATAGAAAACTGTAGCTTCTTCTTAAAATTTCTGAATGGCCCAAATCTGTGGGTTTGGGAATAGGATTCGAGGAGGGGGAAGGCACAGAGGTGATGTGGTCAAGAGAGAATGAAGATGTGGAAACCAGAGCTACATAATTACCCTTTGGCTCATCTTGATAAAAATGTGTGCTTTTGAGCATTGAAGAAGCACTTATAAATATTCAGTAAATGAAACAGTAAGTTATTTTTAGGTAATTCTGCATTCATCTTTGATACTTGATTTTTCCTCAGTTCTTTCCTCCTTAGTGGTATGAAACAGGTTCAGGAACTAGGGAGGGGCCAAGATTTCAGCAGACGGTGGTTCTTACAGAGAACTCACTCTGGAATGGGGGACAAAGGAGGGTCGAATCCCACATTCTTCAGTAACTGGCTACCTGGTATTGGGCAGTCAGTGTTTTATGATTCAATTTCTTCATTTGTAAAATAAGGGTAATTCTAGCATCTTATGGGTTCTTATGACTGATAAGATTGTTTTTATAAAGCACATAAAACAGTGCATGGGATATAGTAAGCACTGTCAAAGTGTGATGGGTAGGTAGTTCAGTTGAGCTTTGAAAACCTTTCTAATATATACATTCTATTTTTCTGAATCAGATGTCAGCCTTGGAGCCGAAAGAGCATAATCCCTAGTCTTTTATCCTTAAAATGTCAACACTAGTACATGGATGCTCCCTTAAAGATACAGTCATAAGTAGCTGGAGTGTTACCTTGATAAGATAAAATAAAGATAGAGACCAGAGATAGCATTTATCTGCTGTGTGTTTCAACCAACACCTGAAGAGAGGGCTCCCGTGGGTTCCACAGGGACCAGCCTCCTCTCCTCCTGCTTTGTGTAACTTTTCCCTTCCCTGACTCGACCAAGCTCGGTTCTCACCTCCCATTCCATCATCCTTCCTGTAAAATGCCCGGTCACCTGCTTCGGAATCAGAGTTCAGTTGGGTTCCTGCAGGTCCACAGGTCTGTCTTCTCTACTGCAGTGGCTCTTACGGATTGGTGTCTGCCCTGACCACGTTAACTAGTGTTCATCTTTGACAGTAGACAAACAGACCTTTTCAGTACTTTAAAGAACACAGAGTTGGAATTACTGTGTCACAGAGCATTCTGTAGTTTAGGAAGCCAAATAAAAACAATGATGTGCAACATGAGGAAACTTTTAGGAGAATGTTGCTTGACTCTGCTCATATATTTTATGTACCAAGTTACTAATACCTACTATGACACTATAGTAAACATGCAATGAATGCTGTTGTATTGTAAAAACATTTGAAGTGGATACCAATTTAATTAAGATTTCCTTGAAATTTTAGCTTTGGTTTATATTTAAATGAACTGGATGGCTTTAACGTTATTAAGTGGCACATCCTAAAAGTAGCAATAACTTTCTTATGATTTGGTTAAGTATGAAGCCTTGGTCAATTCCATATTCTACAATACAGTTATATAAATTTTGCAACAGAGTAATTGTAGTCAATATAGAAAAATGGATTAAAAACACCACAGAACCTGGAACAACATCACTCCATTCTAACCCCCAAGTCAGTTATCTATTTCCAACATGAAAAAAGTCAGCTGTCCTCCTAAAATAATGCTCTTAATTAGCATTACTGTTTAGGCATTTTTAGTTTTGCTAATTTGTAAATTTGGGGGCACCCATAGTTGTGTACATCTGAAAAAAGTTTATAATTATCTACATTTGGCCATAAATAAAAAAAATCTGTCATCTTCTGTGGAGTTACAAAATTGTATTTATTTTAAATTATAGATATGTAAAATTTTATGTATGTAAAATTCAAATTAATTTTCGAGAACAAAATTTAATACAAAGTTATTTTTACAAATACATTTGTGATATATATATAACTTCTATTTCATTTTTTTCCGAGAACTTGTGAGGTTTTTTTTTTATGTTTTTGTCACTAAAATTCCTTCTATCTCCCTGAAACAAAGTGACTAAGTTGGTAAAAATGCAACCAGGTCTGCTTCCCATGTACAAAATATTATGGGTAGAAAGTCTTCTTAAAGTTATTTTAAATAGCTAAAAGCAGAACATACCACAAACATTCCTGTGGAAAATGTGGAATATCAGCCCTTATGGATGGGACTATTTATAAGCTCCATAATTTATTAAGCAGAAAACATTATTTACAAAAGTAGCCAATGGTAAAAAAAAAAAAAGTATCTTACCTCCATCTTTAGGCTGGTTATTTCTCATAATTGTTACTTTTGTGGCTTTCCTGTACTGCGATTGATTTTCATCAGCTTTGTGATAAGAGAGATCTATAAAAAAGAAAAGTCTTCAGAGAATTGCCCCACTTTCTAATTATTAAACTAGTTTTAGTTCTTGACTAAAGATGTTCATCTGGTGGCCAAGATGGCTTCTCCCTGGTTTGTCATCGATGGTTAGATGTTTTTCCTTGCTAAGTGAGTGTTCTCTTCCAATAGATTTCAGAATTCTAGAGTAGAGTGCTAGCTTATAAACACAGAAGAAAATAATTACGGCCAATAGACTGCAGAGTACTTATGTCAGAAAAACATTTTCCAGTTGACAGATATCCCCAAGGGCTTTTCTTTTAGGATATGGCATTTCGATTTCTGGCTTGGTGGATGAAATGAAGTTCACTGCTATCTGTAGCATAGTTAACATCCCTAATTTTGCATTGGTATGTTATGGAGCACATAAATTCATGTCAGCAATAGTTTCTCTCAGAAATCTATCAGTGTAAAGACTTCTGATAGCTCTAAATTATGAAATACCAAGCAAGAATTCATAAAGCCAAATAATTATGAAACAGTTCTTAATCGTGTAAAAGAAAACAAAAATGTTTTGTAGCTCTGCACTAATGGTATAATAATAATTTACATCTCTCTTTTTTTTAAACATTTTATTTATTTATTTGAGAGGGAGATTGAGAGAGAGAGAGCACATGAGAGGGGGGAGAGTCAGAGAGAGAAGCAGACTCCCTGCTGAGCAGGGAGCCCGATGCGGGACTCGATCCCGGGACTCCAGGATCATGACCTGAGCCGAAGGCAGTCGCTTAACCAACTGAACCGCCCAGGCGCCCTACATCTCTCTTTTGAAATACTTTCCCTTTCATTTATTTAACTAACGAGTGTGATATGGATGAGGGTTTTCATATGTATCTGAGAAGAATTTATGGATACTCTCAAACAACATGTCTCCTAACTTGAGTGGAATAGAAATAAGGAGATGGTATGGATGAGCTGTCTTCAGGCAGATGTGTTAAGAGTTGGTTCCAGGGGTTAATTCTGACAAGATAAAATGAAGAAAACATGGATCAGTAGAGGGTAAAGAGGAGGGCGTGTAAGATAATACAAATCACATTGAACTGGATGATAATGTGGACGGGACGTATCCACACTTACCAGGTACAGCTAAATCATAGCTAATATGGAAATATAGAATTATTAGAAAGAAAATAAATATATATGAAGAAAATCTGAAAATCACTGATTTAATGTTGTATCTTAAGAATCTAGAAAAGAATAGCAAATCAACCCCACAAAATAAGAAAATAATACAAATGAGTAGAAGCGAATAGAAGAATTAGGAAAAAACTATAAAATAGGTAAAACCAAACAAGGCCTAAATTTATTACTTTACAAGATTAACAAAATGGATAAACCTCTAGTAAGACTGATGAACCAAAAAGGGAGGAAATCCACATTACTTTTCTCAGAAAAGAAGACTCTGTAGGCCTGATGTGTCCTCTGGGCCAGCCCTCCCTCATCAGAGCTACTAGCATCATGGTTCTTACTCTGACTGCAAGACACACTGCAGCAAACATTACTCAGGGATCTATCACTTACATCTTCTAGAGGGTGGAGGGCATGTCCGAGGGCCACACGGAAGGTCTGCAGGTAGAGAGAGAGAAAACACAGACCTGGACTAGAATCCAGAGGCGGGGTATCAGGACTTCATGGTGCACTCATGTTTAGCTAATCTGAAGCATGAGATTGAGAATTCTGAGACATCATGGCAGAGTGGAGGCAGGGTCACTCATGCAGTCAGTTTCCTGCGGGGGGATCTTTGTGGAGGTGGGAGGGCTGGCTGCTTCCTGATCTGGCTGTTTGCTTTTGGCTGTGCATACAGCTGGCAACACAGTTGACTCAAAATGGATGTCTTTTGAGATGGATGCCTCAGCAATCAAAAGCTTGATGTCAGGTACTTAAACTACAAGATTCTACATGCACTAAAAAGATAATATTTGAACAATTTTCTTCCAATCAATTTGAATAGTTAGATAGGGCTTTCCCTACCTTTGGGAGGAAAACAAAATTTACAGAAGGAGAGATAGAAAATCTAAATAGTTCAACATCCGTTAAAGAAGTTTAATCCATTATTAAAATTCTTCCCACAAAAGAAACTCCAGGTACACATTATTTCACTGACAAATCTACCAAATGTGTAAGTAAAATATATAACTAATATTATAGAAAAAGAAAAGTAAAAGGAAACAATTCATAATATGATATCATAACAAGTATTTATAAAAAGGAAAAATCACAAGCTAGTCTCTCTCCCCATAATTGACAAAAAAAATTAGTAAATTGACTCTAAAGAGTAAATCTGTACAGACTAAATAAAACACATCACAATCTAGTAGGATTTGTCCTAGAATACAATGGTGGTAACATTAAAAATTAATCAATAATCAAAATAAAATTGTAAATAAAGCAATCAAAATGATTCTAGAGTTAAATTACTAAAATTTAAAAATGGTATTATCAAGATCGCTGCTTGATCTTGATTCAATTTGCAGTGACTCAAAATCATCAAATACCAAGGAATCAATACAATAACAGATATAGGGTTCTAAACTGGAAACTGCAAAATATTAAAGAAACTACATGTAGTTTAATAAATGTAGGAATATATCATATTAGTAATTTGGAAGTCACAGTATTATAAAGATGTTAATTCAACCCCAGTTATCAATATACTACTTTAAATTTCAATTACAAACATGAATATTTATTTTGTAGATATTGGCAAGCTGTTCCTCAAAGAAGAAAAATATGAAGAACTTATAAAACATGTTATCAAAATGCATTATAAAGTTATAGATAAAGGAGGCAGCTTGGTATTGATGCAAGGAAGAATAATTAGTAGAACATAATAGTTAATCATGAAACACACACATATATAACCACCTGGTTTTTAAGATAGATGACCTTGCCTTGGATTTGGAAGAGATGATCATTGCAATAAATGATGTTCAGTTATTTGAATGTTCAAATCTAAATAAATGATTTCTGACAACTACCTCAAACTACAGCATAAGAATCAATCCAGAGATTATAGATTTAAATGTGATCAGCAAAACAAAATTTCTGGAGGTTAACATAGAAAACCTTCCTGACCTTGCAGTAGGAAAATGTTTCTTTTCTTTCTTTCTTTTTTTTTTTTCCTTTTTGGCAAAAGTTTCTTAAGATAGCACAATCCGTAGAGGCTTTTAAAAATGTACTAAAAGGGATGTGTTAAAATTAAGAACATCTTTCATGAAAATGAGCTAATAACTAGGGAAAATGCAAATCACAGTATATATTTGTGAGTACATTTATCTGACAATGGGTTAAATAAGTACTTATATTTTCCTACAGTCAGTGACAAAACAGGGAAATCAGTAGAAAAATTGGACCTAAAGAGGCACATCAAAATACGTGATATTCAAATGAGCAATGACTATATTATAAAATTCTCAAATCCATTACTTTTGTTCATAGGAATATGCAAATTAAAACAAAAATGAGAAAACATTAAACCTACCAGAGACACTGAAGGAAATAGATTGACAGCACTGAGTGTTGGTGAAAATATCGAAATTTTGTAAATGTCATACATTGCTGATGGGAGGCACAAATTTATATAAAATTCTGGCATGTTATTCACCACTGTCTATTATATCTAAGCAAATGCAAACTCCGAAAGCAGTTCTCCTAGGAGATATATTTCCAACAGATGTGCATATATTTGTTTAGCAAAAATTATGTATGCAAATATTCTTATCAGCCCAATCATAATAGTACAAACATACAACCAAATACACAACAATGAGAATAAGAGTATGTAATGTGTGCAATATATATAAAATGCAATTTAATTTAATCCAGCTCTTTGGACTCTTCGATTGAGGATGGGATCTATTCTGTTTGTTTAATTTGGAATTTTTGATTACTAACACCTAACTTAAAGTTCTCTGTGACACCTTCTAACCAAAGACCAAGTATGATGGGCTGCCAGGGCAGTCTGTGCTCCAGAGCCCCCTGCCAGATTGGCTGAGATTTTCTGAAAGGTATTTTGCAGTCTGAAACTCCTTCCGATGTGTCAAACCTGTATCATATCCTAAAGGCCTTCCCTACGTGTTATTGCTCCCTCTTCATGTATTTTTCACAGGTATTTCACAGTCCCAAAAATCTCTTTTACTTCTGTGCCTTGACCTCTGCTTCCCAAGCCATTCAAATCAATAGACTAGCTTAATGGTTTTGAGAATAACTTAACCTCTCTGTGTTTTAAAACCAGTAATGTAAAATGGGTAGAGAAATTTCATATAGTTCATGAGGTAGTCTGAGGAACAAGGTCATTCATGAGAAGTATGTATCATTTGATAAAGAACTGTTATCCAAAATGTACAAAGAATTCTTAGAGTTCATTAATAAGAAAACAAACAACTCAATTAAAAAGTAGTCAAAGGCCTAAACAGACCCCTCAGCAAGGAAGATATATGGATGGAAAATAAGCATATGAAAAGATGCTCAACATCATATATCATCAGGGAAATGCATATTAACAACAATGAGATACCACTACACACCTATTATAATAGCCAAAATCCAGAATACTGACAACACCAAATGCTGGTGAGTTTATGGGGCCACATGAACTCTCATTCATTGCTGATGGGGATGCAAAATGTTGCAGCCACTTTGGAGACAGTTTGGCAGCTTCTTAGAAAACTAAACATACTCTTACCATATGATTCAGCAATCACAATCCTTGGTATTTGCTCAAAGGACTTGAAAACTTGGTCTACACAAAAACCTGTCCATGAATGTTTATAGAAGCTTTATTCATAATTACAAAAACTTGGAATAAACCAAGATGCCCTTCAGTAGGTGAATAGGTAAATAAACTTTGGTACATCCAGGCAATGGAATATTGTTCAGCACTAAAAAGAAAGTAGCTAGTAAGCCATGAAAAGACATGGAGGAATCTTAAACGCACATTTCTAAGTGAAAGAAGCTAATCTGAAAGGCTGTTTGATTTCCACTATATGACATTCTGAAAAAGGCAAAATTATAGAGATAGTAAAAAGATCAGTGGTTGTCAGGGCTTGTGGGGAAGGAAGGATAAATAGAGCATAGAGAACTGTTAGAACAGTAAAGTACTCTGTATGATACTCTAATGGTGGATACACTTGTCTAAACTTATAGAATGTAAGTTCTAGAAGTGTGAACTCTAACATGAACTATGAACTCTGGATGATAGTGATGTGTCAATGTAGGTTCATCAATTGTAGCAAATGTACCACCTGGTGAGGGTGTTGATAGTAGAGAGCCTGTGCACGTTTGGGGGCAGGGTGTATATAAGGAATTTCTGTATCTTATGCTCAATTTTGTTGTGCACCTGAAACAGCTCTAAAAAGTAGTTATTTTTTTAACCAATGTATCATATTTTCTGGCAAATAATTTGTGCAGAAGAATAATGATAATGATGACGATGGTGGTGGTGATTTCCATTTGTATTTTTCAAATAAATTGACTATTAGTTTAAATCTCTGAAACAATTTTCCAAGAAGGCAGTTCACTATAGTATTAAATAGAAAACAGTCCATTGTTGTAATCATGAAATTAATCTTCTTCCCCAAATTAGTTTGAAAGAAAATTTATATTCATGGCAATTCATACAATTGCAGGAGCAGACATATTTAGTTGCCCTTGAACCAGTAAATTCCAAAATGCATAATTGTCCTGGTATTTTTCCAGTCATCTAGAGTGATTATTAGTCCTCATTTTGAATGACGCTGAAAACTCAGTCAGGTTTATGGCTGCAAACCTCCATCCCTTGGTTTTGTAAAGCCTGGTATAGAGCAGGAGGAGGGTCAAAACTGAAAGCCAGCTCATGTTCCTAGTGCCATCGTTAGATTCTCTTTTCACTGTACATGTGTGTGAAAGAAGATACAGAAAGTACTCTTCTTGTGATGTAGAGTAGGAAGGGATAGGATAAATGACATTTCTTTGGGGTTCTTTTTTAATTAAAGGAAAAAGTGTTTCCTTACATTAGACTACTGATCATATTACATCTTCAGTTTTGGCAATGAAATATTTATATTGCTTTAAATTATTTTATTTCTGAATTTAAAAGTAGCATGAATATACTAAAGCATTTATAATAGATAATAAATCATATAGAAAAATTAAAATCATTATTTATCTCCAAGAAACAACTAACATTACTGTTTTGATTTATTTTATCCCAGTTTATTTTCTACTTTTTGCGTATATTTATTTAGATGGATGCAGTGAGCAGAAAAATGACATGATCTGATGATTGTATTCACATTAAGCAGTCCAAATGGGAGGTGACAATAGAAGTGGAGACTGAGAGGAGTCTGCAGGTGATGCAGGCCAGGGAAGGGTGTCAGGAAGTGGTGGAAGTGTCTGTTTTGAATATATTTTAAAGACACAGATACAGCCCTGCTAATGGTTTGCAGTAGACACAGCCTATATGCCCCTGAAGATCCACCCAACCTGACTTGTCTCTCCTTCGATCCCTGACTGCCAGGACCAACTGCATGTGTCAAACTGATGTCTTTCTCTGTCCTCCCACCTGGAGTTTTCCTTTTGCTGTTGAAATGTGAAATACTTGAGGATTTATTTCAAGTCCTCTGCATAAATAATCTGCACTTGTATAGTTCATATCTAATGTGTGATATGGGCTGGTGAACAAATGTGCCTCCTGATGATTGAGTTGTCTGTGATGCAATGAAAAAACATCTTGCAGGATGTTGCTGTAATATCCAATAAGATGCTCAGTGGTATCTAACTCAACATATTTTGTATTGGCTCTCCCTAATTCTTTAGAAGGAGAAGCAGCCCTATTCTCCTAGCTAAAGAAAAATAATTTCTCCTTGCTTGGAGTTTGGCAATGACTTTATTTGACAGCTGCCTCTTAAAATCATGCCTATTTTTCTCAAGTTCCAGCCTCCATTACTTTTTATTGATTTCATGTTAAATTACCATTAGAATAGCCTGATCAGGGGAGTACAATCCCTGACTCGGGAAGAGATCACAAGCCAAAGGATATGCAAGGCTGTTTAATATTGGTGAAGCAGAGAAAATATATGTGTATGAGTGTGCTTTCAAGATGTTAGTCTGAGAGGAGAGGACCAGACTATAAGGTTGAAAAAGAGAAAATGTATGGATGTGGAGACACTCTTTTCATAACTGGACCTTGAATATTCTTACAAAAGGTTACCTGGAACAAGGCCTCGTAGTCTGGACGGGGATGGATTTTTGAAATTTGGGCACAAAAGCCTGGAGTATCTAGGGCGGAGATGCTAATACTGTCCTGAAGTAGTGTTGAGAGGGGGTCATCAAGCTCAGAGAGTTGAACATTTTGAATGGATTAGGTCACACCTAGAATCTGCGATACTCCCATCATCAGGGTGGTAAGAAATGCACTGCTGAAGGGGCTGGAAGATCTTAGGGGAGCTTGATGGCTGCTCTTGGTTGGCCTAACAATGGAAGAATCTCCCGAGGAATTTGGCTTTCTAGTATCAGTGGAATTTAGAATAGCAGGGGGAGAGGCATCCACAAGTAATCTTCCAAAGTAAGATAGTCATAATTAGTGTAATGAGCAGAAAGCCAGAGTGTGGCACTTTGGGTACCATGACTCACAATGATATAATATCTATTAAGTAAGTGTTCCTAGGAGCAACATAGATATTAAAGTTTTTGATTGCCTATTTATTTAAAAAATATCCAGCTTTATTGAGGTATAATTGACATATAACATTGTATAAGTTTAAGATACATAATGTAATGGCTTCATGTATGTGTGTATTGCAAAATGATTGCCACAATAGGTTAGTTAACACAGTTGTCACCTCACGTAGTTACAGTCTTTTGTGTGTGGTAAAACTTTTAATATCTACTCTCTTAGCAACTTTAAAATATATAATACAGTATTGTTAACTATAGTCGTCTTGCTGTATGTTAGATCTCCAGAACATTTTCATCTTATCAGTGGAAGTTTGTACCCTTTGACCAACTTTACCCTTCTCCATCACCATTTCTGGCATCCACCAATCTGCTTTATGTTTCTATCAGTTTGGTTTTTGGGGGTCAAAGTTTATCTTACAGGTTGTTCAATGGTTCAAGTAAATTCCCATGGTGATTATTTCCCCACCTGCTGTTTCAGTGGAAAGAATACTCAGAAGGTAGTGCAATATTAGCTCACTGACTTGCCAGGTATGGCCACAAAGCAGGAAGGGTCTAGGGGAACCTCAGAAATAACCCCTGACCCACCCAGGATGGTATATCACATGGTGGAAAATAAACTCCTTGATAATTCCGAAGACTGCTTTGGTGGTAAAGTTTTTAGAGTTCCAGAATTCCAGAATGAAATCCATAATTTATCTTTTTAAGATAATGAAAGATTGGTGTACTTTATACTTCCTATATAGAAACCATAGTTTAGGGGTGCCTGGGTGGCTCGGTCATTAAGCGTCTGCCTTTGGCTCAGGTCATGATCCCAGGGTCCTGGGCTCGAGCCCCACATCGGGCTCCCTGCTCAGCGGGGAGCCTGCTTCTCCCTCTCCCACTCCCCCTGCTTGTGTTGCCTCTCTTGCTCTGTATCTTTCTGTCAAATAAATAAGTAAATAAAATCTTAAACAACAACAACAACAACACAGTTTATGGAGAGCCTCTTCAGATTTTGCAGGAATGTGTTCAGAACTTGAGAATGCTGCTCAGGTCTATTTATCAGGTTAAGGGGCACCTGGGTGGCTCAGTCTGAGTGAGGAGTCCCAAGCAGGGCTCGATCCCAGGACCCTGAGATTATGAATATATTAAGAAAAATAGTTTAATTATTTCTAATGAAACATCTGCCTTTGGCTCAGGTGATGATACCAGTGTCCTGGGATGGAGCCCCACATCAGGCTCCTTGCTAAGTGGGGAGCCTGCTTCTCCCTCTCCTCCCTGCTCATGCTCTCTCTCTTGCTATCTTTCTCTCTCTCAAATAAATAAATAAAATCTTAAAAAAAAAAGTTTGTTATCAGGTAACTTAAAAGACTGCCATTTCTAATGGGGCATAGAGACAAAGAAGGCTTTGTAGCAGATGAAGTCTGTGATGAATGAGATGCCCTTTGGCTTTACCCATATGACCAAGAATATTCAGTGGTGCTAGAGGCATCTGTGGTGGAAAAGGATTTTTTTTCTTTTTTGTCTTGCGAGCAGGCATCATTAGTTCTTCATGGGTTCTGGCCAACTTCTCAGAAGTGCAACTAAACTTTTGGTCTCCCAACTGGGACAACCTTGTGAAACCTCAGATGTGAAATTAGGAAAGAATTTCTCCAGTGTGCATCACATGGATAGTCCTGAAGTGTGCAACTGTTATCAGCCCAAG
The DNA here is from genome assembly GCF_037043125.1 of Eumetopias jubatus. NCBI lineage: Eukaryota > Metazoa > Chordata > Mammalia > Carnivora > Otariidae > Eumetopias > Eumetopias jubatus. The sequence continues at coordinate 88,047,948 of NW_028274823.1, read as the reverse complement.
ACTAAACATTTAGCTAATCTAAGACAGCTGAGCTGGAATGGTAAGGCACATGGGAAATTAATTACCTTTCTCCCACATAGTCCTGAAATACAATTATTGCACCTCTCAGATAACTGTACTGCGGAATTGAGGAAGCAGTAGTATTTAGTAGTGGCCAACTTGATAAAATAACTCCAATGGCTTTCCCACTTCCCCTGATTTATTCCCTAATGGCTTTCCCACTTCCCCTGATTTATTCCCTTTGTCCTTTACTCTTTAATAAAGTTGCAGCATGTAACAGTTTTGTCTCAGACTCTACTTGCTAGGGAACCTAGTCTAAGACATGAATTGAACGTGCAGCTTGATGAAGAATGGAAACAAGACAACCCAGGGTTTTGTGTGTATGTGAATGGTTGGAAGGTAGTACCGTTTTCTAAGATGGGGAAGACTGGAAGGGGTCTGGGGTTTGAGATGCTTCTAGACTATATTAATTATACATTGGTCATAGAAATGACCCCAAATTTTAGTGATATAAACAAAAAGCATTTATTTAGTTTATTCTTCTGAGGAAACAGGGTTTAGACTGGGCTCGGTGGGCACTTTTGTCTCAATTGTGCTCTCTCATACACCTGTGGTTAACTCTGGGGTAAAAGAAGGGCTGATTGGTTTAAAATGGCTTCAAGTAGGACAAGTCATCTTCTGTTCCACAAAGCCACTCCTCACCCAGATAGCTAGGGGCTTGTTCATGTGGTATCCAGGCAAGTTTTAAAGGAGATAAGAATTATGCAAAGGTATTTGAGACCTAACCTGTGACTGATGTAAGGTCAATTTCATGGCATTCTACTGGAAAAAACTAATCACAAAGCAAACACAGATTCAAGGAGGTGGGAAATAAGCTCCACTGCTTGATCAGAAGAAGAAAATGGTGTCCTAGGCACCATGTGAAGTGTTTCATAAGGAGACATATTTTCAGCTGAGTCAGTTGCTACTAAAATGTCTAATATCATGAGAATTGGCTATCGGATTTAGCTGTCAACCTATTGTCAGTGGAGTGGTTGTCAAGATAGTCTGATCATTGTCAGTTGAGGAACGAAATGTGGTGGCCGCGTGTGATTTGAAGTCCAGCAAGATTTTATTTTTTGCTTTTCTACTTGTTTTGCTTTTATGATTGTTAAAGTTGGAGAATGATTCAATAGAGGAAAAGTAAGCAGAAGTCCTATCTTTTGTGAAAGAGAGAGTAATGTGAGAGATTGTCTTAGTAGCATGGTTTTAATTTTCCTTTCTAGTGGAGTTTTTTACTTAAAACTCAATATCTGGATTTAATCATCAATTGCTGTTAATACTTAAACATACACATTTTTACTAGTGATTAGATTTAGCATAGTCATAGCCCTTTTTTCTGAATGGTGGAATTAATTGTCATGTTTAAGCTTCCATTTGTAATTTGCAAGAAAACAGATAGTGATTTATAGAAACCCATGTATGAATTCTATATTATATTCACTTCATATATCTTAGTATCTTTGAAAAACAGTGTTTTCTATTTTGTTCTATTAAAAATTTATATTTTTAATTCCCTAAAATCTCATAACAGTGATACCTTTATGTATTAAATATTAATCAGTTTCCTCACACTTATGGACTGTTTTCTATTCAGTAAGCACTGTACTAGGTGCAATGTTTAATCCAGAGAAATGTTAGAAAAGCTTTACATTTAAGAAGTTTGTGGTATAGGGGCACCTGAGTTGCTTAGTCTGTTGGGCATCCAACTCTTGATTTCAGCTCACGTCATAATCTCAGGGTCCTGGGATCAAGCGCTGCTTGGGACTCCTCACTCAGCAGGGAGTCTGCTGGAGATTCTCTCTCTTCCTCTGCCCCTCCCACTCATGCTCTCTCTCTCTCTCTCACTCTACAATAAGTAAATCTTAAAAAAAGAAGCTTGCAGTGTATCAAGGAGATAACAGTAATAGGTAAGGAAAACTAACATTACTAAAGAAAATGTACTGTATGAAAATGTTAAAAACAAAATTTTCAAAGAAAATTATGAAACTCAGACTATTATTTGTGCAATTCTTTAATGTCAGGCACAGATGATTTTTAAAATATGCAGTCACTTCATGCACTTAGTCATTCAAAAAATTATAATTAATCATTTGATATGGATAAGAAACCAGGAGAGTCCTTGTCCATGCTTTGGGCCCTCATTAGAGTTGACAGTTTAATGAAAAAGGCAGTCCTTAATTAGTAATTACACAAGAATAAGGAGGCTGGGAAGATGGCAGTGTAGGAGGACCCTAAACATGCTTCACCCCATGGATACAACTAGATAACAGTCACATCTGCATAAATCACCCAGAGAACAACCCAAAGACTGGCAGAACAAACTCCACAGCTAAAGGCAGAGAAGAGGCCACATCAAAGAGAGAAGGAAGTACAAGTGCAGAGATGAGGTGGTGAGCTTAAAGGTCCCCAGCCATTCTCAGTCAGAGGGAGCTGGGGGCATGGAGAAGGGCAAAAAAACACTATCACACCAGGGGGCACGCATGGGTAAGACAAAACCCCATAACATTTGGTTTTGAAAGCCAGAAGGGCTGAATTTTGCGATTTTTACAACCAGCAAGTCTTAAAGCCTGAAATTTTAAAAGTCAGTGGGTTCCAGTGAGAGTGTTAGCTAGCTGAGTCCCTGCCCTTAAAGAGACAGCATGACAAAAAGCCTACAGGGATCCACATTGAAGCAGCATTTTGAAAAACACCTGTCTCCACAGGAAGGACACGTATTTACTCATCTCAGGGTGTATCCTGAAAGGCAAAGATTGCAGGGAGCTGCCTCCAGGAACAAAGAAGCTGGCAGCACCATTTCCTTTCCCCAACCCATCAGTAAATACATGGCCACCTGCAGGAATCATCTTGGCTCCTACAGTCACTACCTAATTTGCTTCAACCAGCACCCCTGCCCCATCCCACTATTTGGATTCTCCTTTTCAGTCATTCTTACATCATTTCCTGTTCTGCCAGTCCCCTCCCCAAGAAGACCAGCATGAACTTCACCAGTACCGCATCTCTTGACCAGGGCATTGTGCAGGGCATCAGTCCGAGCAGTGGCTGGTCACCTCCTGGGGAAAACGTGTCTATCTTGTAAGAATTGCACTCTCCACTCAAGAGCTTTGCAGAATGGCCCCAGCCACCCCCAGTCTTGGCAGTGGCCGCATGTCCTCAGAGGAAGAGGACAAGTGGCACCTCATTAAAAGTCTGCACCCTGCCCACTACTTTCAAGAGCAGGAGATTTAGCTGGCTTTCCTCACACCCAGAAATAGACACAGAGAATTAGACAAAATGATGAGACAGAGGAATATGTTTCAGATTAAAGAATGGCAAAAACAGAGACCTAAGAGAACAGATGTAAGTAATATGCCTGATAGAGAATTTAAAGTAATGATTATAAAGATACTCACTGGACTTGAGAAAAGAGTGGAGGATATCAATGAAACCCTTAACAGAGAGATAAAAAAGAAGCAATCAGAGATGAAGAACACAATAAATGAAATTAAAAATATACTAGAAGAAATAAATAGCAGGCTAGGAAGCAGAGGAACAAATTAATAACCTGGAATAGAAAGTAATGGAAAGTAATCAATCTGGACAGGTGAGAGAAAAAATCATGCAATCTGAGACTTAGGGAATTCAGTGACTCCATTAACTGTAATAAAATTCACATTACAGGGTTCACAGAAGAAGAAGAGAGAAAAAAAGGGGGCAGAAAATTTATTTGAAGAAATAATGCCTGACAAGTTCCCTAATCTGAGGAGGGAAACAGATATCCAGATCCAGGAGTCACAGAGATCCCCCAACAAAATCAACCAAAGGAAGTCCACACCAAGAGACATAGTAGTTAAAATGACAAAAAGTAGTGATAAAGAAAATATTTTTTAAAGTAACAAGAGAAAAGAAGTCAGTTACATACCAGGGAAACCCCATAAGGCTATCAGCAATTTTTTTTGCAGTAACTTTGCAAGCCAGAAAGGAGTATCATGATATACTCAAAGTGCTGAATGGGAAAAATCTGCAGTCAAGAATACTCTATAGCAAGGCTTTCATTCAGAATAGAAAAAGACATAAAGAGTTTCCCAAACAAACAAAAACTAAAGGAGTTTATAACTACTAAACAAACTCTACAAGAAATGTTAAAGGGGATTCTTTGAGTGGAAAGGACAAACCAGGGACACCTGGGTGGCTCAGTTGGTTGAGGGACTGCCTTTGGCTCAAGTCATGATCCTGGAGTCCCGGGATCGAGTCCTGCATCGGGCTCCCTGCTCGGTGGGGAGTCTGCTTCTCCCTCTGCCCCTCCCCCCTCTCATGTGCTCTCTCTCTCTCATTCTCTCTCTCTCAAATAAATAAATAAAATCTTAAAAAAAAAGAAATAGCCTCTCTATGTAAAAAAAAAAAAGGACAAACCATAAATAATATGAAAAGCAGGAAACACAAAAGCAGTAAAAATAATTGCATGTGTAAAAGTCATACATGGGCTTCACAAAATAAAAGGATGTAAAATATGACACCATATACCTGAAAAATGGTGAGGGAAACGAGTAAAGAATGGGTTCAGCTTAAGCGACCATCAACTTCAAATAGACTGCTATGTGCAGAAGATGTTGTATAAACTAAATGATAACCACAAATCTAAAACCAATAATAGATATGCAAAGAATAAAGAGAAAGAAATCCAAATATATCACTAAAGAAAGCCAGCAAAGCATGAAGGAGAGCAAGAGAAGAAAAGATTGGAGATAAACTATAAAACAACCACAAAACAAAAAACAAAATGGCAATAAATACATATCTACCAATAATTACTTTGAATGTAAATGGGCTAAAGACTCCAATCAAAAGACAGAGGGTAAAAGAATGGATTTTAAAAAAACAAGAAAAACAAAGAAAAAAACAAAGAACAAGGGGCACCTAGGTGGCTCAGTCAGGTAAGTGCCTACCTTTGGCTCAGGTCATGATCCCAGGGTCCTCCATGATCCCCTGCAGGGAGCCTGCTTCTCACTCTCCCTATGCCTGCCACTTCCCCTGCTTATGCTCTTTTGCTCTCGCTCTCGCAAATAAATAAATAAATAAATAAATAAATAAATAAATAAATAAATAAAATCTTAAAAAAAAAAAAAGACCCATCTATATTCTGCCCTTAAGAGACTAATTTCAGACCTAAAGACACCTGCAGATTAAGTGAGGGGATGGAAAAACATTTATCATGTTTTTGTTGAAAGAAAGCCAGGGAAGCAATACTTATATCAGACAAAATAGACTTTAAAACAAAAAGACTGTAACAGAAAAAAAAGGGGGGGGCTATATAATCATGAAGGGGACAGTCCAACAAGAAGATAATGACAATTGTAAATATTTATGCACCAAACACGGGAGCACCCAGATACAAAAAACAGTTAATAATAAACATAGAGGAGCTAATCCATAGTAATACAGTAATAGTAGGGGATTTGAACACTCCACTTATATCATTGGATAGAACATCCAAACAGAAAATCAACAAGGAAACAGTGGCTTTGAATGACACACTGGACTAGATGGATTTAACAGATATAATACAGGCCTACCTCTAAAGCAAGTAAAACTGCAAATAAACAACTTAGCTTTACACCTAATGGAGCTAGAAAAAGAACAATAACAAAACCCAAAAATAGCAGAAGGAAGGAAATAGTAAATATTAGAGCAGAAATAAATGATATAGAAACTAAATAAACAATAGAATAAATCAATGAAACCAGGAGCTGGTTCTTTGAAAAGATCCACAAAATTGATAAACCTGTAACCTGACACATCAAATAAACGAAAGAGAGAGAGGACTCAAACAAAGTCACAAATGAAAGAAAAGTACCAACCAACACTACAGAAAAAACAATTGTAAAAGAATATTATGAAAAATTATATGCCAACAAATTGGACAACCTAGAAGAAATGGATAAATTCTAGAAACATAACGTACCCAAACTGAAACATGAAGAAATGGAAAATTTGGACAGACCAATTACCGGCAATCAAATTGAATCAGTAGTTAAAAAAAACTCCCAGGGGGATGCCTAGGTTGCTAAGTTGCTTAAGCATCTGCCTTTGGCTCAGGTCATGATCCCAGGCTCCTGGGATTGAGCCCTGTGTTGGGGAGTCTGCTTCTTCCTCTGCCCCTCCTCACACCCCACTTGTGCTCTCTCTCACTCACTCTCTTTCTGTCTGAAATAAATAAATAAAATCTTTTAAATAAACAAACAATCAAAAACAAAAACTCCCAACAAACAAAAGTCCAGGACCAGATGGTTTGTGAAGGTAAATTCTACCATTTAAAGGAGACTTAATACCTATTCTTCTCAAACTATTCCAAAAAGTAGAAGAAGGAAGGAAAACTTTCCAATTGCTTCTGTGAAGCCAGCATTACCCTGATATCAAAACCAGCTAAAGATACCTACAAAAAAAGAGAACTACAGGCCAATATCTCTGATGAACATAGATGCAAAAATCCTCCACAAAATACTAGTAAACTGGGTCCAACAATGCGTTAAAAAAAAAAAATCCTTCACCACAATCACATGGGATTTATTCCCAGGATACAAAGGTGGTTCAGGATTCACAAATCACTCAACATGATACATCACATCAATAAGCAAAAGGATAAAAACCATATGATCATTTCAATAGATGCAGAAAAAGCTTTTGACAAAGTACAACATCCATTCCTGAAAAAAACCCTCAACAAAGTGGTTTAGAGGGAGCATACCTCAACATAATAAAGACCTTATATGAAAAACCCAGAGTGAACATTATACTCAATGGGGAAAAACTGAGATCTTTTCCCCTAAGTCAGGAACAAGACAGGTGTCCACTCTCACCACTTTTATTCAACATAGTACTAGAAGTCCTAGCCACAGCAATAAGACAATGAAAATAAATAACATGTACCCAAATTGGTAGGGAAAAAGTAAAATTTTCAGTATTTGCAAATGGCATAACACTGTATACAGAAAATCCTGATGACTCCAGCAAAAAAACTACTAGAACTGGTAAATGAATTCAGTAAAGCCTCAGGATACAAAATCAATGTACAGAAATCTGTTCATTCCTATACACTAATAATGAAGCAGCAGAAAAACAAATTAAGAAAACAGCAGTCCCATTTACAATTCACCAAAAATAAGAAGATACCTAGGAATAAACTTAACCAAAGAGGTGAAAGATCTGAAGTCTGAAAACTATAAAACATTGATGAAAGAAAATGAAGAAGACACAAAGAAATGAAAAAACATTCCATACTCATGGATTGTAAAAAAAATATTGTTAAAATGTCTACACTACCCGGAGCAAGATGGCGGAGGAGTAGGAGACCTAGATTTCGTCTGGTCTCAGGAATTCAGCTGAATAGGGATCAAACCACTTCTGAACACCTACGAACTCAACAGGAGACCAAAGACGAGAGTAGCAACAACTCTCTGAACAGAGAAGCGACCACTTTCTGGAAGGTAGGACGTGCGGAGAAATGGATCCGAGGCGATATTCGGGAGGATAGACGGCAGGGGAGGGGGCCTCCGTCGGCCACTTCTGGCAAGTGCTAGAGCCGCGAAGCACAAATTCGGACCTTTTAGAAGTTGGCTCGGCTGAGGGACGTCGCTGCAGTGGCTAAGCAGGGGGTGGAATCCTCCCGGGACAGTGTGGTCTCAGGACCCTCGGGGTCACAGAAAGACCGGGGGTGCCTGAGTGCGGCAGAGCTCCCAGGAATCGGAGCGGGGAAGCCGGCTGCAGAGACAGAGCCGAGGCGCGGGCTCTCAGCTTGGGGTGGCCATAAACTGTGATCCGCGGCCCAGTCGGGCCACTGCTCCTCCAGCAGGGACCCAACAAGCAGCAGATCCGGGGAGACTCCCCTTCCTCCCCTGGGAGGAGCGGCACAGGAGCGCACCGCAGGGATCTGCTGGGTTTGGAGACTCCACATGGGGTCGGGTGCCAGACATAGCAACGCTTGGTCACAGGCCAGGTGAGCACGGAGTGCGGCCGGAGACCGGGGACATGGGAGTGACTGCTTTTCTCTGGGGGCGCACTGAGGAGCGGGGCCCCGAGTTCTCAGCTCCTCTGGGTGGAGATTGGGAGGCCACCATTTTGCCTGGTCCTCCAAAGCTGTACCAAGAGCTTGCAGGGAACAAAAGCTCCTGAGATCAAACCCAAGCAGCTTGCTTGGTCCAGACCGACAAGGGCGGGGCAATTCCGCCTCCGGCAAAGACATTTGGAAACCACAGCAACAGGCCCCTCCCCCAGAAGATCAGCACGAACAGCCAGCAAGCCAAGACCAAGTTTACCGATCAAGGAGAACGGGAGAACTCCAGCGCTAGGGGAATACTGCACATAGAATTCATGGCTTTTTTTTTAACCATGATTCATTATTTCATCAAAGTTAATTTTTGTTAACTGTTTTTTTTTTTCTTTTTCTTTTTCCCTTTTTCAACCAACATCTTATCAATCCTTTTTAAAAAAAATTATTTTTCATTTTTAGAGTCATATTTTATCCCTTCATAGTAGTTACCCTTATTTTTGGCATATATATATATAAGTTGTATTCTATTTAAAATTTTGAGATACAGTTTCTTCTAACAGATCAAAATATACCCTAAATCACTAGTGTATGGCTTTGTTCTAGTCTCCTGCCTGATCACATTCTCTCCCTTTTTCCTTTTTTTTTCCTTAAATCTTCTTTCTTTCTTCAAACAACTTCTTATCTTATCAAGTCCTTTTATAAAATCTTTTATAATTTTCATCTTTACAGTCATCTTCCATCCCTTCATTGTATCAACCCTTATTTTGTATATATATGTCTTTCTTCCTTTAAACTTTTAGGAGGCACTTTTTTCTAACAGACCAAAATACGCCCAAAATCTAGTGTGTGGCACTGATCTATGCACTAGCCTGAACATATTTGATCATATTCTGCTTTTTTTGTATTGTTCTGTTTTTGTTTTTATCTTTTTTTTTCTTTTTTTTTCTCTTTCTTTTTTCTTTCTTTCCCTTTCTTTTCCCCTGGTTTCAGGTCTTTTCTGATTTGTATACAGTATATTTGCTGGGGATGTTGTAAACCTGTTAGCATTTTGTTCTCTCATTCATCTATTCTCCTCTGGACAAAATGACAAGACGAAAAAAATCACCTCAGCAAAAAGAACAAGAGGTAGTGCCGTCAGCCAGGGACCTACTCAATACGGACATTAGTACGATGTCGGACCTGGAGTTCAGAATCATGACTTTAAAGATACTAGCTGGGCTTGAAAAAAGCGTGGAAGTTATTAGAGAAACCCTTTCTGGAGAAATAAAAGAACTAAAATCTAACCAAGTTGAAATCAAAAAGGCTATTGGTGAAGTGCAATCAAAATGGGGGCACTAAATGCTAGGATAAGTGAGGCAGAAGAGAGAATCAGTGATATAGAAGACCAAATGATGGAAAACAAAGAGGCTGAGAAAAAGAGAGAGAAACAACTACAGGATCACGAGGGCAGAATTCGAGAGATAAGGGATACGATAAGATGAAACAACATTAGAATAATTGGGATCCCAGAAGAAGAAGGGGGGGGCAGAAGGTATATTGGGGCAAATAATAGCAGAGAACTTCCCTAATGTGGGGAAGGAAATAGGCATCAAAATCCAGGAGGCACAGAGAACCCCTCTCCAAATCAATAATAATAGGTCAACACCCCGACATCTAATGGTAAAACTTACGAGTCTCAGAGACAAAGAGAAAATCCTGAAAGCAGCTCGGGAGAAGAGATATGTAACCTATAATGGTAGAAACATTAGATTGGCAACAGACCTATCCACAGAGACCTGGCAGGCCAGAAAGGACTGGCATGATATCTTCAGAGCACTAAATGAGAAAAATATGCAGCCAAGAATACTATATCCAGCTAGGCTGTCATTGAAAATAGAAGAAGAGATAAAAAGCTTCCAGGACAAACAAAAACTAAAGGAATTTGCAAACACGAAACCAGCCCTCCAAGAAATATTGAAAGGGATCCTCTAAGCAAAGAGAGAGCCTAAAAGCAGCAAAGATCAGAAAGGAACACAGACAACATACAGTTAACAGTCACCTTACAGGCAATACAATGGTACTAAATTCATACCTTTCAATAGTTACCCTGAATGTAAATGGGCTCAATGCCCCAATCAAAAGACACAGGCTATCAGATTGGATTAAAAAACAAGACCCATCAATATGCTGTCTGCAAGAGACTCATTTTAGACCCAAAGACACCCCCAGATTGAAAGTGAGGAGGTGGAAAACCATTTACCATGCTAATGGACACCAAAAGAAAGCTGCGGTGGCAATCCTTCTTTCAGACAAACTAGATTTTAAAACAATGTCTGTAATAAGAGATGAGGAAGGACACTATATCCTACTGAAAGGGTCTATCCAACAAGAAGATCTAACAATCGTAAATATCTATGCCCCGAACATGGGAGCAGCCAATTATATAAGGCAATTAATAACAAAAGCAAAGAAACACATTGACAACAATACAGTAATAGTGGGGGACTTTAACACCCCCCTGACTGAAATGGACAGATCATCTAAGCAAAAGATCAACAAGGAAATAAAGACTTTAAATGACACACTGGACCAAAGGACTTCACAGACATATTCAGAACATTCCATCCCAAAGCAACGGAATACACATTCTTCTCTAGCGCCCATGGAACATTCTCCAGAATTGATCACATCCTAGGTCACAAATCAGGTCTCAACTGGTACCAAAAGATTGGGATCATTCCCTGCATAATTTCAGACCACAATGCTTTGAAACTAGAACTCAATCACAAGAGGAAAGTCGGAAAGAACTCAAATACATGGAGGCTGAAGAGCATCCTACTAACGAATGAATGGGTCAACCAAGAAATTATAGAAGAATTAAAAAAATTCATGGAAACGAATGAAAATGAAAACACAACTGTCCAAAATCTTTGGGATACAGTAAAGGCAGTCCTGAGAGGAAAGCATATAGCAATACAAGCCTTTCTCAAGAAACAAGAAAGGTCTCAAATACACAACCTACCATACACCTAAAGGAGCTGGAGAAAGAACAGCAAATAAAGCCTAAACCCAGCAGGAGAAGAGAAATCATAAAGATCAGAGCAGAAATCAATGAAATAGAAACCCAAAGAACAGTAGAACAGATCAACGAAACTAGGAGCTGGTTCTTTGAAAGAATTAACAAGATGGATAAACCCCTGGCCAGACTGATCAAAAAGAAAAGAGAAAGGACCCAAATCAACAAAATCATGAATGAAAGAGGAGAGATCACAACCAACACCAAAGAAATACAAACAATTATAAGAACATATTATGAGCAACTCTATGCCAGCAAATTAGATAACCTGGAAGAAATGGGTGCATTCCTAGAGATGTATCAACTACCAAAATTGAACCAGGAAGAAATAGAAAACCTGAACAGACCTATAACCACTAAGGAAATTGAAGCAGTCATCAAAAATCTCCCAAGAAACAAAAGCCCAGGGCCAGATGGCTTCCCAGGGGAATTCTATTAGACATTTAAAGAAGAATTAATACCTATTCTCCTGAAACTGTTTCAAAAAATAGAAATGGAAGGAAAACTTCCAAACTCATTTTATGAGGCCACCATTACCTTGATCCCAAACCCAGACAAAGACCCCATCAAAAAGGAGAATTACAGACCAATATCCTTAATGAACATGGATGCAAAAATTCTCACCAAAATACTAGCCAATAGGATCCAACAGTACATTAAAAGGATTATTCACCACGACCAAGTGGGATTTATCCCTGGGCTGCAAGGCTCGTTCAACATCTGCAAATCAATCAACGTGATACAATACATGAACAAAAGAAAGAACAAGAATCATATGACCCACTCCATAGATGCAGAAAAAGCATTTGACAATGTACAGCATCCTTTCTTGATCAAAACTCTTCAGAGTAGAGGGATAGAGGGTACATACCTCAATATCATAAAAGCCATCTATGAAAAACCTACAGCGAATATCATTCTCAATGGGGAAAGGCTGAGAGCTTTTCCCCTAAGGTCAGGAACGCGGCAGGGATGTCCACTCTCACCACTGCTATTCAACATAGTACTAGAAGTCCTAGCCACAGCAATGAGACAACAAAAAAAATCAAAGGCATCCAAATCGGCAAAGAGGAAGTCAAACTCTCACTCTTTGCAGATGATATGATACTGTATGCGGAAAACCCAAAAGACTCCACCCCAAAACTCCTAGAACTCATACAGGAATTCAGTAAAGTAGCAGGCTATAAAATCATTGCACAGAAATCAGTGGCATTCCTATACACCAACAACAAGACAGAAGAGAGACAAATCAAGGAGTCAATCCCTTTTACAATTGCACCCAAAACCATTAGATACCTAGGAATAAATTTAACCAAAGAGGCAAAGGATCTGTACTCAGAAAACTATAAAATACTCAGGAAAGAAATTGAAGAAGACACAAAGAAATGGAAAAACCTTCCATGCTCATGGATTGGGAGAACCAACATTGTGAAGATGTCAATGCTACCTAGAGCAATCTACACATTCAATGCAATCCCCATCAAAATACCATCCACTTTTTTCAAAGAAATGGAACAAATAATCCTAAAATTTGTATGGAACCAGAAGAGACCCCGAATAGCCAGAGGAATCTAAAAAAGAAAAGCAATGCTGGCAGCATCACAATTCCGGACTTCCAGCTCTATTACAAAGCTGTCATCATCAAGACAGTATGGTACTGGCACAAAAACAGACACATAGATCAATGGAACAGAATCGAGAGCCCAGAAATGGACCCTCAACTCTATGGTCAACTTATCTTCGACAAAGCAGGAAAGAATGTTCAATGGAAAAAAGACAGTCTCTTCAACAAATGGTGTTGGGAAAATTGGACAGCCACATGCAGAAGAATGAAACTGGACCATTTCCTTACACCACACACAAAAATAGACTCCAAATGGTTGAAAGACCTAAACGTGAGACAGGAGTCCATCAAAGTCCTAAAGGAGAACACAGGTAGCAACCTCTTCGACCTCAGCCGCAGCAACTTCTTCCTGGAAACATTGCCAAAGACACGGGAAGCCAGGGCAAAAATGAACTATTGGGATTTCATCAAGATAAAAAGCTTTTGCACAGCAAAAGAAACAGTCCACAAAACCAAAAGACAACCGACAGAATGGGAGAAAATATTTGCAAATGACCTATCAGATAAAGGGCTAGTATCCAAAATCTATAAAGAACTTATCCAACTCAACACCCAAAGAACAAATAATCCAATCAAGAAATGGGCAGAAGACATGAACGGACATTTTTCCAAAGAAGACATCCAAATGGCCAACAGACACATGAAAAAGTGCTCAACATCGCTCGGCATCAGGGAAATCCATATCAAAACCTCCATGAGATACCACCTCGCACCCGTCAGAATGGCTAAAATTAACAAGTCAGGGAACGACAGATGTTGGCGGGGATGTGGAGAAAGGGGAACCCTCCTACACGGTTGGTGGGAATGCAAGCTGGTGCAACCCCTCTGGAAAACAGTATGGAGGTTCCTCAAACAGTTGAAATTAGAGCTACCATTCGATCCAGCAATTGCACTACTGGGTATTTACCCCAAAGATACAAATGTAGGGACCCGAAGGGGTAGGTGCACCCCAATGTTTATAGCAGCAATGTCCACAATAGCCAAACTTTGGAACGAGCCAAGATGTCCATCGACAGATGAATGGATAAAGAAGCAGTGGTATATATACACAATGGAATATTATGCAGCCATCAAAAGGAATGAGATCTTGCCATTTGCAACGGCGTGGATGGAACTGGAGGGTGTTATACTGAGTGAAATAAGTCAATCAGAGAAAGACATGTATCCTATGACCTCACTGATATGAGGAATTCTTAATCTCAGGAAGCAAACTGAGTGTTACTCGAGTGGTTGGGGGTGGGAGGGATGGTGTGGCTGGGTGATAGACATTGGGGAGGGTATGTGCTACGGTGAGCACTGTGAATTGTGCAAGACTTAAAATAACGCAACATATTTTAAGAAAAAAGAAAAAGAAGAAGATAACAGGAGAGGAAGAATGAAGCGGAGTAAATCAGAGGGGGAGACGAACCATGAGAGATGATGGACTCTGAAAAACAAACTGAGGGTTCTAGAGGGGAGGAGGGTGGGGGGATGGGTTAGCCTGGTGATGGGTATTAAAGAGGGCACGTTCTGCATGGAGCACTGGGTGTTATGAACAAACAATGAAATATGGAACACTACATCAAAAACAAATGATGTAATATATGGTGATTAACATAACAATAAAAAAATTAAAAAAAATGTCTATATTACCCAAAGCAATCTATACATGTAATGCAACCCCTTTCAAAATACCAACAGTATTTTTCACAGAATTAAAAAAAAAATCTGAAAATTTGTATGGGACTTCAAAAGAACCCAAATAGTCAAGACAATCTTGAAAAGGAATAGCAAAGCTGGAGGTATCACAATTCCATACTTCAAGTTATATTACAAAGCTGTAGTAATCAAAACAGTATGATACTGGCTCAAAAACACATAGATCAATAGAACAGAATAGAAAACCCAGAAATAAACCCGCATTTACATGGTAGATTAGTGTTCGACAAAGGAGGGAAAAACATGCAATAGGGAAAAGTCTCTTCAACAAATGTTTTTGGGAAAACTGGACAGCTACCTGCAAAAGAATAAAACTGGACCACTTTCTTACACCATACACATAAATAGACTCAAAATGGGTTACAGACCTAAATATGAGATTTAAAATCATAAAAATCCTAGAAGAGAACAGAGGCAGTAATTTCTTTGACATTGGCCAAAGCAACATCTTTCTAGTCATGTCTCCTGAGGCAAGGGATACAAAAGTAAAAATAAGCTATTGGGACTACATCAAAATAAAAATTTCTACACAATGAAGGAAACAATCAGTAAAACTATAAGACAACCTATGGAATGGGGGAAGATATTTGTACATGAGATATCTGATAAAGGGTTAGTATCCAAAGTATATAAAGAACTTATACAACTCAACACCCAAAAAACACTCCAATTAAAAAAATGGGCAGAGGACATGAACAGACATTTCTCCAAAGAAGACATCCAGATGGCCAGGAGACATATGGAAAGATGCTCCACATATCTGGGCATCAAAGAAATACAAAACAATGAGTTATCACTTCACACGGGTCAGAATGGCTAAAATTAATAACACAGGGAACAACAGGTATTGGTGAGGATGCGGAGAAAGGGGAACCCTCTTGTACTGTTGGTGGGAATGCAAACTGTTGCAGCGACTGTGGAAAACAGTATGGAGGTTCCTCAAGAAAGTTAAAATAGAACTACCCTGTGATCCAGTAATTGCACTCCTGGGTATTTATCAAAAAAGTACAAAAAGACTCTTCAAAGCCATACATTAATCCCTATGTTTATAGAAACATTATTTACAATAGCCAAATTATGGAAGCAGCCCAAGTATCCATCAACAAATGAATGAATAAAGAAGAAGTGGTATATTATTCAGCCATCAAAACAAATGAAATCTTGCTGTTTGCAATACATGAATGGAGCTAGAGACTATAATGCTAAGCGAAATAAGTCAGAGAAAGACAAATACCATATGATTTCACTCATCTGTGGAATTTAAGAAACAAACAAAGAGGAGAAAAAGGAGAAAGAGAGAGAGACAAACCAAGAAATAGACTCTTCACTCTAGAGAACATACTGATGGTCACTGCTGGGAGGTGGGTAGGTGATGGGGATTAAAGAGTTTACTTGTTGTGTTGAGCACTGAGTAATGTTTAGAATTGTCGAATCATGACACTGCACGCCTGAAACTAATATAACACTGTATGTTAACTGCACCGGAATTAAAATTAAAAACTTAATGAATAAAAAGTTACACTAATGAATATAAGTTTATGATTGTGTTAAATACTAAGAAGGGCAGGGACCAGGTGCTATGACAGCATATTATAGAGAAATTGACCCACTAAAACAAGTCAAGTTTGGTTCTCCAAAAAATTGAGCATGATAGCCGCCATTTTTTGACTAACTACACTTACAATCCACCTGATTCTACTTGAGGTTCTGTTTGTCTACCTTCCCTGGAAGTAAGGCTTGACTATCTAGATAGCAGTTCTGGCTAATGAGCTATGTTTAACAGAATTTGAGCCTTAAGTAACCTTTCTTTTCATACTGATTTTCTTACTTTTTTTATTTTTTAAAGATTTTATTTATTTGACAGAGAAATAGCGAGAGCAAGAAACACAAGCAGGGGGAGTGGGAGAGGGGGAAGCAGGCTTCCCGCTCAGGAGGGAAGGGCTCGATCCCAGGACTCCGGGATCATGGCCTGAGTCCAAAGCAGCAGCTTAACGACTGAACCCCCCCAGGCGCCCCTGATTTTCTTACTTAAAAAAAAAAAGAAGATGTAATTTTATCACCATTCCCTCTACTTACTGTTTTAAACATGGATATGATGCCTAGAACTAAGGTATAGATTTTTGCCAGCCTGACATGAAGAGTTCTGTAAGCAATGATTACAGAAGTAGTGGAGAAAGTGAGTGCGTTATATTTGCATTTAATCTTCAAACAGATTATGCTACCTAAGTGTTATTCCCCAGATTCACAAATGATGAAACTTAAGGTTACAAGGTGTCGTATTTTTCCATGTCAAATTAGTTATAATATGTTAGGGTTACTATTTCAATCCAGTCTGACCCCAACGCCCATGTTACTACTCTCACAGTGTATTGCCTTTCATGATACCACATCCTAGGCCTCAAGGAAAAGGTTGGGGCTTACACCAACAGGAAGGATTTCAGAAAGGGTATGAAGAGAGCTTTTCCAATATTTATGTTACCTTCAGAAGCCTCTCTAGTGATTCAGTCATTGGCTGAGAGGGTGTAGCAACTCAGTAGCTATTTGTGGAGTAAATGAATAAATGAATGGACAATATAAGCAGAACCAAGAAGTTGAAAATGAAAAAAAAATGAATTTAGAGGGTAGCTCTCATTTGATAAGAATGACTCAAGAATATGAAACATCATTTGCTAACCAGTTATTCAAAATAAATTGTTACTTTAAACATGTTTTTGGGAGTGCATTTTGGAGAACTCTAACAGAGAAATATATTTCAATATATCTGAGTTCAATACCTGTGCTTGAAATTCATCAACCCAAGACCATTTTCTCCATGCAGTCTTCACCCACATTGTGACAAAAATCAGCTAATCATTGTCAGTTGTTTTTATTTGAAATACAGTCTTTCATACTTTTTATTTCAGAGAAAATCAGTTTCATACACATTATTTAAATTGATAGGTAAAATAGAATGGCTAGAAAATTGAGCTTGTGAAAGTAAATATGACTAGCTACAGTCAAGGGAGCATGAGTGAGTGGGTCAAGAAGAAAGATAAGGTTTTAATTTTCACAAAGTAAAGAGACAGTATATGGGATAATATAGAGCAATAAATACCTATGTTCATTTTATAGCCTGGCCATCCACTGCAGGTTTGACCTCTACATGGTGAAATTAGTTACACTTGTATTAGGTTCCTATTGCTGCTGTATGAATTTTTACAAACATAATGACTTAAAACAAGGATTTACATCCCTTTTAAATGAACAGAAATAAAGGCATAACATCTTTATATTAGGCATGCCAATTGCCAATTTGTACTTAGCCAGTTTCTTTTCATCACAGACATATTGAATCAGATTAACTTTCTGCATCCTCAGTGATCCCTTTCCCTAACAGTTTAAAAATCCACCTGCAGAATTGAGTATAGATATATTCATTTTTTACAATTTTATTGAACAGACTTACAAGCTTATCAGTTAAACCCGAATTCTCTTTTCAGCCTAAGACCTAAGCTCTGGACCTTGTGATGAAGAATACTATTATAAAGAATGCTATTGAATAGTAACGTTCTTTCACACATTAAGAAAAGCATAGGCCATTAATAAACTGAGCACCTCACAGAACTGTATCTTAGTCTTCAGATGCTTAAATTAATAAATCATCTTTTCTTGACAGTCAAATAATTTCTTATTAACTCATATAGTTATTTTAAAGGCGACTGATGAGAGGTGTAAGCACAGAATGTCTTTTTTGACATGCTAAATTAGTAAAAGTCAAAATGATTGTTTGTTCATGGTAGCGTTTGCACCATACTGTGACAGGAAAGATTTTCCTTTATTTCCTCACATCCTTCCCAGAATGTGGAATGAACTTGCCCCCCATCCACCACCACCACCACTACACACACACACACACACACACACACACACACACACACACACACACACACGTCCACAGATAATCCAGGACAGATAAATGGCAGAATGCTTTTGGTAATGCAGAAAAAGTTAGAACACACTGACTTGACTCTCATCTCTTTGAATTTTAAGTTCAACTCATGTGTTTTGATTGTATACTTCCGTGGTATTATCTTTTTGGCATAAAGATACATTGTAGCAAAAGTTTTAGGTACCCAGATTTCATATTACAAAGGTTGAAATGATCGCTAGCCATTTTTACTTCAGTGATAATAACTGGTAAAATATTCTCAAGTTAAAAATATTTATGGGTTTTTGACTCCGTCATTGCCTATGATTTGAACATAAGCTACATAAGAGGACTGTTTATTTCTTAAACTAATTTTCTTGTTTCAAAATGAGCCATTGAATATAACTATTTCATTGATTTACATAAAAGCAAAGTTCTAACAATGCACAGATGGAGCTAGAGAGTATCATGCTAAGTGAAGTAAGTCAGTCAGAGAAAGACAAATACCATATGATTTCACTCATATGGGGAATTTAAGAAACAAAACAAATGCTCAAACGGGAACAAAAAAAGAGAGAGAGAGAGAGAGGCTAACCAGGAAGCAGACTCTTCACTCTAGAGAACACACTGATGGTCACCAGAGGGGATGTGGGTAGGGGATGGGGGAAATAGGTGATACGGATTCAGGAGTGCATTTGTTGTGATGAGCACCGAGGAATGTACAGAATTTTTGAATCACTATATTGTACACCTGAAACTAATAACACTGTATGTTAAGTAACTGGAATTTAAATAAAAGCTTAAAAAAATAAAATTCAAAGAGATCTCTTCATGTGGCTTCCCACCACCATAACTATCTTCTTAGTTAATACTATACAGGACTTAACATTTTACAATATGGCTTTATATAAATAATCACAATTGATATTCTCTGCAAAATGGCAACAAACGGAGTCTAGATGCTAATATTTCCCTGTTGTTATATAATTATAATACTACAAATGAAGGGCTTCTGTGGACATGTTGGTGTTATCCTGTGTCATAGAGCAGATAAATTATGAAGAACAGTTTTACACAGGTTTTCTGATTTCAAATAGCATACATTCCTTCCTTCTGTAAAGTATTCCATATATAGAAATCAGAAAGCCTCATGAGTTAAATAAATGACAGAAATATTAGGAAGATTAATTTTTAATTCAAAACATGATTTTGAAAAGCACTGGGTCACTGGTTACTACTATTAAAAGAAATCCACTTGAAAGAGGCAGTGACAAATGCAATTCTCTGTATATCATTTGATAACAGGACAGTTTTAAAAGATAAATCATTTTATCTCTTCAAATGAAACCTGCAAGTCCTATAGAGGAAAAGAAAAAAATTACAGAAGTTACTGCAAAATAGTTGGTCAGGTGTTTCGATTACATTTCTAAAACTGTTATTCCCCTATAATCCACGTTCTCATTGTTTTGGGATAGATATGAATGTGATGTGGAATCCATCATGAAAGATGCACATGTTCTCGGATCACTTACCTCAGCACACGCACCCAACTTTGAAACCTTGGGTCGGAATACAATTTATACACAGGGAAACTGTTTGATTTGTAGTCACGTCACCAACGCAGGTCTGTCCCTTATAGATAAGGGTTCATCCTTCTCTTCCAAGAAGTTCCTTTCACTTTTCTTGATTCATGACTGTCTTTCACTCCTGGGAGGATCTTCTCCTAACTCATTATGTATTGCACTCTAAAGGGAGTCACACCTCTCATTCACAACCGTCCCCATACAGCTCCTCTCTACTTGTGTTCTTCCTGCTGTCTGGGAAGATAAAAGATGAAAACTTTGGATCAGACTCTCACAGTGCTGCTCAAGATTGTAGACAGGATAGTCCTCTCTGTCTGCTTGAGGTCTGGACACAGAACCTGCCTGTATTGGCCAGCAGCCTGTTCTAAAGGAGCACCATACACTTTAAGATAGATGTGAATGATGTTTCCCTAGAGTTTCGATTTAAGATGAATGGTCAGGGTGCCTTTAGAAAGCTAAGGTTTAGGGGTTGAATCTATGCTTTCTAAGGCTGGAAATAAGTGCTTGGGTTGATTTTTGTGACACCTTTATGCTATTTATTACACAAAACATATTGTCACTTGTAATATTGTTGAAGATTTATGATATCATCAGGAGGGAACTAAACACATCACACACAGAATTCCACTTGGAAGATCTCCATGAAACAGATTTATAGTTATTCTAAAATACTTGCTTTTGTCTCTTACTCATGTTTTTTCTTTCTCCTGAGATCATTGTTATTGGCAGAATTCACCCTTCCTAGCTTTGTTCTTTTTCTTTCTATTACAATTTTTATGTAAGATAGCTAGGGTAATTTTTCTTCTAAAGACCTGAATTGTAGAGATTTTGGAACTTCACTGGGAAGGGATTTATTAAAGAATCACAGATTTCTCACTTTAAGAACATTTTAGTACCATATGCTGCCACCCACTGTAAATAATACTCATCATAGGTAAATGGGACATTTAGAGAATTTTTTTGCTTTTGATTCTATAAGCTATTCCAAGCATATAAATTCATTGTAAGATACAGAAAAATTGTATATTTATATACAATTTATGTCAAGTCAAAAAAGGAATAAGAAACATCATTTTCAGTTACTTCTTACTGCATTTTTATAGTTGATATGCTTCATCCATAGTCCCCATCCAGAATCTGTCATGATAAATAAATCCTTTCCGGAGGATGGACAACACAGTCTTTATCACTGGAGAGGGAGTCATCCCCGATTCTCTCTCAATTCTGCCCCTGTTGAAGTGGGACCAGACAGCTTAGAGAGAAACATAAAGGTAATTCTTTTTCTTCCTAAAGCTAGAAGCTTAAACCAGAATGTATTTCTAAGCGTATAGATCCAATCCTAAAATCGCCCTTCCTGTGACAGCTGTAGTGCATTTACCTTTATTGTCCTCATTGGAGAAATTATCCACTTCCTCCTCTACTGCTCTTGTGTTCTTTATAAGGCAACTCTTTCACACCTTCTCAGACCACTCAGCATTGTACAGCGGACACCATTGTAAACAAAACCAGCAATTGTAGTTCATTCACACTTTCTAGATCAGTGTTTTGCTAATTGGTTTATATTTTAACTTCTATGGAAGAAATATCTGGGGTGCTTATTAAAAAAGGAGGGTTTCTAAAAAAAAGGAGGGTTTCCAGACCCACTAAATAAGCTTCTAGTGTTTAGAATATGGGAATCTGCATTTTAAGTAATACTGCAGGTAACCTCAATACACATAAAGTTTAAGAAGCTTATAGAACATGAAAGGAAAGGAGAAAATGTATTTACTATTTCACACTATGTCATGAACATAATTCATCTTATATCATCGTGGATACTCAGTCATTATTACTCCTCTGTCCCGTTCTAAAATGTGTTCCAAAAGGAAGGCCCCAGGCATTTGAAATGAATCCAAGTCCAACTCATTTCACCTCTGTTGCTTAGATTTGTCAATGTCCTCTCTTAGAATTATTTCAACAAATTAAATATAATAACCAGGAAGAAGTTGTGAGATCCTAATTATAACCCATGTGTATCGGTAATCTTTGCAAAAACATATACCTGGAAGGTGCTTTAAAAATTGTTGTGAACAAATTCATTGTTGACAAAATTAACTGCCAACTCACTTTATTTTTCTGACAATAAGTAATTAAGTTAGAGTGTTCTTTCTTTCTTATTTTTTTTTTACTAGAAAATAACTTTGGAAGTTTTACTAATTAAATTTCTCCTTAAACTTGTCAAGAATATTAAAGACATAGGTCAAATGTATAGTACCCGTAATTACCATGGCTGCACTTACCACTTTTAGTTACGCAGGGTTTTTTCTTTGCTGTCACAAACAGACTGCAATTACTGTTGTCCGTGTCAAATATATTACTCCCTGAGAAACACTGCGACTTGCCCCCCAGGACCAAGTTGTCTTTTAGTTCTAATTAAGATCCTGAATAGGATGTTCTCTGACTAATCCAGACCAGTTTCTCCAAAGTTTACCTGCTTATCTGTCCCAGTCGCATCTGGTTGTAATATACTACTCAACCGGACTGAGCATGGTCAAGACTACAGGTGCTTATCCTAAGTGACCAAGTGTCAGAATGGAGATCAGATGTTGAACTGGCCTAATTTATCATACTTCGTTAACACGTGTGTCAAAGACAAAATAATTCCAAACTTTGGATAGTATAAGCCAGAAACTATTATTTGGATATGAATTGCTGAGAAAAGGCTTATTAATCATTTCTCAGCCTATATAACTACGGTCTGCAAGTAGATAAAGTGATGATCATGAATGTTTGTGGTTGAAAAAAATATCTGTACTATTCAGTGGAATGAACAAGATGATACTAAGCTTCTCTCTTAGAATTCCTGATTTTTGCTTTATCTAAATCATGATCTCTGTACATTTTTTAAAGATTTATTTATTTATTTGAGAGAGAGAGTGTGAGTGGGAGGGGCAGAGTGAGAGGGAGAGAGACTCTCCAGCAGGTTCCCCACTGAGCATGGAGCCTAATGTGGGGCTCAATCTCACGACCCTGAGATCTTGACCTGAGTCGAAGCCGAGTCAGCTGCTTAACCAACTGTTCCACCCCGGCACCCCTGTCTCTATACATTTTTTAATGACAAAACCTAAATAAGACTATGATGAGGCTCTTTATCCTAAAGTTTGTTTCTTTTTGTTTAAGGAATGCAGTTGTATATAGTAATGTCAGATAGCAAAGCAGCTCTATGAATTCCTTGTTTGCATATCTCCAGCCAGTTATTTTTCCTCTTCTCTCTTGTGGAACTTCCCTAGCAAGATTGGAAGGTGAAGGAACAAAAGGTAGACATCTCTACAGGGCTCACTTGTGATCTGTGTGTTTTCAGTATTTTTAGAAATGAAAAATCATCTAGTTTTAAGGTAAATCCTTGACGTGAAATTATTTTTCTTGTTGTATGCCTCATTCTTAGTAGTGCAGAATGCAACGGAAAATCCTGAAAAGTTAAGATTTTGGTTAATTTTGGGATAACAGGTGGTTTTATTATATTAAAAAAGAAAATGTGCTCTGGTTTCATTACTGATATTTTAATGTTCCAGCTCAAAGCTGGTATAAAACCTGCAAACATTTCTGAATACAGGTCCATTAAAACTGGGTTTAGAATAGGAGATATGGGATAGAACGTCTAATAATGAATCCAATCATCCAGAAAAACAGAGAAGCCATTTTTGCAGTCATATTAAAACATCCGTGGGGATGTTTAGATACCTTCTTTTCTAAAAGTTTTTATTTAAATTCCAGTTAGTTAACATGCAGTGTAATGCTAGTTTCAGGTGTACAGTATAGTGATCCAAAACTTCCATACATCACCCCGTGCTCATCACCAGTGCCCTCCTTCATCGCCATCACCAGTTTACCCCATCCCCCCTCCCTCCTCCCCTCTGGTGACCATCAGTGTGTTCTCCAGAGTTAAAAGTCTGTTTCTCGGTTTGCCTCTCTCTCTCTCTCTTTTTTTCCCCTTTTGCTCATTTGCTTTGTTTCTTAAATTCCACATACCTTCTGATAACAACATTTAAAACCCTGGGTATAGGGTAACAGTTTCTAATAAACTTTCCTTTCTGACCATGAATATGGAAATGCAGAATCATCTGGTTGTCTGTGGTAACTGTGTCATTCTCTCTTGGCCCTTTTAAAATGTTAATACATTATAATACTTAATATAAAAAGGGTTTTTATACCATAAGAGTATATTTGTGCAATGTAATATTTTCTATGTAATAAGGTAAATACAATAAAATAAGTCAACTTAGCACTTACATTTTAGAATTTTTCTCACAGAAATACAACCAGAATTCTAGAATTTTTCATTTGTCTTTAGTGTACAACTTGATGCCTCTAAAACTAAGGAAGTTTAATGACTTTAGGTAGCAGGGTTTCTATGTAGATATATCAAATAATACTTTTCTCTGCTCCAACAACATAACAAACTGATTTTCTCTTTTTAATTTTAATCCCAGTACTCTGCCATGGAAATCTCCTTTATTTAGAGAGAAAGATTTTCGTTTGAAACGAAGAAAATCATCTGGAATTTGTGAAGTTTGTATGGCACATATCCAGGATAATTTAATCATGAGTCAGCTAGCTACAGCATTCTCTCTTTGAGACGTCCTAGGTCACCAGCAAATAATTTTTATCTTCAATAGGATTTCAGTCTTTACACGAGAAAAGAAAATCCAGCTGTTTTCATGGATCAGCCTATACTCTGACCTTGCTCTTCTTACTAATTTAACACTTTTTACTAATATATACTATTGGGACTCTAGCCTATTTCTCAGTAATGCTATATTCTATGTAAAATGTGAAATGAACCTAACTTCTCTGATGACAAACAGCAGCAAAAAAAGCTTACTATTGTTAAAAAAAAGACCCAATATATAATACAGGTTGCTGCTATTCTCACATAAACAGCATACACAGATATTAGCCATATTAAAATAAAATGTGTTAACTTTTATTTTTTTAAATATTTTATTTATTTATTATGAGAGAGAGAGAGAGAGAGAGCACGTGGGAGCAGGGGAAGAGGGAGAGACTCCCTGCTGAGCCCAGGACCCCAAGATCATGACCTGAGCAGAAGGCAGAGGCTTAACCGGCTGAGCCACGCAGATGCCCCCAAATGTGTCAACATTTAAGTATATTTGCAGCATAGTCTTGATATTAAATTAGTAAACATTTACCAAAAATCAAATACTCTTCACTTCAGTTTAGTTTCAATCAGATTTATTTAATAATTTTATGCTGTACCTGCTATTTCTGGACATTTTTAGTATATTAACCAGTTTATATTTTCATTTTTATAAATATTCTGTTTATTTTTGTTTGTGCAAGGGACGTTACATGAACAGCAATAGCACATGGAATTAGTTTTTGTAATGCATTGCAACTTACCCATTAGAAAAATTAACTGCTATTGATTCCACCAGGTTTATGAAATATGAGTGATACTTCATTCATATATTCCTTAATTTTACTAGAACAAGCATCATATTAGAAACTTCATTAAAAATATGGTAATGATATGTTTTCTGATCTCAAAAGTGGATGAGCAAGGCAACAGACTATATAATATAAACAACTTATCGTCATGTAATATATTAGATGTCAGCAAAGGAGCACACCTTACAGGGAAGGATCCCTTGGGGATATTACTGCAGGGGATCTTGACAGAAAGAAAATAAATTTTCAGACAGAAAAGAAGGTTAAAGGTTTGTAGACAGAGGAAAGTGTGTGTTAGGAAGAGGTGAAACGATATTGCACAAGTAATTAAACGGTAGCTAAACCGTGTGGTCTCTGCTGCTGAGTCTCTTACTTGATGCTGACTGCCTTACCCTCTGTGTCTGTTCACACTCACACAGAGGCCAGAACATCCTCAGGTAATGTAGAAAACTTTAAATGTGTTTTAGTGAAGGCAATAGTAAGGCTAAATCATTTTAATTATCATTGCTCCTCACCTTCTATATTCATCTAATTCAAGTGTCAACAAGCAAATACATTGTTAACCAAACTTCAGAACGAGAATATGAGAAGACTTGATATATATTTATAATTGCAATGTAAATTTATATCTATAATTATATATTCATTATGCATGCATATTCATTAGAAATATATTGACTTCATATAGTGTATATGCAATTACAATATTCACTTCCTGTCTTCATTTTAAAAAGGAAGTAAGGAAAGGGGGACAAAGAGTAGGAAAATCAGATGCAGCCAGTGGTTGAACGAGAAAAATCACATGAAACCAGAATTAAATCTAACATACAGGGCCCACTTCAGGAAATCATATCACTTATTAATGTGAATTACTTTTGCATTCCATATTTCCCAGCAAGTGAATAGGAAAACATGGTTAATTATGGGATCCATGGTGTCCATAAAGTAAAGGTTATTGCTCAGGAGAAGCAAAACTATTTTTCTCACTACTGTCTAAAAGAATGCTCTCTCATGTTCTCTAGGATACTTTGTAATGTATGTCCTATAGGACACTATGGATTGGACTGTAATGCATGCCACAAATATGGAAGTCAGAGTTGAAGGTTCTTTGCCGTAACACCCTTCCATACGTGCCCTCATTAATAGCACAAAGATGGTTCCTTAAAGCCGAACCAACACATTGGCTAAATATTTTCTGAGCACACAGTTTTGGCGTGGCATGAGGCAAGGGTAGATTTAAAACTATCTATAGAGAAATAGGGAGAGCTCCCATATCAGATAATCCTTTCAGTATAATGTGTTTCCTGACCTAAACTCCTTAAGCAGTGCAGAGTTTGAAGTCAGAGTCTGTATCAAATAGCTGGGATTATTATCTATTTCAGTTTTCCAATTTAGAGTAGAACCATGTCTTTCAACAGTTTCCTAACCTGGAGGTGGATTTGACATTTTCTTATGAAAACAAAGGGATTTGGCAGAAGAAGTGCCTTAAAAAGACATTAAAAAGAGAAAGTTTGAATAGGGGACAGTGATACTTAAACAAAAGCCTAATATCCATCCACATGTTTTAACTGTTCTATAAAGATGACCTCGATCAAGAATTAAACTATTCAAACAAAGGGTAATAAGTTATGCATCGAGTATTTATTGTTCTTTTTTATTTGCATACCAATATGAAATTATGACAGATTTGGAACATAGAGTATTCAAGCTCAATTCACTGTTATAATGCAGGAAGGAAGACATTCCTGGGGAAGGAAAACAATCCCCAAGAAGCATTCAGTCTAGTGACAGGATAGTTCAGTACTTTTTTAAAACACCTAACAACATGTCTACAAATCAAGATTGAGAGAGACTGTTCCAAATATCTCAAGTAATGAAGTAGGTAAAATTATTGATAGCAAAAATGTTGTTTTCCTTTTATTTTAACATATTTCTGACCTCAAGTTAACAATTAGTCCTTGATATTTGGTGCTGAAGTGTACATTTCTGCCTTGAGTGATTCATCCTTATGGAACTAGAGGATGTAGAACAAAGAGGTTACTATTTGCTGATGTATTTTGACATTGACACTTGATAACTGAGTGATCAGCTCAAAATATATGAACGGTAGTGTTGTCAATATACATATCTACTTATACAGATAGCTCGGCTGTCTCACAACTGGACTGCAGCTTAGCTGTTCTCACAACTCTTTAGACTGAACTGCTCTTGCATTCACCCCTGGCTCTGGATATAACATAAGGTAAAGGAAGATCTGGTAACTTGGTGCCACAAAGGTAACTAATCTGAATGCTCAGGGCCTAAATAGAGAGATACCTTGTTAGATGCAAATATATTTAGGTCATGTCTTCACAGTGGTAGATAAGGTCTGCCAGAGAAATTTGGCTTTGCATATGGGAATTAGCAGCAATATTTTATGCCTTAGCTCACTTTCACCCAAATGTATTTTTTTTCATAAGGATGCCTTCCATTCTTATTGATTCTGTTTGTTCTGTGATAGACAGTCTCTAATATGGCCTCCAGTGTGTCCCATCTCCTGGTGTAATCCCCTCCCATTGACTGTGACTTCTCTCGAAAGTATGGAATATAGCAAAGGTGATGGAATGTCAGTTCTCTCTTGGGATATGTAACCCTGTTATTTTCATCTTGCTAGCAGAATTTCTCCCTTGTGGTCTTCGAAGAACAAAATGTTGGGGAAGCCAAAGGACCTGAGGGCATCTCTAGCAATAACCAGCTAGGAACATTGCCCTCAGTCTAATACCACTAAAATAACCAAACTCTGCCCAAACCATGTGATCGTGGAAGCAAATCTTTCCATAGTCTGGCTTTGAGATGTGCTGATACCATGAAGGAAGCTTTGTAGATAACTCAGGCAGGCTGAGCCTGACTTCCTGATACTTTTAGTTATCTTTACTTTTTAAATTAATTCATTTGTTGGATAAGGGTTTTGTCTCTATTTCCTCCTACTTTTGTGTATGGTGTCTCTGATTCCTTAGTAGTAATTTGTTTTATTTTGGTTTTGATGAATGGATGTTTTTATTGTATTTAAATTTGCCAAATTTATGTTAAGATTGTCTTAAATCTATGGTTTAATCTGGGGAGAACCGACATTCTCTAAATACTGAGTCTTCTAATCTATAATTACGGTATTTCTCAAGCATATATTTTTTAACCATGTTATATTGTACTGGTCTTGCACATTTTTTATTATATTTATTCCTAGGGGTTTTTTGTTTTAGATTTTATTTATTTACTTATTTGAGAGTGTGAGAGAAAGAGAGCACAAGTTGGGGGAGAAGCAGAGAGAGGGGGACAAGCAGACTCTACACTGAGCGCAGAGCCCAACTCGGGCTTCAGTCCCACAACCCTGGGATCATGACCTAAGCCAAAATCAAGAGTCGGCCACCAAACTGAGTCACCCAGGCGCCCCTATTCTTAGGTATTCTATGATACTGTATAATAGTACCAATTTTAAATAAAATTTTCTGTTCAATGAAGTAATAGAATTGATTTTTGTAGGTACACTTTATATGAAACAACTTCAATAAAGAACTAATGCCCACAGTTTTCTTACACATCCTTAGTTTTTTACCTAATGCCTCTTTTCTGTCCTAGGATTCTGTCTAAGATAATGCATCACATTTAGTCATCATGTCCCCTTTGGCTCTTGCCTGTGATAGTTTATCAAACTTCCCTTGTTTTGGATTACCTTGAGAGTTTTGAGGAATATTGATCATGTATTTTTTATAGGATGTACCTTGGTTGGGATTAGTCAGATGATTTCATCATTAAACTGGGGCTCTGGGTTTGGGGAGGAAGACCACAGAGGTAAAGTACCATTTTCATCACATCATATCAAAGGTAACTACTAGCAACAGGACTTAATCACTGTTGATGTTCACTTTGACCATCTGACTAAGGTAGTGCTCATCAGGCTTTTCAACTGTAAAGCTTTTTTCTTGTTGTTCCCCATTTCCATTTTGTACTCTTGGAAGAAAGTCACTATATTCAGCCCACACTTAGAGTGGAGAGTTATACTTCACCGACGTAAGGGGCAGTATCTACACAAATTACTTCGGATTCTTCTACGTGGGAAAGCTGGCTATTCTCTCCCATTCATTCATTGATTCAATCATTTATTTATATTACTGTAGAATCCTGGATATTTGTTTTATATTTTGGGTTATTCTAATATTACACACTTTATTTCGTTTCTCAAATTGTCCCAGCTTTGGTCATTGGGAGCTCTTTTGTTTGTGTCTCTTTGGCATATCCTGTGTGTTTTTTATACCTATTCTGACTTTTTAACTCCATAAGATGCTTCAGGCTTATCTTGTATGTGTCTTCTGACCTAGTCTTAGAATTACCCCTTTCTCCAAGGAGTCCTAGTTCCTGTTCCTTTTAATTGGATAGTTGCATTTTGAAAACAAGGTCTGGGTGATACATACATGATAGATGTGATGATAGTTACATATATATATGTATATAGCCTCGTTCTGTAAGCTAAGATAGATATCTGCAGCTGTCTGTATCTATCAGCTAGCCCATATAGGTAAATCTCTAATACTATGTATGCAACAAGCTACATCTACATTAAACTAAGCATGAGCTCATATTCATGTTTTCTGCATCTCTTATTATGAGCATCCCTTTTATCCGTCTTTTTATCTGATTATGTGGTAAAAATATTGATACATTTTCCCATGTTGAACCAATCTTTCATTTCAGAAACTAAATCTCAATTACGATGTTTTATTTCTATTTTAAAACCACCAGCTCCAGTTTGCCAACATGTTTTTAGGATTTTTGCATTTATGTACGTAAGAATTTCATCTGTAATTTTTTTTTTTTAATATCCTGGTTAGGCTTTGATTTCTAGGTCATGCTGGATCCAAAAAGTGAAGTGTTTCAACTTTTTCTATTCTTGAGTAAAAGGTCCAAGTTACTGTTCTTATTTCTGCTCCTTTGAAATAAATATTTCTTTTTGTTTAGCTGGTTTTATTTTTATTTTATTTCTATTTTATCACTGGAAAAAAGAGGGTTGTAAGATTCTATTAAGTATTTTTGGAGACAAATAAAACATCTGTAAGTTCCCCAAGGGGGTGAACAAGACAGAACAATGTAAACCCAAATGAAAAAAATCTTCTTCTAAGAAAACCTGTCCCTCTGGTTATTGTTTTTCTACAATCTCTTATTATTCCAGGAGGTATGAACTAAACTTGTTGTCCAAAATACCTTTAACGGTTGGAGGAAAGATTTTGCAGAGCATATCACACACTTTTCCCCTCTATTTACTGGAGGAAATACATGTAGTGTTAAATCGTGATATTCCTAACTTTCACTCTTATTCTGAGATAACTGAAGGTGTTAGTAACACATTCTTGTAATTTGACTAATCAGAAATTTGAATAACAACATCTTAAGAGTCTCAAAGTAAGCCTAGGAACACAATCTGTCTAGTTGTGTAATGAATTTGCTCAAAATCATAACAAAGCATTTCAGAACTTCTTAAAAATAGAATGAAAAAGACAAATCATGCAAGAAAAATTATTACAGCAGGCAATTCATAAAAGAGAAGTAAATGTGACTAATAAAATAAAAATCTCTAGCTTCACTGCTGATCAGAAAGACAATTCCAAACAACACTGGGAAAAGAAAATAAAACTCTTTTCCCCATCCTACTGTCAGATTAAATTAAAGTATTGACGATATTAAGTATTAGCGAAAGTAAGAGGTAAAAATACCTTTTAGCACCAGTGGTGGGCTGCACACTGACATGTCCCTTTTTGAGAAAATTTTAGTAATAATCATTAAAATGTGAAATGTACAATCCTTTGCATCCATTGGTAATGGAATTTAACTTCAAAGTTCTCCCAACAGTGCTTAAGCAAATGAAGAATTTAGTTTTCTCTGGGAAGAAGTCTAGAGGCAGTCAGTGCTGATACATGTAAACCATGATGTCACCAGGGACCTCGCTTCCCTTCTGTTTTCTGGCTCAACCATTCCTGGCAGATACTGACCGACCTCTAGCCCTGCTTTTGCTTTACTTGAAGTCACACACTACAATCTCCATCTGTATCTGTACATACTGGCTGGAACTTCACTGCAGGGTTGTAAATGAGAGGCTGGAAAATATAGTTTTAAAAAAGAAAGGTTGAATTAATCTTATGACTCCTGGAGAGCCAGCTAGCAGTCTCTGCTATGCTTTTAGCTAGCAAATCCTCCTTATGAAACTGTCGGTGGTAGACAAGGAGATATACTGCCCAGCTTCCTCTTCTAGGAAAAGCTTGTGAATACCTGGGGGGCACACCTGTCAGGGAGCCTCCAGGGATCAGTTCCAGAGAGCCCCTCCCCTGGATAGGGTACAACTTGTGACTTACATATTTCTTTCATGTTGGTTTATTTCTAAGATCACAATGAATGCGTTGCAAAGATAGAATATTCATAGGGACAGCCTTCTTGTGGCATCCACTAAGAAATAAAGTGAGCCAATAACACCTGCCTGTCAAGTACTCCATTTCTGTTGCAGTAGCGGAAACAAGAATGTTGGCACATAGGATTTTGTAACAAAAACTGAAACAGAAAATATCCCTTTACCTTTTCCCTTTGTCCAAGTATAAAACAGCACAAAGATGAATGAACCAAGCAACATTTATCCATGTTCTGTCAAGAACAAACATTGCCTATCTGAGAAGAGGCAATTTAGACATCATAATAAAATACATAGATGTGTAAAATCAACTGGAAAGTCTAAGTATAGAAACTGATAAATAAAGTTTAACAATCCCATTTGGTAATAAAACTTTAATATTAAAATTTATCATTTAAAATCTCTTTATCTTGAGGTAAAATGAAAAAAAAACCTACATAAATCTTCAATAAATATGTCCCTTCAAGAAAATGGTAATATGTAAATAAACAATTTCTCTTTTCTATTACTTTTCTGTTTCTGTTATCAACTTTAGGAGAAAACTGACACCTCACAAAACTAAAATAATCCTGTTCTGCATTTCAAAATGCAAGAAAATTCATTCTGGAAATTGGGATTTTCTGGTTGACTAAGGATTGGAAAGGATGCTAATTTCTCCTAACACACACACACAGACACACACACACACACACACACACACAGCCCTGGACACACACACACACACACACACACACACACACACACAGCCCTGGCAAGTGTCCTGTGGCTTGAACAGTTAGTCATATATAATAAAGAGCAGAGACAAAGCCAGGGGCAGAAGCATGTCTGTGAACACATATAAATAGGTGTAAGGAGTCAAGATTTTTCTGTTATATATTAAACTTCCGCAATGGAAGAAACACTGAACTCCCAAGAATGCATTAGCCACCTTTGTCAATATTACCCCAGAACTGGCATGGTGGCTCATGAAGGAAGTGATCATGACAGCAAAGATAGAAACTATGGATGGGCTCTGCAGGCATGGATTCCCACTTTCCCACCAGCCCAGGTCCTGCCCCCACCAATTTGGGGGACACTCTTGGAACTGCACCAGGGTCTCAGACTTTTATCTGCTCAACCCTTCTTTCATTCTTCTCTCCTTTCTGAGCTTTCAGATCTGCACTGTGGGATAGGTGCTGCTCCTAACTTCTCTCTCGCTCCTCTTCAGTCCTTCACAGGCACTGCTCCCCAACAAAACTCTTGCTTGAAGAAATTCTGTCTCTGCATAGCTGCTTCTTGAGGGACCTGAATCAATGCAACCTTTGGTAAGTTTTTATTTTAATAGAGATGTTTCTTTATTCTCAAATTTCATCTTTTAAAAAATTCTGTGTTTTCATATACACATACAGTGCTATAAAAATAGCAGAATGAGTACATGTGCCCATAGAAACAATGCACTAATACTAGGGATGATAGAAGAAAAGATATAGAGACTATTTTGCCACACCTAAGTAGTGACTTGCTGAGAAATTCGTGACAGGCTATGAGATAAGAGCATATTGAAACACAAAGCAGCAGACTGAGGCACTCCTGGCCTTGGACGTTCATCTTGGTTTGCCATTTTTCATTCATAATTTACAATGACTATCATTTCATCCTTTCTAATGATACTCATAGGGGAGGAAAAATAGTTTTCCCTTTATCCCTCTAGGTTTTTGGCTGTGACCCCTCCCCCCCGCCCCCCGTAATAATAGATTAACAGGAGGAAAACAAACAGAATTATAATGACATATATACCTCTGTATACATGGAGATACCCAGGAACACTTAGTAACTTCTGAGAATGGCCCAAACCACTCCCTTCAATATTACCCTCAGCTAATGACAAAAGAAAGATATGCAGGTGGAGGGGCATGGGAGGGGGGAGATAAGCCTGTTAATGGAAGGTTACCAGGAGAAGCACAGTAACAAGTAACAAGGCTGTATGGGTTTTAAGCAGAGCTAGGTTGGAACCTGGTGCCTCCTCCATTGGTAAGAGATTCTAAAGATTTAATCATCCTTCTCTTCCTGGTACAGAGAAAGAGACACTTATAAATGGAGATTTCCCCAGTAGAGGCACACCTGGGAGATATTGTGGGTTCAGTTCTAGACCACCAAAATAAAACATTACAATAAAGTGAGTCAAATGAATTTTTTGGTTTCCCAGTGCATAAAATGTTATATTTCTGCTATACTGCAGTCTATTAAGTGTGCAATAGCATACGTCTAAAAAAAAGTACCTGAATTTAAAAATACCTTATTGCTAAAAAATGCTAACCATCATCTGAGCTTTCAGTGAGTCGTAACCTTTTTGCTGGTAGAGGGTCTTGCCTCGACATTGGTGGGTGCTGACCAACCAGGGTGCTGACTGCTGAAGGTTGGGGCGGCCATGGCAAGTTCTTAGAATAAGACAACAGTGAAGTTTGCTGCATCGATTGACTCTTCTTTCATGAACAATTTCTCTGTAGCATATGATGCTGTTTGATAGCATTTTACCCAGAGTAGAACCTCTCTCAAAACTGGTGTCCATCCTCTCAAACCCTGCTGCTGTATTACCAACCAAATTTACGTGATATTCTCAATCCTTTATTGTTGCTTCAACAATCTCCACAGCATCCTCACCAGGAATAGACTCCTCTCGAGAAACCACTTCCTTGCTCATCCCTGGGAAGCAACTTGTCCATTCAAGTTTTATCATGAGATGGCAGCAATTCGATCCCATCTTCAGACCCCATTTCTGATTCTGATTCTCATGCTGTTCCCACCACATCTGTAGTGACTTCCTCCCCTGAAGTCTTGAACCCCTCACAGTCCTCCATGAGGGTTGGAATCACCTTCTTCCAAATTCCTGTGAATGTTGATATTTTGATCTCTTCCCATGAGTCACAAGTGTTCTTTTTTTTTTTAAGATTTTATTTATTTATTTGGCAGAGAGAGAGAGATAGTGAGAGCAGGAACACAAGCAGCGGGAGTGGGAGAGGGAGAAGCAGGCTTCCTGCTGAGCAGGGAGCCCGATGTGGGACTGGATCCCAGGACCCCGAGATCATGACCTGAGCCGAAGGCAGACACTTAATGACTGAGCCACCCAGGTGCCCCAAGTCACAAGTGTTCTTAATGACATCCGGAACGGTGAATCCTTTCCCGAGGTTTTCCATTTACTTTGCTCAGATTCCTCACAGGAGTCACCATCTATGGCAGCTGTAGCCTTATGAAATGTATTTCTTAAATAATAAGACTTGAAAGTTGAAAGGACTCCTTGATCCACGGATGCAGAATGGATGCTGTGTTAGCGAGCATGAAAACATTGATCTCGTTGAACATCTTCCCTGGGAGCTCTTGGGTGACCAGGTAGGTACATCATCAATGAGCAGTCGTATTTTGAAAGGAATCATTGTTTCTGAGCAGTAGGTCTCTTATATTCAGTAAACTATGTTGTGAACAGATGTGCTGTCATCCAGGCTTTGTTGTTCCTTTTCTAGAGCACAGGCAGA
The DNA here is from genome assembly GCF_037043125.1 of Eumetopias jubatus. Lineage (NCBI taxonomy): Eukaryota > Metazoa > Chordata > Mammalia > Carnivora > Otariidae > Eumetopias > Eumetopias jubatus. The sequence goes on along the minus strand of NW_028274823.1, from coordinate 88,012,629 downwards.
GGAAATTTAGCATGATTCTAACGGGCCCTAGGGTGTCTGGAACAGTAAATGAGCATTAGCTTCAACCTAAAGTCTTCAGCTGTATTGGCCCTAACGAGAGGGTCAGCCTGTCCTTTGAGGCTTTGAAGCCAGGCACTGACTTCTCCTCTCTAGCTATGGCAGTCCCAGACGGCGTCTTCTTCCAGTAGAAGGCTGTTTCATCTACATAGAAAATGTGTTGTTCAGTGTAGCCGCCTTCCTGAATTATCTCATCTGGATCTTCTGGAGAACTTGCTGCAGCTTCTCCATCAGCACCTGCTGCCTCACCTGGCACCTTTGTTATGGAGACGACTTCTTACTTCTTTGTCATGAACCAACCTCTGCTGGCTTCAGACTTTCCTCCTGCCACGTCCTCACTTCTCAGTCTTCACAGAACTGAAGAGAGTCATGGCCTTGCTCTGGGTTAGGCTTTGACCTGAGGGAATGGTGTGGCTGGTTTGACCTTCTATGCAGACCACTGACACTTTCTCCACATCAGCAATAAGGCTCTTTTGCTTCCTTTTCATCCGTGTGTTTACTGGAGTGGCACTTGTAATGTCCGTCAAGAACTTTTCCTTTGCGTTCACAACTTGGCTAACGTTTACTGCAAGAGGCCTAGCCCTCAGCCTGTCGCAGCTTTGGAGAGATGCCTTCCTCATTCAACTTACTCATTTCGAGCTTGTGATTAAAGTGAGAGACATGTGACTCTTCCTTTCATTTAAACACTGAGAGCCCATTATTGCAGTGTTATTAATTGGCCTAATTTCAATATTGGTATGTCTCAGGGAATACAGAGGTCCCAGGAGAAAGAGAGAGGAACAGCTGATAAGTGGAGCAGTCAGAACACACACACAGTTATTGATCAATTTTGCCATTTTGTGTGGGTGCATTTCATGGAACCTCCAAACAATTACAATAGCAACATCAGAGATCACTGATCACAGATCAGCAGAACAAATGTAATAATGACAAAGTTTGAAAATGCTCAATAATTGCCAAAATGTGATACAGAGACACAATGAGCAAATGTTGTTGGAAAAATGGTGCCAAAAACTTGTTGATGCCGGATCTCCCATCTGTAAAAAACTAAGTGTCTGCACAGTGCAGTTGAGGAAATCAACACAAAATGAGGTATGCCTGTAAATGTAAATGGCTCTTACAAAAGGGTACCTTCTACTTGGTGTTTCAAAGCTTCTGCTGTGTCTGCTATTTCTTAAAAATAATGAGCCTACAGTTGTTCTTAGGCTAAAGAGGAGTATTTGGGGTGGCAAATTCTGCTCCTCTTCAGACTTCACTCTACCCTTAATATTAATGAAAACTAATATACACTCAAATGTCAATTCCAGTTCTAAACTGAAATGTGTGCATCTACCACTTTACATAGCCACTCCTTTCAATTGCCTGGAACATTTTGATAACTAGGATTTATTTTAGCAAAATTAATAAACATATGAAAATTAGTATATGAAATTTTACTCTTAATGGTTTTCAGTTTGAGTTTATTAATATTTCCTTCTCATTTGTGATTTTAAATATCTTTCTGATTACATGACAACTGCTTTAAACATTGTATTGCTTGGTTTGAAATGAGTGCTATGTTTAAATAGTGATGTTTGATACAGAGAGTACATTCCATATCCAAAGTGCATGACATAAAACATAAATTCAGAAGATACATATAATAACTGACCATTACAAATACAAAATTTGATATACACTAAGAGATATTATAAATAAATATTATATGATGGTATGGGGTTTCGCTCAAGCGTCTGTCCTATTTATTTCAGGCTTATATTATAGAAATTAAAATTCATCAGGGAATGTAGATGCTTGAATTTCTATAATTCCGTCTGCTTTATATAAACGTGACTGTGGGCGCCTGGGTGGTTCAGTTGGTTAAGCGACTGCCTTCGGCTCAGGTCATGATCCTGGGGTCCTGGGATCGAGTCCCACGTCGGGCTCCCTGCTCGGCGGGGAGTCTGCTTCTCCCTCTGACCCTCTTCCCTCTCGTGCTCTCTCTCTCTCAAATAAATGAATAAAATCTTTAAAAACAAAAAAAAAGTGACTAAGAGGTGAATATGCTTTACTATTGTAAAGCTTTACATCAGGGCAGATTAATATATTTACCACAGAACTAACGTGGTGTTTCACCATTTCTCCTACATGATCCATATCATTCATTGCCCTTCCCCTTTAGTGTGGCATATAGAAAATATGCTTAAAAATATGTTTCCTCTGTGACTGAGATAGTAAATGTTCATTTATGTATAACTATACTGACTGTTTTACATTGGTGATATATCAACATCAAAATGTGAATACCAATATACAAAATTATTATCATGCCCCATGTAAATTAAAACAAAAAGTAAACCAAAAGCTTATATATGAGCATTCAACTCATGTATAGTATCGTATGATTTTCGTGTTGCTCTTCAGAACACTGCTAACATGGAGAACTTCCACTATTCCAGAGTTAGTTCTTAACACTTAGAATCTCACTTTTATCGATGAACAAATGACAAGCAATTCAGTGTGGAATGATTCTGCAAAGTAAGAAAATCTCTTATCTTTAAAAGACAAAAGAGGGGCACCTGGGTGGCTCAGTCGTTACGCGTCTGCCTTCAGCTCAGGTCATGATCCCAGTGCCCTGGGATGGAGCCCTGCATCCGGCTCCCTGCTCCGTGGGGAGTCTGCTGCTCCCTCTCCCACTCCCCCTGCTTGTGTTCCCTCTCTGGCTGCGTCTCTCTCTGTCAAATAAATAAATAAAATCTTAAAAAAAAAAAGACAAAAGAAATGCTGAAACAATCCTAGTTGCCAATCTGCACAGAGAAGGCAGGTTACGATAAAGTTCCTACCGCTCAGAAACAAAAGTATCTGACTTAGGCTAACTATTCAAATTGGGATCAATTCTCCTTATTGTATAAAATATTTTTATGTCATTTGTAGTACTTTCTTTTAGAAAACATGTCACTGTATTAGCATCTTTAGTTGGCAAAATGTCTAGTTAGCTAACATGTTTGTCTCCATATTTCGGAGAGTTGGGTAGAGGTGGGTGCACTGGTTGAGAAATTTCACAGTCGAAATCACTCTGTCAGGTATTTGAAAAATAATGACCATTTAGAGGTTAAGTAAGTTCAGGAATTGACATATAAAAGCTTAGTTTTTCAAAGCATCAGGCTTATTTTCATGGTTGGTTTATCCAACTTTTCTTTTGAAGTTTGCTGAACTATTCAGCTCAGAAAGAGACTTATATAGATAGCTTACATATGTTCCTTGTTTTCTTCTATTTGTGATTAATAAAAAATATCAAAACAATGAATTTAGATGAATGCAAGATGGATTCATTTTCAGATCCATTAATTTTTCAAGGATAGATTTTTTTTTTCTGCCATTCATTGGTACTTTTTGATTTCTATTGAAAGAGACACAATCAAAATTACATTATCACTGCCCCAGAACAACAATCAGGATTGTATTGTGCTGTTTTACTTTCCTGATTAATAACGGCTAAGATGACCCTGTGCAGCATAGTTACTATTCTTCACAAAATAACATCTGAAAACATTCATACTTACAAAGTTCACTATTTTGTATACTGTTTAGTCCCCAAAATGATTCCAACTGAATAGTAAAAAGAAAGAAAAATCCCCCCAAAATGACAAAAATGTGTCCAATTCCATCCCCAGGTAATTACAGTGCTATGTCTAATCATGTCTCTCTTATTCATAATTTTGCATGGATTTCATAGTCACAGAGATCTGATATTGAGTCCCATCTTGGCCACTTTGGGCTATGGGATTTGGGCAAATCATGTAATCTCTTTATACTTTGGTTTTTGAGCATGTAAAATGTTATAACAAACTGACCTGAGAAGAGGAAAGAATTTATGCAAAATATTTAAATATCACAGATGATAAGTTCTCAACAAAAATAAATATAATTATCATCTTCCCCAAAAGAGAATTCATTTTTAAATATTTTAATTGAGACCTACAATGTGAAAATGTATTTTGAAGGCAAATACTCATTTTTATGACAATCACAGTTCATTTGCCTAAGGTACACAGAATTTGCATAGAACATTTTGTCACACGGACCAGAGTCCATTTCCCATTCTGCCTCTGGATTAATAGCCAATCCCCATCAGGGCTGAGAGAACCTCCTCCTGCGCTCAAGCTCTGTGGGTCCAGAAGAGCCAGGTTCATAGCTCTGAGGGTGACTCTCAGTCCCACAGGGATGTCAGGGAAGTGGTAAGGAGTGTTAACGAGGTTACTTATCAACAGGAATAGAATCATTACAGAAAGAAAAATGCAGGGAAATAATGAAAATGTGAGAATATGAGGTGGACATTAAAACATGGGCTCCAAAAGCTCATGGGTTTAAATAGAGGCTTTTCCACAGAATACCTGTGGGTTCTTGGGAAAGTTTTTGAGGCCTTTGCGTAATGTTTTTCAACTACAAACCGGAGCTGATAACAGTTATCATATTAGGTTGTTGTGAATATTCAGTGGGGCAATCTAAGGTACTAACTAAAGTGCTTACCTATTTTGAAGTGTATACACAGCTATTGAAGATGGAGGAGACTTGTATTCACTGAGGAAAAATATGGAAAGACATAAAGTTAAAATAAAGAGGGCAAAGGTGGGTGAAATTTAGTGTGTAAAATATTAATACTGAACAGATAACAAGTATTGGTGAGGATTCATGCATTGCTGATGAGAATAGGTGCAAACACTTTGGAAAATAATTTGGCAGTTCCTCACTATGTTAAATACGGAGATACCAGATGGCCCAGCATTTTCACAGCTAGGTATATACCCAACAGGATTAAAGACATGTTCAGAGACAAACTTGTGTGTAAGTGTTCATAGAGGCATTATTCATAAAAGCCACCAGGTGATGAATGCATGAACAAAACGTGGTGCATGGTCAGGTGGATAATGGAACGTCATTCGGCCATGAAAGGGGCTGAGGTGCTGACCCGTGCTCGCACGTGGCTGAACTGGGAAAGCGCTGTGCCAAGTAACAGAAGACAGACTTGAGGGCCACATACGTTATGATTCATTTTTATGCAATGTCCAGAATAGGGAAATCTAGAGAGGCAGAAAATAGATTAGTGGTTGCCAAGGGCTGGGGGAGGGAACTGTCATTGGGAGTTTTTTTGGGGGGATGAAGTTGTTTTGGAATTAGTGGTTATGGTTGCACAGCTTTGTGAATGTACTAAAAACTGTGAACTTCAGAAGGATGGATTTTATGATATATGATTTATAGCTTGCTAAAACATTGATACTAGGAAAAGTAAGGTAGGAAAAAAAGCCCATTATGGCAAAGAAATAGTGAATTCTGCACAGAGAAAATCTGTAGATTCCAAAATAAATAGTGCAATTTCTTTGTATGCAGAACTATGATTAAAATGTGGTTTTTCTCCCTTGAGATCACTAAGTCACCTGAGTAGCCAAATATGCTTAACTAACCAGAATGAGCGTTGAAAGAATCAAAGTAAAGTAAATAAAATACAAAGGAATGAAGTATCATTAATATATTTAACATATACGTATTACATACTTAATCTCTGGTTGCTATGATTTTTTATGTAAATACCATTTTTCATATGAACATGAACTTGCTACAAATATAATGCACTTAGATTTAAATATACAAATTTAACTTTCAGGTCCAAAATCTATCTTCATGAGGTACTTTAAAAAAATACAAAGAGTCATACAATTGGTAATAGTTATCTTCTAATCATACCTCTGTTTCTAAGAGTTCTTCATTGTTTCTTAATTAATTACTTGGCTCCAGCAGTGAGCACTTAGGATCTGAGTTTCCCAGCTTCACATACAGCACCTTCCAAGTTTCTCTGCTTCCCCAGGTGTACTTGATGGCTTCTTTTGTGTGTATCTTTCCTCATGCTTCTGCCTGGACTTGTAAACATCACCATGATAACCATGCCAAGAGTCACACAAAACACTGGTATTTCAACATAAATAGAGCTGTAACTTGTGAATTAGCCGAGTACTATAATTTGAAAGAGGATGGCCAGAACATCTACAAAAACAACAACGGAGAGATAGTTAATAATGCATGAAGAGAAAAGAACCGAAATTTCACTCATCTGCTTGGCATGTTAGCTTTCACAGACACTAAATGCAATTCCTTTTCTGTAGTGACTTATGCTCGGTGTGAAATCTGCCAACTTAAGTCTCTTAGGTATTACCCTGTGGGGACTGATACTATACTCAGAAACTCTAGAACAGAGCAATGACCAAAATTTTTCTAATAAATTAGACATCTGCACTGATTGGTCAGTGTGGATCCACCATTAGCCAAGATTTGACCTTAGTTAACTGAAAACAGCAATTTACCAGGTTACTGTAGAAGTTTCTATATAATTGCGGAATTATACGCAGAATGAAGAAAAAGTGGGCATATGTGTGCTTGTATGTTGTGTGTGTGTGTGTGTGATGTTGGAAAGTGTATTTTTAGAACACATCTCTACTAATTCTGAATTATCTATGCAAGCAGCAGTCTTGCCCCATTAGCTTAGATGTATAAAGTGACTTGGAGAACTAGGTCGAAGACACAGAAGCTGGACATAAATGAACAGTGAACCAGCCCATCTTCTTTGGCTAGCTTGTTGGTAACGGGGTTTAATGAAAATAAAATAAATACACTTAAATCTACAGTTTATTTAAAATTAAGTATTGGGGTTATTCTGCTGTAGCAAACGAACAAAAGTTTTCCTTCTGAAATTAGTATTTAAAAAGGATCCAGCAAGTGTGAACTCACTGGAAATGCTGAAAAATGTTAACACTTGAGGGTTCTGGGAAATTTTTCTGAAGAGAATAAATTTCATGGAGCTTGACACCAGAAAAGGATGTTGCAGGCATATGTAATTCCATATTCAATTTCAGTGTATTTGTACTATCTCCAGTATTTTTGTCTTACAGTTTTTTTCCAACACAGGGCACCAAATACCTATCTAGACTTTGAAATCGATCATCAGTGGTTTTCTTCAATGTGAATAATAACCTTTATGGGTCTTCCTCTTATTGCATATTTGATTTATTTCATACATCCACACAATAAGAATCATCTTGTCCTTTCATTTCTACCTATAGTCTAGAGAACAACTGATCTGTCTTGTGATTTGAGGTAACTAAACGGTATTCTAATGAACACACAATATGAAATTAATACTCTCCGTAACAGTTCCAGGTACATGGAGGAGCACTGAAAAATGGGAATGAGACAATGAGAAAAACACACTCACCTGGATATTCAAACATCAAAATATCTTTTACATGACTTAGTTTCAATATACTCCATTAGAATTCATATGCTAATCAGTATGATGTACAAATCATAATGCTGACTATAAATATCATTGACTCATTCTTTTTTAAGCTTTTATGAGTCTTATTATTAATGTTAATATAGATACTTGACCACATATCCTACATAATTAATCTTTTCAACTGGCCTTTTAGGTTACATTGGATAAAAGATCACTATTTCAGAACAGATAGAATTTTTCTCTTTTTAGGGGAGGGAATACATATTAAGCACATTCAATACCAAAATATTAAAGATATTAGATATCATTCTAGGAGGATGTGTTTCAAAAAGATAATGGTTCCTAAATTCTCTAAAACCATAAATAGCAAATAATTATTTTAAGCACTGGTAGCTGACT